>NC_080075.1:41289285-41608035 GCF_949987535.1 Balaenoptera acutorostrata
CATAGATCTGATTTAAGTTTTCAAAATAGTCATTTTTGCCATAAACTTGCTTCTTTTGAAACTTGAGTTGGTCAGCTCTGATTGTGCATCTCCTGTGTGCCAGACCTTGTCTGGGCACCGAGGAGTCAAAATCAAGATGCCCTCAAGGAGGTCAAAGACTAGCTGAGATCCAAACACACAACATGGTGTAACAGAGTGTCATGGAGACAGAGGAAGAGCAGTTGATCATGTCAGGGTGTCAGTGGAGGGATACAGGCACATCGAGTGTCGTATCTGAGTTCAGTCTTGAAGGAGAAATAGCTGAAGCAGATGTAGGAAGGAAGGAGTGGCCTTCTAGGCAGCAGGAACCATGTGTGCCAAGGCATGGTGCTGTGAGAAATCACCGTGTGTGTGAGGAACTTCCCGTGATTGGATCTTTTTTGTTTTCCCCTTGTGCTGTGTTTCCATTGTGGCACACAGGTTCTTCTTTGTGGCAGGTGTGCGGGCTTCTCTAGGTATGGCGTGAGGGCTCCAGAGCTCACGAGCTCAGTAGTTGCAGTGCACGGGTTCCCTAGTTGCAGTGTGTAGGCTTAGTTGCCCCGAGGCATGTGAGATCTTAGTTCCCCCACCAGGGATCGAACTCACGTCCCCCTGTATTGGAAGGCAGATTCTTAACCACTGGACCACCAGGGAAGTCCCCTGTGATTGGATTTTTTTTTTTTTTAATTTGCTGCATTGGGTCTTCGTTGCTGCACGTGGGATTTCTCTAGTTGCGGCGAGCAGGGGCTACTCTTCGTTGTGGTGCACAGGCTTCTCATTGTGGTGGCTTCTCTTGTTTCAGAGCACAGTCTCTAGGCATGCAGGCTTCAGTAGTTGTGGCTCGCGGGCTCTAGAATGCATGCTCAGTATTTGTGGCGCACAGGCTTAGTTGCTTCGTGGCATGTGGGATCTTCCCGGACCAGGGCTCAAACCCGTGTCTCCTGCATTGGCAGGCAGATTCTTAACCACTGCGCCACCAGGGAAGCCCCCTGTGATTGGATCTCACTTAAGAATGGTGACGGGGTAGGGAGAGGCAAGAGGTGAAACTGGAAAGGAAGGCAGGGGCTAGTCTTGAAGGGCTTTAAAATCTAGACTTTTCTTTTTTCAATTAAAAAAATATTTGGGGTGGGGGCTGCGTTGGGTCTTCGTTGTTGCTCACAGACTTTCTCTAGTTGCAGCAAGTGGGGACTAGTCTTCGTTGCGGTGCACAGGCTTCTCATTGCAGTGGCTTCTCTTGTGGAGCACGGGCTCTAGGGCGTGTGGGCTTCAGTAGTTGTGGCACGTGGGCTCAGTAGTTGTGATTTGTGGGCTCTAGAGTGCAGGCTAAGTAGTTGTGGCACACGGGCTTCAGTAATTGTGCCACACGGGCTTCAGTAGTTGTGGTGCACGGGCTTAGTTGCTCCACGGCATATGGGATCTTCCCGGAGCAGGGCTCGAACCCGTGTCCCCTGCATTGGCAGGCGGGATCTTAACCACTGTGCCACCAGGGAAGTCCCTACAATCTAGACTTTGTAACAATGACAAATCATGGGAAAGTTTCAGGAAGGAGAGTGATGTAATCAGATATATGTTTTAAGATGGTGACTCTGGAAAATGTGTGGAGAATTCAATAGTGATTAGACACAAGGAGCCTCTGCTGTCTTAGGTTCCTGCCCTGTAAAATGAGGGAGTAAAACTAGATCATTTATCGGCATCTCCCAGGCTCTGTTCTAAAAAAAATTGATAATTTTCACAAGCCCTACCCAGCTCCTATTTTCTAACTGATTTTGCCTTGATCTTAGAAATTATGTAGTTCTTAATTTTTATATTTGGTCACATGCAACTGAAAGAGTAACCTAATTATTCTTCTCATTTACTTAGGTCTGTATCAGAAAAGAGCTCCCATCATCCTGTTTCATTTATGACATCAATTTCAGAGCCTGATTTAGGTCAGTCTTCCTCCTTGATTGTGTCTTCCTCTGAAGATGAGTTGCCCAACGTAGAAAAAGAGTATTCTGAGAGAAGCAGAATGATGACCTTTGCTAAGGAGCTCATCAACAACATGTGGACAAACTTCTCTGTTGAAGATTATATTCAGTTTGAAGATGCTGACTTGCCAGCACTCGAAAAAAAAAAAAAGAAGCCAAAAGAATGGGTGCCAAAGATTACAGTACCTGAGCCTTTTCAAATGATGATTAGAGAGCAGAAGAAAAAAGAAGAGAACATGAAATCTAAATCAGATATTGAAATGGCACGTAAACTGCTCAAGAAACAAGAAGAAGAATCAGAGTGTAAGAAAAAATTCCGAGCCAACCCAGTTCCTGCGTTCGTCTTTCTCCCCCTTTATCATGATATAGTCAAGCAAAATGAAGAACGGAGGAGGTCTATGAAGGAGAAAAACAAAGAAGCTCTTTTGGCCTCGCAAAAGCCGTTTAAGTTTATTGCAAGGGAGGAACAGAAGCAAATTCGGGAAAAGCAGCTGAAAGACTTTTTTAAGTCTAAAAAGAAAACAAACCAATTTAAAGCCAGACCGATACCTCGATCTACTTATGGTTCAACTATCAATGACAAGTTAACAGAAGAAGAGCTCTATAGAAACATTAGGACGCAGCAGAGAACCCAAGACTTTTTACAGAATTCATTCCCTCTGCCTTGTAGTCCAGCTCGCAGAAGTTATGCTACAAGGAAGCCCAAGTGTCCTGAACAGGCTGAAAAGTCCAAGTGTAAACACAAGGTTAGGTGCCAGACTGCTGATTCTGAAGACCTTCCTGAGAGATATCAGAAACATCACTCAGAACAGAGGTGTCCAAAACCCCTGACAGTCTGTGAACCATCTGACCTTCATGCAGCCTCACATGCATCCACTAAAAGAGAGAAAATCTTGGCAGATATTGAAGCAGATGAAGAAAATTTAAAAGAAACACGTTGGCCTTATCTGTCTCCAAGGCGCAGGTCACCAGTAAGAAGTATAAATGCAAAACCTGTGCCTTGTAGCTGCAACCCTCCCATGCCCACGGTGTCCTCCAGGGGAAGAGAACAAGCCACAAGGTAAATAACTGATACAGCACTGATTGACTCATGGTTGCTCCATTGATTTTGTATTGGGGAATTTGAAAATATGACGTTATTTTATCTGGTAACATATTTTACTACATAATATAGAACATTTTGCCAGAGGGTGTTCTTCTAAGAAATGAATGTATTTTCCATTTTATGAATTTTGGGGGATAGAAAAGGTTACAGTCACCCTATTGATTTTCTAATTACAACTCAGATCCTTCTCAGAAGGTTGCCCCTTTTTTTCAACCGTTGAATTATCCCGTGTTAAGTCTTTGCTAAACAGCATTCTCATTGGCTTAAAGTGAATTAAGCCTTAGTTTGTTGCCCTCAGGAGATCACTTGAGGAAAAGAAAATGTTGGAAGAAGAGAGAAATCGGATCCTAACTAAGCAGAAGCAAAGAATGAAAGAATTGCAGAAACTCTTGACAACCCGGGCTAAGGCTTATGACTCACATCAGAGTTTAGCTCAAATGTCTAAATCCAGAGTAAAATCTCTCAGGTATCATGAGAGAATCCTGACCCTCCAGATCATTGGTTTTCAAACTTTTTTTTTAATCAGTGGACCCCCAATATATGAACAAATTAAGAGTAGTATTAGTATTTCAGTTTCTGGATTCAAGTTACTATCAGTTACTTATAGTTAACTTACACGCACACACACACACACACACACACTCATACTCACTCACTCACTTCGTGGTGAGAACCAACATGTATACTGACTCCAGGACCATGATGCCATGTTGATGAACAGAAACATATTGTGGCTATGGTTCACAGTTGTAATCTTACATCAGCATCTAAACTTTTTCTTTATATTATTTTTTATTGCACAGTGCAACATTGAGGAAAATCTTGATTCACACAGATAAAGCTCTTTTTTAACAGCTTGCTGTGTAATCTCAGAATATTCTTCAATAAACAGATATGTCAGAGAGCTTTGTTCTAAGGTCTGCATGAAATCTGGTAGCACAAATTAACACATTGATGTTAATTAACATCAGTTATGTGGTATGTCAATTAACACGTGTGTTAAGGTTTAGTAGTATATATTACACGCTGCAATTCTGCAGTACAAAGTTTGAAAATCAGTGTTCCAGAGGAACATTTTTATGTTGCAACATAAAAATGTTCATGTTTAAGTAGTAAAATATCTCCCTCAAAGCTGGGTAAGTAATATGATTTACTAATTTTTAATCTGATTTATAAGTACCCCCAAATCTATATTTGCTTTTAATTATGAGTGTTCCTTTTTAAATGTATATTATGTATAATAATTATTATATTCCTTTGTAATGGATGTTATATATACATTCCTTATAATGTGTATCAATATAATTCATTGATAGAAGGAGCTTGATTTGATGAACTTGAGCAAAATATTCTTTAGAAATATACTGGTCATCCTTAGAAAGTAAATGGGATTTTCCATAATGCTAAATTGTGTATAGTTAAGCGTAATTATCATTTTATGGTATAATTATTTTTTTCTAATCCATGAAGTCTTATGATCTTGGTAGAATTAGTGTATTTTACATAAAGAAAGTAGCATAATTTAATTTATTATAGGATCTGGTTCAAATAGTAAGTATACTTACTGTGAATTTATGTATTTTGGTTCCTGTTCCTCTCTATGTGGTATTCCCATACTCCCCATTTCTCCCCTCCCCTGCTCCCATTTAATTAACTGTGCCATCAACCTATAGGAGATATCATTTAGGGGAAAAAAGAAGAGCAAGGTCTTGTTTTCAGAAGAAATTCCTTAAAGAGAAGATACCAAATTTGGACCAAACGTTTTTGGTTTATAAATACTTATAAATGAGATAAGAGGGCATTCATTTATCTCCTCAGGCCAGTTTGAAGCCCCTGAATCCATTATGTTTTGAAGATTTCAGGAACCTCAAAGTACCCAGACTGTTCCCGGGATGTAAAATGTGTGCTCTCAGAACCTAAAATTTTTATCCTGCATTCCATAAAAATTTACCAGTCTAAAAAAGAAATTGTGGTAAACTGTGCTCATGACTTAATTTCTGATTTGTCATCTACGCTAAATGTTATATGTGCAAGTTCTTATTTCTTTTAAAAATTCCATTCCTTTTATTTGATTTTAGAAAGAGTGAAAAAGAAAGGATGAGAGAATACCGACAAGAACTAGAAGAAAGAGAAGAAAAATTAAAAAACAGGCCGCTGCTATTTGAAAGAGTTGCTCAGGTTGTGTTTATTGGAATTTGAGAGCTATTGTCAGCTTTTTTTCTTTTTTTTTTAACATCTCTATCTCCTAATTTTTATAGTCCATTTTTCTTATATGTTATATAATTTACTGAGACAGTATTATTTCTGTGACAGCTTCATCACATCAGTCAAGTAAGTAGTTTTGCTTAAATCTGAGCATTGAATCTTGATGAGGCTCGTAAGCTTGATAAAGAACATGCTGCTAATCCAATCATTTTCAAAATAATAGTTTCACAACCTGTTTTTAGTGGCTAGTGTTTTTTCAGTACCAACTTGGCCAAATATTAAGGTGAGTTTTGGAAGTCTTTGAAAAATTAAAAAATGAAACAAAATGGCTAATTGAATCAGATTTATTTCTGCCAGTTTTTTTTTCAGTTTTCTTGGGATAAAATTGACATATAGCAGGTATAAGTTTAAGGTATACAGCATAATGACATACGTATATTAGGAAATGATTACTACAATACGTTTAGTTAACATCTATCACCTCGTATTGTTACCAAAAAAAATTTTTTTCCTTGTGATGAGAACTTTTAGGACCTACTCTCTTAGCAACTTTCAAATATGCCACATAGCAGTGTTAGCTGTAGTCACCATGCTGTACGTCACACCCCCAGTACTTATTTATCTTATAACTGGAAGTTTGTACCTTTTGACACCTTCATCCAATTCCTCTAGTAACCACAAATCTGATCTCCTTTTCTATGAGTTGTGTGTGTGTGTATTTAGATTCCACGCATAAATCAGATCATATAGTATTTGTCCTTCTCTGTCTGACTTACTTCCCTTAGCATAATGCCCTCAAGATCCATCTGTATTGTCACAAATGGCAGGATTTCCTTCTTTTTATGGCCGAATAATATTCCATTGTGTGTGTGTATATATATATATATATATATATATATATATATATATATACCACATTTTCTTTCTTTATCCATTAATTTTTTGATGGCCATTTGGGTTGTTGCCATGTCTTAACTATTGTCTATAATGCTGCAGTGAATCGACATAGTGATTTCATTTTCTTTAGATAAATACCTGGGAGTGGAATTGCTGGATTGTGTAGTAATTATATTTTTAAGTTTTTGAGGAACCTCTATACTGTTTTCCATAATGGCTGCACCAATTTACTTTCCCACGAACAGCACACAAGGGTTCCCATTTCTCTACATCCTGACCAGCATTTGTTATGTCTTGTCTTTTTGAGACTAGCCATTGTAACAGGTATGAGGTGATATCTCATTAAGGTTTTGATTTCATTTCCCTAATGATTAGTGATGTTGAGCACCTTTTCATGTGCCTGTTGGTCATTTGAATATCCTCTTTGGAAAAATGTCTATTCAGATCTCTTGCCCATTTTTAAATTTGATTATTTGTTTTTTGCTAATGACTTGTATGAGTTCTGTATATATTTTGGATAGTAACCCCTTATCAGGTAGATGATTTGCAAATATTTTCTCCCATTCAGTAGGTTGCCTTTTCATTTTTTTTTTTTTGCCTTTTCATTTTGTTGATCAGTTTTTTTAAGTGAGTCTATAATTTTTAGTCTTATCTACAATCACTGAAAGGGCTTCCTTTTTTAAAAAATTGAAGTATAGTTGATTTATAATGTGGTATTAGTTTCTGGTATACAACAAAGTGATTCAGTTATATATGTATATGTGTGTGTGTATATGTATATTCTTTTTCAGATTCTTTTCCATTATAGGTTATTACAAGATATTGAATATAGTTCCCTGTGCTATACAGTAGGATCTTGTTGTTTATCTGTTTTATATAAAGTAGTGTGTATCTGTTAATCCCACCTCCTAATTTATCCCTCCCCCCCCCCCCCAATTTGGTAACCGTAAGTTTGTTTTCTATGTCTGTAAGAAGGACTTCCTTTTTATCAGAAAAAATAATTTGATCTTATGGACAATGAATTCTGATTTTACTAGATTTATACTCAGTTTTACAGTCTCTCCCTTAAGACAGATTTGTCAATTTCAAATGATCTTCCCCTTTGTATCCATAAGGGAGGGGCTCCTATGGGCTACATGGTTTAACAATGGACAAAATCACTGGAGGTTACAGGTGCTGTGTTGTGAATTTCAAGCTGCTACATTTGGAGCTTCCTGCCAGCAAGTGTCTGGGACAGACGAGTGTCCTTATAGGACTGCCCGTGTCAGTGACTCACTGAGGACAAAGGACATGTGTTATGGGTAAATCTACATATTACAGCCTCTCAAAGTTATGGGAACCCTTTACTGACTGATTTGGATATAATTTTATGTAATGCTTCTCATTTTAAGGAATGGTTTGGTTTTTTTTTTTCTCATATCTCAGTTTCAACTTTAGGGGAAAAAAATTATCTTAAGCTGTTCTGTGTTACTCAGCATAAAGTGATTGACTTTCGCCTCAAAGTAGTTATCTCCAGCTCCCAACTGCAGGTTTTATGTCCACTTGTCTGGATGTATCTACCCAGGTTTCCCATAGGCGTTTTACATTCATCTTGCCCCAAACTAGATCTTCCTCTTTGAGTTCATGTTTTT
Organism: Balaenoptera acutorostrata; assembly: GCF_949987535.1. Lineage (NCBI taxonomy): Eukaryota > Metazoa > Chordata > Mammalia > Artiodactyla > Balaenopteridae > Balaenoptera > Balaenoptera acutorostrata. Next base: position 41,297,109 of record NC_080075.1, read on the forward strand.
GTTGGGCCGCAATTTAGATGACTGGGAACCTCTTTTTCTCTCCATTCAGTTGTCACTGAGAGATGTGACAAGTTCCTTTCTAAATAACTTGTGCATCTACCTTTCTCCATTTCTAATGTGAAATGCTAGGTGAAACCTCTATTATTTCCTATCTGAGTTATAATGGTTTGACTGGTTTTCCTGCCTTGCATTCTGTCTTCGCTTTGCCATTCCCATTCCCTTGCCACCACGTTCACCCTGAGTAGGTAGTTAATAACCCCGATAATAGTGGCAATCATCCATTTCACTGATGCCATTCATTCTCATTTTCATTGAATGGTATCAAGGGATCTTGACATTGACTTCTCCAAACAATGCTGCAAGGTGGGTATTCCTGTATTGCAGAGGAAGAAACTGAAGTTGAAAGAAAGTAAGTAACTCATAAGGTTTATAGTTAGTAAATAATGGAACTAGGATTGGAACCCAAGTCAGTCTGCTTCCAAACACTTAACATTAAGCTGTCCTACTCTCTCCTGGAAGAAAGTCCACGAGTCTAAGCCTGGTGTACAGAATCCTCTATTATCTGACCCCTGTTGACCTCTTTAGTTCATCGACCACTGCATGCCCCCAACCCCCACTCTGTACACCCTTTACTTTCAGACCGTACCAGACTACTAGTTTCAAACTTGAAATCTTTATTTATGCTGTTTCTCAACACCCTTAGAGCTTCTTCCTATCTTTCCTCTTACTCTTTCAAGGCTTAGTGTAAAATTGCTTCTTGCATTGTTTCCCCAGGTTGGGTTGCGTGCCATTTCCTCTATGTTCTTTTTTTTTTTTAAAGTAAGTATTTTAGTCTTTTATTTATTTATTTTTGGCTGCGTTGGGTCTTCGTTGCTGCGCACAGGCTTTCTCTAGTTGCGGTGGGGGTGCTACTCTTCGTTGCGGTGCGGGGGCTCCTCATTGCGGTGGCTTCTCTTGTTGGGGAGCACGGGCTCTAGGCGTGCGGGCTTCAGTAGTTGTGGCACGCAGGCTCAGTAGTTGTGGCTCGCAGGCTCTAGAGCACAGGCTCAGTAGTTGTGGCACATGGACTTAGTGGATCCGCAGCATGTGGGATCTTCCCGGACCAGGGATTGAACCCGTGTCCCCTGCATTGGCAGGCAGATTCTTAACCACTGCACCACCAGGGAAGTCCTCCTCTGTGTTCTTTTATTACCCTTTTGTGCATCTCTGTCTTTGCTCCTACATGTTGTGTGGAAATTATCTGTTCAGTGCTCTCTTCTCTTTCAGCTAGTTACTTGTAAAGGTGTCGGTCAAATCTTTGTATTCCTAGCACTTAGCACCTAGGACAATGTATGGCACAAAGGGGATGTTAATAAACATTTGTTGAACCCAAACTGAACTCTCTCTTCCTGGGATTAGTCCCGGCTGAGAGCACTACCCTGACAATATTAGTGATGAGTCTCAGTGTTAACAAGCAGTTTTACCATGCTGTGAATTCCCACTCTTTCTAAGCACCAGAGAAAATGTGGTAAAATAAGTGGTGTGTGTGAAATTAAACCCATAAAGAAATGTTAAATATTGAAAACATAGGTTAGTTTCATAGCTGATATTTCTTCCACCACCTTTGGCCCACACATATGCTGTTCTCTCTCCCCATATACCCTCTACCTCCCGTGAAGGCTTGTCACAAATTAAGTATTCAGTTATTATTAAATAAAGGAAAGAATTACTATAAACTAAACTTAGGCTCCTAAAAATTAAGTATTTTTTCCCCTTCAAACTAGGGCAGTGATTGTAGACTAACTTTCATCATTACTTATTATTTTGGTTTCCTCAAGAAACAAAGTTAATTTGGTTTTTTTGCAGAGTCTTAGATAGAAAAACAAAATAACCATGGTTATTTTAACTACTTTTATTTCATAGTCTTTACAATTCTTTTGCATTGTGAAATTCAAGGGGGAAATGTTTGTTTCAATTAGGAACAATTACACACTATTCACCTTGATATAAAATATTAAAAGGTAATAAATTCTATATACAGGGTGACTGACAGTGACTCACCATTGTTTTGGTTTTGTTAACATAAATTAGAACATCTTTTTTTCTTGCAGTGACTATTGCTGCTAATTAACAGCTGTTATTTAATAAATTCACTCACAACTTTATGCATTACCCATTTATAAGTGTTAATTGTGGTCTTGCTGCTGTTGAGTTATCCCCTAGCAGAGTAAGCCTGTGATCCAGGACTGAACAAACCATGTTTTCCTGTTTCTTGAAAATCACAGGATTTATTAACTGAATAGATGTTAAATTGGATTTTAAGCCAAATTCAGATGAAGGCTTACAAGCACTAACATTGATTAGTATCATTTAAATCTTTTATATTTCATTTGCTTAAAATTAGAATATATTTTTCTTAACACATTGGGTTACGTTTGGGGTTTCTTTATTCTGCTTTACAGTCTTTGGGGCATAGTCCTCATCTCACTTTGCTGTGCCTTTCAGTTCCCCAAGTCTTATCTGTTGGTGTTCATAGCCTCTGGTTGCATTTTTACTTACTTTTCTAAAAATTATTATTATTAATAGTGGGTGCATTTTAGCAGCAGTTTGAGTGCTTCTTTTTTCAGTTTTCTAGCATGTCAGGAAATGCACTGGTGATAGTTTTATCCATTGTAATCAGTCTTTGCCATTTTGGTTTCTCCCATGGAACACTAGACCCATGGTCCTTCCTTATGCCGGAATCCCTGGGTTAGGAAAATATCTGACACTGCATTGCTGAAGTCAGGCTTTAGGCTACCTTCAAACTCCAGGATAACCACTACCACTTAGAAAGCAGCCTGGTGGAGTGGAGAAGACTCAGAAAAGGATTAAGAGACTTGGTTTTCCCTCTCACTATATCCTGTGACCTTAAGCAAACCGCTTAACCTCAGCAAGAGTGGAGGGAGTATCTTACTTATTTGTTAAATTTGGGGTGAGACTGGGTGCTCTTCCACACCCTTTCCAGGATGGGGTGCCATTGGTGCATTGGGGCTGGGCCATTCCTCGGGACTTTCCTTTAGTTTGAGGTCCAGATGACGATTTTTGGCCCTATACTAGTTCATGTCCACTCATAGGAGATAAAATTGGACTAAAGCCAAGGCACTAATGAGAACCCCAGTCATCTTATGTCTCCGTAAATCCTGTGGTCTCAGGAACTGTGACAACTGACTTGCTTTAGGTATGAGAGTGTCATCACAACTCCCATGGGTCCCAAAGCCAGGAAGTAACATTCTGGAGAGTTGAACCCAGTTCTAAATTCATGTTTTTCTTGCTGTATCCCTTGCTTCCTCTACAGAATAAAGGTAACAACATTGATGATTTTATCATCTTCGGTGGATTAGAGATATGGTTTGTAAAGAGTAAAATTTACAGTAGGCACATAAAGAACTCTCTGACAACTATCACAGGAACTTATTTTCTTACTAATTTTTTTCAGATATCCTTGAACAGTCATGAAACAGTATAGAGTAAAGAATAATTATAGATCAAAACTCATGTGGCCACTACCCAGGTTAAAAGCATTAGAGTATTGCCAGTACTCCAGAAACCCTGTGTGCCCCTCCCAGATCAAAACCCTCTCACCTAGAGGTAACCACCCTTCTAACTTTTTTTTTTTTTTTTTTTTTTAATGAGGATCTTGAATCAGATGCGTATGTTTGATTGATTGATTGATTTTTGGCTGTGTTAGGTCTTCGTTTCTGTGCGAGGGCTTTCTCCAGTTGTGGCAAGCGGGGGCCACTCTTCATCGCGATGCGCGGGCCTCTCACCGTCGCGGCCTCTCTCGTTGCGGAGCACAGGCTCCAGACGCGCAGGCTCAGCAGTTGTGGCTCACGGGCCCAGCTGCTCCGTGGCATGTGGGATCTTCCCAGGCCAGGGCTCGAACCCGTGTCCCCTGCGTTAGCAGGCAGATTCTCAACCACTGCGCCACCTGGGAAGCCCCCCTTCTAACTTTTGAGATAAGCATTTCCTTGTTTTCCTTTACAGTTTTACCACTGATGTACCTATCCCTAAACAACATAGTTTAGTTTTGCTTGTTTTTGGACTTTATGTAAATGAATCATACTACGTGTACTCTTCTGTGGTATGCTGCTTGTGAGATCCGTCCATGTTGTGGCATATAGCTAGAGTTCATTTTCATTGCTTTATTTTAGTCTGTTATATGAATATGCCACAATTTATTTATCCATCCTACTGCTGATAGATATTTAGGTTGTTTCCAGTTTTGGGTTGTTAACAAACAGTACTATTCTGAACATTTTGTTATGTCTCCTTGGGCAGATATGTAGGAGTTTCTCTAGGCATATACCTAGGAGTGGAATTGCTGGTCAGAGGGTATGCATATTTTTCAACCAACTGTGATTATTGAATTTAATTTTCACTGGAGCTTTTAACCCATACATTTGTAATGGAAACTTAAAGTCTTTTGTTCTTATCTAAAAAGGTTTGTCTTTCCTATAGAAAAATGCAAGAATGGCAGCAGAAAAGCATTATACTAACACCTTAAAAGCACTAGGAATATCTGATGAGTTTGTTTCAAAGAAAGGCCAAAGTGGAAAAATACTTGAGTACTTCAGCAATCAAGAGATGAAAAGTTTCACTGAAGATAAAGAAAGGTAACATATATAAGATGTCTGAATAGTTTACCTTTGAAAAAATTCTTACTTGCAGGAAAGCATAAAATTCTGTTCTATAATATTTTAAAAGGTCTTTTACCTAATGGAATACATGTGAACTATTGTAAAACATAGTGACATTTTAACATGTTTGACGCTTCAAAATATTACACGGTGATGAAGTATTTTGTTTTTAAAGTAAAATAATTTAAATTTCTGACATAAATAATGAAAATAATAACATGCTTTCAAATGAAGTTTGAGTCAATCAAGTTTTGAAATGAATTACTTCTCAGAAGAATATCTACTTTCCCAATTGGTACTTTTATAGACTTCTCTTGATAAATCAGAGCTTATACACTTGAGGAAGACTAACTGCAGGATGGCGTACATTACAGAGGGTTTGTTTACCTTTAAACCAAATCATTTTCCCTTTGAAAGACTGATAAATTTCTTCCTCTAGCTTTATTGAAGAAGAAAAAAGAGAAGAAAGAGAGACTGGGGAAGAAAATTATCTTACTGATACCAACAGCCAAGATTCTTGCAAGGAAACAGGTAAAGCTGATGAAGAGAGTGGAGAAGAGAATTGTGTTGAAGAATAAGACTGAATCAGTCGGCAGGGTCTCCTCTCTGTTCCCCTGCTGTTGTTGGCAGCATTGGGTGTCAGAAGCCGCGCTTGTGGTGTTAAGGACATCCATGGGAACCCGTCTGATACGTGCAGGTCTCTTGAGCAAAGTCCTCGTGTAGCCTGAAAAGGCCGAATCCAGCTGATGGGTCATTTGGTCAGTTAGAGTCAGGCTTTGCCTATTCAGTTTTTAAAATTACTACATATGGTCTGTTTGCAACTTTGATCTTACTTCTATTTTTAAAAAGTGTTTGAGAATCACAGCTGTCACAAACTGATTAGGTATAAAAATATACATAATTTTATCATTTTGGGTGGAAAAAATTGCTTAGCATTGAGAGCAGAGGGGAGTATTGGCCTTTGGTTTGAAAAAAAAGTTCTGGAAAGCATGAATCAATAAATATTTTTAAATTATACTACTTGCTCCTTCTTTTTCTCTGCAGTACATCTCACAAAATGAATCCTCAAACTTATTTTACTAGGTATTTTAAATTTCTTATCTGAGCCATTTTTAAAAAGTAATAAAACAGGAGAAAATAGATAACTTGCACATTTACATTCATTTATGCACTGAGAGTTACTGGTTTTTTTTTTTTGAAAAATCCAAGTGTATTGTTTCATATGCCCTTAGGGAGCTGCCATTAAGCTAAATAATGGAGGATGTCAGAATATAGAGGCCAACGAATAAAAGTCAAGCGTTTTCAAATGTAAAAAGAAAAAAGAAAAAGAAGAAAAGTTATTATTTGGGTAAGTTTAACGTCAAATTGAGTGTGGATAAATATACACCTGAAGGCTTCTAAAGGTTTGATGGGACTGGACTGCTAAAGAAGCTCCAAGCCTGGTCTGCAACCCTTAAAGCAACACCAGACCTGCTGCACCAGTCAGAAGCCAGTTGTGAAAGGTATGCAGAACCCAGGAAGGGCACATGCTTCAAAGTCTGTTTTATTATTTATTTATTTAGACCACGCTGTGCAGCATGCAGGATCTTAGTTCCCCGACCAGGGATTGAACTCATGCCCCCTGCATTGGGAGGGTAGAGTCCTAACCATTGGACTGCCAGGGAAGTCCCAAAGCCCATTTTAAAATGGAGAAAAATTAATCTCCAAGTGGCAATTCCAAGGCCAAGGAGAGAGTTACTGTTATATTATCCACACCGTCATCACTTTTTCTCTTTTATCCCTACTTTTATTCCAATTTATTTTTGATACATAAATTATTAGAAAAGTTTTTATACTAGTTTTTTTAACCCTGTGTATTAAGACAGGTGGAAATAATTATAGCATCTGAGTTTTAACCTTAATTGGAATTAAATATCACCCCTGTTTTATATATGATGAAATTGTGTATAATAACTTGTTCAAGGCAAGTCTCCAGAGTAATTCAGATTTGACCCTTTAATACGGGACCCAGTTGTGCTCAACTTTTTACACATTTTTTTAAAATTATTTAATTATTTATAACTGTGTTGGATCTTCGTTTCTGTGCGAGGGCTTTCTCTAGTTGCGGCAAGCGGGGGCCTCTCTTCATCGCGGTGCGCCGGCCTCTCACTATCGCGGCCTCTCTTGTTGCGGAGCACAGGCTCCAGACGCGCAGGCTCAGTAGTTGTGGCTCACGGGCCTAGTTGCTCCGCGGCATGTGGGATCTTCCCAGACCAGGGCTCGAACCCGTGTCCCCTGCATTGGCAGGCAGATTCTCAACCACTGCGCCACCAGGGAAGCCCCAACTTTTTACACATTATTGCAGACACACTTGTCTTTCTGTGCACGATGTTAATTTGATTATATGAATCCATCATTTTGCTCTTTGAGCAAATTTTTGTTTTAAAAATTCAAACCAGTCATAAAGATGTGATTGGGTAAGACTTCTTTTTACCTAAAAACAATAAACCTCCTTCAAAAATGATGAACTAGGGACTTCCCTGGTGGCGCAGTGGTTGAGATTCTGCCTGCCAATGCAGGGGACACGGGTTCGAGCCCTGGTCTGGGAGGATCCCACATGCCGCGGAGCAACTAAGCCCGTGAGCCACAATTACTGAGCCTGCGCGTCTGGAGCCTGTGCTCCTCAACAAGAGAGGCCGCGATAGTGAGAGGCCTGCGCACCGCGATGAAGAGTGGCCCCTGCTTGCCGCAACTGGAGAAAGCCCTCGCGCAGAAACGAAGACCCAACACAGCCATAAATAAATAAATATAAATAAAAATTAAAAAAAAAAATGATGAACTAATAAAGGTGTATATGATAGCAGTGTTTTCCAACTGGCAATTTATGCCTTAAATTAAAAAATGAGGTGATTTTTCTCAATTAAGAGCAAATGTTCACTCATAAACTCCTTTCCTAAGTTTGTGTTAAACTTGTTTGTCACTATCTTTAGATTGTAAACTCCTTGAGAGTTGGCATCACTTAAAAATTCATCTTTCTATTCCTTAATATTTTGCACAGGATTGTACATACAGTAGGTATTTAATAAAGACTTGGATGAGTAAGTAGATGAATATGGTTTTTAATTTTACTTATAATTACTTCAAAATGAGTACACATGGATGAAAAACATTTCCCTTCCAATTTATTGAGAACCTGTGAAACACAATCCACAAATTGTAATGTTCAAAACGTAACTTGCTTCCTAAGGATTTACTCCCCATTCTGTTTCTTCTCAGTTTCATGGGCAGTGTGTGGGACTTGCTTTCAGGACCAATCTTCAGTTTTCTTTAAAATGGGAATAGTACCCATCTTGGGTGGCTGTAGGAAGGACTGGTGTAATCGTATATGGAAAGGCTCTTTGTAAACTAGGGTATTCAAGTGATAGTGTCAGAGGACAGGATATTACTCAAGAAACTTTTAACTTTAAACATTCTTTTATTTAAGTGAGATATGAAATGATTTAAATATTATTTTGTTAGAAATAATATTTGAACTACTTATTTACTACTTATATTACTACTAATTTATTACTTTTAAAATTATAGTCGATTTACAATATTATATTCATTTCAGGTATACAATGTAATGATTCAATATTTTTATAGATTATACTCCATTTAAAGTTATTACAAAATAATGGCTATATTTCCCTGTGCTATACAGTATATCCTTGTTGCTTATTTATTTATTTATTTTCTAAATTTATTTATTTATTTATTTTTGGCTGCGTTGGGTCTTAATTGCTGCACACGGGCTTTCTCTAGTTGCAGCAAGCGGGGGTCACTCTTCGTTGTGGTGCACAGGCTTCTCATTGTGGTGGCTTCTCTTGTTGCGGAGCACGGGCTCTAGGCGTGCAGGCTTCAGTAGATGTGACGTGCGGGCTCCGTAGTTGTGGCTTGTGGGCTCTAGAGCGCAGGCTCAGTAGTTGTGGCGCACGGGCTTAGTTGCTCTGTGGCATGTGGGATCTTCCCGGACCAGGCATCGAACCCCTGTTCCCTGCATTGGCAGGTGGATTCTTAACCACTGGGTCACCAGGGAAGTCCCTTCTTTCAACTTTCGATCCCAGGGCTGGCCCAGCACCCACCATACAGAAAAGGCTCAGTCTGTGTTTTTGAATGACTGATTAATGAATAGATCTATAATCATTGAGCACAATATGTTTCAATAAACAATCTCCACAGTATGACTCTAAGAATAACATTTTTCTAATATTGTTACACTAATCTTTATATGAGCATAACTCAAGAGTTTTCACTACCATCTTCTTAAAGTATGGGATTTAAGCATTCTTCTTTAAATATGTGATGTTTTACTGGAAGCTTTTGATTCTTTTATTTTAACCAGAGATCTAGCCTATAAATAATCCATACAAAATAATCAGAATGCCCCATAATACATACTAATTTATTCAGTCAGCAAGAACTTAATCTAGGTACTGAGAACATATCAGCAAACAAAAAAGAGTCCCTGCTCTCCTGGAACTTACATTCTAGTGGGAGGTGATAAGCAGTATAAAAATTATATGTCAACTGATGAATAAAGAAAAATAAAGCAAGGTAAGGCAGTAAAGAGTGACTGGGGAGAATTTGCATAATTAGAGTCAAGGAAGGCCTTTCCAATAAGGGGACACTTGAGCAAAGACATGAAGAGAGTAAGGGCTATAGGTGTGTGGATAACTGGGAAGGGCATCTCAGATATAGGAACAGCAAGTACAGTGGCCCTGATGTGGGAGTGAGCCTGGGGTTTTGAAGAACTACAAGGAAACCAGTGAGGCCAGAGCAATGAGAGACAGGGAGAGTTGTAAGATGTGAGGTTAGGAAAATAGCAGGGGCCAGATTCCATGGAACCTTCTGGGCCATAGTAAGGACTTTGTACTTTATTCTAAATGAGATGGGGAGCTCTGGGAATGCTGAGAACTGAAGAGGGACTTGAGCTTGAAATGGTCACTCTGGCTGCTGCATAGGAGACCAGTGAAGGTGGTTTCAATGACCCAGTAATCCAAGAGAGAGATGATGGTGGCTTGGACCAGTGTTATAGCAGACGGGATAATGAGAAATACTCAGATTCTGGATATATTTTAAAGGTGACATTAAAAGGATTTTAAGGTGGAGTGTGAAAGAAATTGGTGAGTCCAAGGATGAAGTTTCTAACTTGAGCCACTAGAAGATGGAGTTGCCACTTGCTGAACTGGGGAAGATTTGGGAAGAAATGGGTTTAGGGAGATAGCAGAAGTTATTGATGCCCTGTCCTGCCTCCCCTGGGCATACTTCTGAGCTAACTTACGACCTTGGCCTCCTTGTAAGTAGCAGTGGACAGTTCCCATGCACTCTGACACCTTCCACCCCGTGCTTGTCCTCATCCGTCTACTTCCCTGCCTCCGGAATCTCTCCATTGCTGGGGAACTTGTTCAGCCTGGCTGCAGAGCAGCCCCAAAGTGCTGGGGACCTATAGCCTCCAGGGATCCCTCTACCAGTGAGAAATGGGGGAGGGAGTTATTGGATAAATAACCCAGCTTCTCTCCCTAGGCGGGACAATCCTGAGATGCCTTCTACGAGATTCCTCAGAGGGTATCCAGTACGAAGGAGCTTCAATTCCCACAGTAGTGACCCGCTCCTTAAAACACCCTTTGTTAACTTTTCTCCCTTCTCCTTCTTTCTCCTCATTTCCTCACTTGTACTTCCTGGGGTAATCTCCTGCATAAATTAGCTTTTGCTGCATAACAAACCGCTCCAAAATTTAGTGGCTTAAAACAACTATTATTTTTGCTCGTGATTCTGTGGGTGAGCAATTTGGGCTGGATTCAGCTGGGTGACTCTTCTGCTGGTCTTGCCTGGGGTCACTTAGTGGCTACAACCATCTGGCAGCTTGACTGAAGGTGGATGGTTTATGAGAACCTCTGCTGATAGATGGTAGATGCTAGCTGTCAGCTGGTTGATTTAAGAGGCTTCAGATGGGATGGCTCATCTGCTCCCCATGCTCTCTCATCCTCCACTAGGCTAGACTGGGACTCTTCACATGGCAGTCCTCAGGGTAGCGTTCTCAGGGCACAAAGGGAAACACAAAGTCACCAAAGCATCACGAGGCCTGGGGCCAGAAGTCTCACAGTGTCACTTCTATGCACTCTTTTGGTCAAAGCAAGTCACAACCCCAGGCCAGATTCAAAGGGTGAAAGAAATTCCACTTCTTCACAGGAGTGATGTCAAAGTCACACTGCAGGCACACAGGAAGGGAAGAATGTTGAGGACATCTTTGCAAACAATCTCCCCATCTCCCTGACTCCCCAGGGTAACTACTGCTCTAAGTCCTTGTTTCAGTGTCTGCTTTGGGGGAGTCCAAACTAAGATGGGGGTGGCTGGGAATCAAAGCTCTGGTTTGGACATGCAAAGTCTGAGATGCTTATTGGAGAAATCCAAGGAGGGATTTTGAATTAGCAGTGGGATAGGAGGCTGCAATTCAGAACCGAGGTCCGGGCTAGAGATACTCCATTTGGGAGTCGGGGAAATATACCTAGGTATGTAAAGTAGTAAGCGTGGATCCGAGCACATAGGGAATGCGTGTGGAGAGAGAAGAGGTCAGAAGCCTGAGCTCTGGCCCACTCTAGTGCTGAGAGGTCAAGGAGAGGAAGAGGAGCCAGCAAAGGACACTGACAAGGAGCAGCCAGTGCAGTCCTGGGGTGACCGTGGTGTCCTGGAGACCAAGAGTGATAAACTGACAGGGAAGAGCATTCCCTCCACTCTCCAGGTAAAGTGATGCGGAGATCATTGCTTCATATGTGCCAGCATTGTGTAATCATCTTCATTGTTTTCTCATTTCTCATTCACTTGTAAGAATTATTTTACAACTCAAGGGCAGAGGTAAGTAAAACATTTACTGTTGGGTGGGTCTTTTAACATGGAAGGTGCTGAGAAGGAAGCCAAGGAGAGGCAACGGCCCTCAGATTCAGCACACTAACAAGTTTAACCAGTCTCTGCAGCCCTGGGGAGTTCTCACGATTTTTATACAGTTTAGACCTGGATATGGGAGTTACCATGGTTCTTACAAAGTAACTAGAGGATCAACCATTTATAAATTCATATTTAATGGGACTTCCCTCGTGGTCCAGTGGTTAAGACTCCGCACTCCCGCTGAAGGGGGTGCAGGTTCGATCCCTGGTTGGGGAGCTAAGATCCCACATGCAGCACAGCGTGGCCAAAAAAAAAAAAAAAAATCATATTTTAAAGGAAGTCAACGTGATACCGTTTATTTACAATTAGCTTGTGATCAGGCATTATCCACCCTCCCACCCGCCCCATCTATTCTGTTGTGCTCTTCACGCCTTTTTTTTTTTTTTTTTGGCAGCACCTCGGGGCTTGCAGGATCTTAGAACCCAGCCTGGCAGTGAAAGTGCCTATCCTAACCACTGGACTGCCAGGGAATGCCCTTTCACGCCTCATTTTAATGGTTTGGTCCCCTCCCCTCCCCCAGGAGTAACAACTTACCTTTCCCCTCCAAGCCTTCCTGAACTTTTTCTTGTCATACATCCCAGGTATAGTAATGCTATAATTTCCTGGATAGTACATCCTATGCCTAAAAGAAAGCAAAAGAGCCTACCTTAAAACCTGGGTTGCACTCATAACTAGAAAATTTTTTCCATTCCCTGTAAACAATTACTAAGAAGCTTTAAATATGTTTACTGTTAATAACTAAAATCTCAAAATACTTCTTTTGAAAAGATAAGGCAATTTTCCTTCTCTCTCCATGCAGTGGTTGCCAGATGGCAACTGCCCCCCTCCTTCAATGAGCATCCTGGGATCACCTCCCAAATAAACACTTGCACCCAAATCCATGTCTCAGGGTCCGCTTTGAGGGGAGCCCAAGGCAAGACAGTGGTCTTCTGAACACCTGGAATGTCTAGCAGCATTGGGCCCAAACTTCACCTGGCAAAAAAGGGTGAAGCCAGAGGCAGCTGACGCTTTCATGGCCACATGTGTCCCGTGCCGCCCCACCCGCAGGTTTGGATAGCCCTCCCTGGGATTGGCCAAGGAGGCATCTCAGTTTGCAGCCCTGCACATGTAAGGTACAGGCATGGGAAGTTCTCCTTTCAAGCAGTGAGAGAAGAGACACAATGAACAGACACACTTCGAAACCATAGTACAATCTATGCCATGCATGTAATTGAAAAATTAAATATATAATTAAACAAAAATAACTTCCTTTAATAACTATTCTGTTATTCTCATATTCTGTCTTTTTTTCTTTCTTTTTCTGAATTTTTCTTTTTCTGGTTCTTTATTTTCTCAAGTTGGGATTTCAAGAGTTTCAAGAATTTGCTAATTTGCTTTGCTTAATCTTTTGTCCTTTGGGCTTTGGTTACTTCATTGGCTTGAGTGCTTTCAGGAGGACATTTAATGCTTCAACCCCAATTAGCAAGCTCTCCTGGAAGAAAGAACATGCCACCGTCATTTCTAAAGTAATTCTGCAACCTCACAAAATTTGATTTCCATAAAAGAATGTGAAAATCATCTTAGATAATTTAGGCAGGAATTTCATCTGACAAATGTGAGATTTGATTCTTTCAAATAAAGACGTGGAAAGCAAGATTGCTTTCATGTGAAAGAAACACATGATTTAAACTTTTTCATATCAATTACTCATAAAACTTTCTTTCCCTAGATTTACTTCTAAATACAAACTGAGAATTAGTATTAACATTTTAAGACCATTAATCTTTTATTTGATTTTAAGACATGGTTCATGTTCCCATTCCCCAGGTGTTTAAAGTGAAGGTTTCACAATCACAGTGATAGAATCATAGGGAGCAACTGCAGTCACTGCCACATCTGAAGCCTATTCTTTGTAAGGTAATGCCAAGTTCTTAAGCTGGGGCTAAAAATAATGTGAGTTTTTTTTTTTTTTTTTTAATTTTTATTTATTTATTTATTTATTTATTTTTGGCTGTGCTGGGTCTTCGTTTCTGTGTGCGGGCTTTCTCTAGTTGCGGCAAGTGGGGGCCACTCTTCATCGCGGTGCGCGGGCCTCTCATTGTTGCGGCCTCTCTTGTTGCGGAGCACAGGCTCCAGACGCGCAGGCTCAGTAGTTGTGGCTCACGGGCCTAGTTGCTCCGCGGCATGTGGGATCTTCCCAGACCAGGACTCGAACCCGTGTCCCCTGCATCGGCAGGCAGATTCTCAACCACTGCGCCACCAAGGAAGCCCAATAATGTGAGTTTTAAAATAGAACCTCAACATGCATTTATTTAAGAAGTGATGGCTCCTTCAAAAGAATGGTTCTCAATATATTTTGAATCACCGTGGATCAAACATACTTAGAACCAGTTTCATCCTTTTGGGTTGAAATTGATTTCTGAGCTTAGGGTGTATTCTTTTGAGTACCTCAATGGTGCCAAGTATTTCTTCTTTGAGAACAAGTTAATCTTTTAAAAAACTGACAAAGGTAATTTGGCAACAAGACTAGTGAATAAGATAAGTAGTCAAACTGGTGGGATTGGTTTCACAAAACAAGCCTAGCAGTAAAATAATGAGACTGGTGTTCTTGCCTTGCTCAGAAATTGCCTCTGAGATGGGTCTATAAGTGTTTGGGCACCGCAGCAGCATTGCTGGCAGCTGCAGCTCCCTGAGGGCAGGGCCTGTGACCAGTTTGCCAATTACTGGACCCCCAGCATCTACTATAGTGGCTGGTGCATTGTGGGTGCTCGATAAATACTGGTTGAAAGACTGAAAGAATAAACGGATAAACTGACAATGGTGCTAATTCTATGATACTCGTTGAATGCATATATTTGAAATAGTTTTTTGAAGGAAAATAGCTTCCATAATTTGCAAATTTGACTATGATCTGATGGTTTATAGGAAATGCCCCAAGCTACTCAACTTAATTTTCTTTCTTTTGACATAATACCATCTTAGGATATAGTCCATTTTGCAAAATAAAAAAAGCACTTTTACAGTGAGTATGTTGGGTAGATAGGGTAAACAGAATCACCCCCATTTTATAGATTAGAGCACTGGGATGCTGGACAGTTAAGTAATTTGTCCAACATTAGTTCTATTAGTTAGAATATGTTTGGCCAGTAATAATGGAAATCCTAACTTATACTGACTAATGGCCATTTCTGACAAAACCACTGGGAAGGGGCAGGGGATTACCCATGGCACTGGGGATGGAGCTGGCTTCTCCTAAAGTGCTAGGGTGTATCGGGCAGGGTGGATGCCTGAGCAAGATTGGGGTGTTACTGGGAAGGGGGCAGATGGGAGTGGATCCCAGATAGGTACTGTGTCCCCACAGTCACAACTAATAACTAGAAGAAATGGCACTCAAACCTAGCTCTTCTGAAATCAAATGCAGTGCTTTTGTTTTAAGGGAACATGCTGTAACGAACAGTTCATCTTACAGCAAGTTTTTAAGGATTAACAAATTTTATCCAGAGAATATATCAGCAGTTTTATTCTGGATGAAAGTTAAATTTCTGCATCTTATGTGTTTTGATTCAGTTTAATACATTTCACAAATCAAAAGTTGTGGAGAGAATGTAAATCATGCACATTTCTGTTTATTGCTTTGTTTTTTTTTTTATGGTAGTTTTTTTTTTTTTTTTTAGAATTTTTATTACATAATAGCTTTAATGTGCCTAGTACTTTAATTTTTATTTATTTATTTATTTATGGCTGTGTTGGGTCTTCGTTTCTGTGCGAGGGCTTCCTCTAGTTGTGGCAAGCGGGGGCCACTCTTCATCGCGATGCGCAGGCCTCTCGTTACCGCGGCCTCTCTTGTTGCGGAGCACAGGCTCCAGACGCGCAGGCTCAGTAATTGTGGCTCACGGGCCCAGCCGCTCCGCGGCATGTGGGATCTTCCCAGACCAGGGCTCGAACCCGTGTCCCCTGCATTGGCAGGCAGATTCTCAACCACTGCGCCACCAGGGAAGCCCCTATTGCTTTGTTTCTTAATTTAAAGTGGTACTACATTCCTAGAGTCCTTCTGGTAGCATTATTCTAAGTCCTTTATTAACAAAATTTAAGAGAGTCTGCAGGATGTATTCCAGTAATTTTTGAAGTGGTGGTCTTTAATATTTCTCCACAGAGAAGAATCAATGTTTCCTATGAGTTTCTACCCTAAATCCTCCTAAGAAATTCCAGAGTTCAAAAAATATCAGATTTATAATTAGCATCCTTAAGGTGCATACTATTCCAGTGTCACAGACCTTGCAGGTGGCCCAATAGCCATTCTCCCTGTTGTCTTTACTCACAGAACTATTCTGGGCACAGAGTGGCTGGTTAAAATATTGAATTCTCAGCCTCTCTTATTCTTGTGGGTACTGTCAACTGAAAAAAAAAAAATGCACAACCTAAAAGTTGAGAATGATGTTTTATTTGGCAGACAAAACTGAGGACTTAAGCCCAGGACACGGCCTCTCAGATGCTCTGAGGGACAGCTCCAAAGAGGTCAGAGAGGAGCCAGGATATAGAGTTTTCACAACAAAGACCAGGGAGTCAGAACTTCAAAAGATTACTGTCAATTAAAGAAAACCAGACATCTCAGGTTAATGAATTTAGCACTTTCCTATACGTGGGAAGCTGCAAGAATCTGGGTTTATTGAAATCATTCCTTTGATAGGCACCTTAGCTGTCTAGGGCCAGTATCCTGTGCTTTCCCATCCTGAGTCCCCTCAGGGTGCACCGTTGGGGGTGGCTGCAGTGGCTTGAGGGCTGCAACATCCTTTATTTCCTGATATGGCAGGCAACATTTTTCATTCACAGTACCATATAGCATAGTTCTGGCCAATTCTCAATTCTCTTAACAGTGGGTTGGTGGGGCTTCTGGGAACATGCCCATTGCCCTTCCCCTCTTCTTCTGGCCTGACTCATGGACATGATGCTTGACGGTGGAGGAGCCATCTTGCCAGCATGAAGATGGAAGAAACATCCTAAGGATGGAGGACTGGGGAGCTAGGAGGAACCTGGGCCCTTGATGACTTCCTTGAGCAGCTGCAGCAGCCTGGACTGCCCAGTTTTCAACTCCTACCATGTGAAAAACAAATCCATATTTGGTAAAGCCATTGTAGTTGGGTTTCTATTTACATGCATCCAGATGCAATGCCTGACTGGCACATTCAGCATTTCTGATTTTGCATTCTTTAAAGCTCCAAGAAGAAGACTGATAACAGGACCACTGCTACACAAAATCCTCCCCTGCCAAACCTAATGAATACAATTCATTCTTCTATGATGTGTTTCTGCGACAATGGTTAGCTCATATGCAATTGGCACATAGGATTACGAGGACAGCATAACATGGAAGTTGCATTGGTTTATATGCTATTTTTCACAGCACATTAATATTTTGAAATACTATATGAAGATCTTAGAGGAAAAAACTGAAAATCCTGCAAAAATACCTTCCTTTAGTGCAGGTAGTGGCTATTTAGTGGCTTCAAGAACTACCAATCTTCCCCCAACATTAAGCTATCTGGTAAAAGGCAACTGAAGGGCAGCTGAAGAAGCTGGTGTACATATGATTCATTTAATTCCAGAAGACGTTTTTCCTCCAATGAAGGTGATCTGTAATTCTGTCACGTGTCTACATCTCAAAGGAGGTAGTGCGAGCCCTCAGTCTTAGTGCTGCCAAGACCAATGCTCTGAAGGTGGGTGCAGATGCACGTGCATATTGAATGTGCTAATATTTTTATCAAAATTATAATTGTTTTTGTAGTGCTCTGGTTACAACATTGCATAGAATTTAAGCAGTTTGCACCAGGCGCATTTCCCCCAAGTGCAGTTGATTTTAGAGCACGATTTTGCAAAATTCAATTTTTTAAAAAAGGAATGCATATATCCACTAAAGAAGAAATGTCTGATTCTTAGAAACAGATATTAACCCTTGCCAGGACTGCCATTAAGAGCCTGGGTGGATTAAAAAAACAAAACAAAACAGAATGAAAAAAACCTGTCTCGGGGGTTCCCTGGTGGCCTAGTGGTTAAGATTCTGGGCTTTCACTACCATGGCCCGGGTTCAATCCCTGGCCAGGGAACTGAGATCCTGCAAGCTGCTCAGCATGGCCAAACAAATGAAACCAAAAAAAAAAAAAAAAACCTGTCTCATTAGAACTTTAAAAAAACATATTGAGTAATGAAAATAATACTATGACATGAATGACCTAGCTATAGAGAAGAGTCTTGTGTACAGTACTGTTTTCTATATAAGGGAAGTTATTTTAACCTTTACAAGTAATCATATGTTCTATTTGCAATGAATTCTGGAAACAATTTATCCCACAGAGCAAGTCTTTTCTAATTCCTGTCTCACCAAGCAGGGTCTGAGCAGAATCTTTCATGCACCTTTAATGTGTCATGATGAACAACAGTGCTACTCATTCAAAGACAATACCATCAACAACCTGTGTAAATCGATCTCTAGAAGAGACAATCTAAACTCACCACCCACCCATTAAGCCAAACAACAAACTTAAAAATTAGAGCCTGGAAGAAGAAAAGGGTGAGGAGACAGGTAGATATATGAAACTTTTTCTCTTAACTAAAGTTCAGAAAATTTGTGATCACTTATAAATTCTTTGTAGAGAAGTAGGTATAGCTTTTTTCCCTCCTACTTCATGTCCTAACCAACAAGGTGCCTTATGCTCTGCCTCCTGCCCTGCCCACCTCTCTGATCTAATTTCCCAGAGTCCCACTGTTACACATTCCACTCCAAAGCCACACTGACTGTTTTGCTGGCCCTCCTGTTCCTCCAACACACCAAGACTCTTCCCATCACAGGACCTTTGCACATGCCTTTCCCTATGCCTAGAACAGTCTTTCCCCAGATTGTCACCAGACTCGTTTTCTCACCTCATTCAGGCCTCTCTTCGAATGTCACCTCAGAGAAGCCTTTTCTAACTCCTGTATCTAAAAAGCCACCACCCACCTTACATTCCCAGTCTCTTTCACTCTGCTTTTCCCATAGAGCATTGATCAATACTAGGCATAAGTAAATATACTTATTGTGTATTTATTGTCTCTTCTCCACTAGAATGTAAGCTCCCCAAGTGCAGAGACGTCATCTACGTTGTTCACTGCTGTATCCTAGGGCCTAGAAGAGTGGCAAGCAAATATCATTCCAAAATATTTACTGAGCAGCTGCTATGTGCCAAGCACTCTTCTAGATGCTGAGCATATAGTAGTGAACAAAACAAAAATCTTTGCCCAATGGAGCTTATAGTCTCATGACACATAGTAAGTGTTTGATAAGTATTTATTGACTGATCCTCACGATTGTAATCAAATTCCACTAAAATAAACATTTTGCCCCATAAACTCATTATAATGGATGTTAACGTCACCCTAGTTGTATCAGTTTCCTGTGGCTGTGTAACAAATTACTACAAACTGGGTGGCTTAAAAAACCAAAAATTTATTCTCTCACAGTTCTGGAGGCCAGAAGTATGAAATCAGTGTCACTGGGTCAAAATCAAGGTGTCAGCAGGGCCTTCTCGCTCTGGTGGCTTTAGGGGAGGATTCATTCCTTGCCTCTTCCAACTTCTGGTGGCTGCTGGCCTTCCTTGCCGTGGCTACATCACTCCAATCTCTGCCTCTGTCTTCACCTCCTCCACTATGTCTCTGTCAAATCTCTGTCTGCCTCTCTCTTACAAGAATGTATGTGATGGGGGCTTCCCTGGTGGCGCAATGGTTAATAATCCACCTGCCAATGCAGGGGACAGGTTCGAGCCCTGGTCCAGGAAGATCCCACATGCCGCAGAGCAACTAAGCCCATGTACCACAACTACTGAGCCTACACTGTAGAGCCAGTGAGCCACAACTACTGAGCCCACAGGCTACAACTACTGAAGCCCGTGTGCATAGAGCCCATGCTCCGCAACAAGAGAAGCCACTGCACTGAGAAGCCCGTGCACCGCAACAAAGGGTAGCCCCCGCTCGCTGCAACTAGAGAAAAGCCCACGCGCAGCAACGGAGACCCAAAACAGCCAAAAATAAAAATAAATAAAATATATAAATTTAAAAAAAAGAATGTAGGTGATGGCGTTTAGGCCCACTGGATAATTCAGGATAACCTCCCCTTCTGAAAAGAAATCTGAGAAAAAAACACATCTGCAAAGACCCTTTTTCCAGATAAGGTAACATTTACAGGTTCCAGGAATTATACCTGATATCTCTGGGGCCGTCATGAAGCTACTACACTAACATTCTTGTAGCTGGAGGGAAGTCCCCACCAGGAGAATACCAGGAGGTATTTTTTCTTTCTGCTTTTGTCCTTTGCCCTCCTTGGAAAACATATTTATCTCTGGAAAATGAAGAAAAGCAATGACCATTTTCATATATAACAATAGAATTATATTTTCTAAAGAATTAATGTAATAATATTTGTGACTCATTCATAAAAGTGTTTGTCTTCTATCAAGAAACTCCCACAAAATTAAGTTAATGAGCAGTGGAGGTGGCAAAGCAATATTTGAGAACAAATTGTTTTATATCTTGTACTATGAGATCCCATCATGATTTGCAGACAGAACATAAAATCCTTACCATTCATCACTTAGAGTATCTCCACATCATGAAACCAGGCTGTGACCTCAGGGTCCTTGCCACGTGCCAGTGCACGGAGTTGTGTCAGTTTCACAGGCAGAGCTGCAGCCCCACAGCCTTTGGGGTGTTCGGGAGCCCCCATGGTAAAGGATGAATAGGAATCACTAACAAGAAGGTCGTTTGGACGCTATTAAGCCTTTCTGAAATTTGGTTTGGAGGCCCAGAATTTAAACTTGTCCTGCTTTTTTGCCTCTTGAAAAGAAACAAGTATTCTACAACTTTATTCAAAGTTATTCAAAAGTTTATTCAAGTATTTTCATAGCTTCTTTAGTGGGAATGAATATTATGGATTATAAAATATGGCCAAATTTAATCAGTGTGTAAATTCACCCTTATTTTTCATAATAGTATTTTGGTCTTGTGAAAAATCTCATTCTTTTTTTTTTTTTTTTTTTTTTAATTAATTAATTTATTTATTTATTTTTGGCTGTGTTGGGTCTTGGTTTCTGTGCGAGGGCTTTCTCTAGTTGCGGCAAGCGGGGGCCACTCTTCATCGCGGTGCGCGGGCCTCTCACTATCGTGGCCTCTCTTGTTGGGAGCACAGGCTCCAGACGCGCAGGCTCAGCAGTTGTGGCTCACGGGCCCAGTTGCTCCGCGGTATGTGGGATCTTCCCAGACCAGGGCTCGAACCCGTGTCCGCTGCATTGGCAGGCAGACTCTCAACCACTGCACCACCAGGGAAGCCCAAAAAACCTCATTCTTAAGTAATATATTCTGTTGATAAAGTCAGGTCTTGGGAAAGAAAGATTTGAATGAGTCTCATGAATCTTATTTATAATGGATTCATGGTACATTTTTATTTCTTGCATCATTATTTTTTTAAGTAAAATTATGAGAGTAAGTTGTGAATTTCTCTTTTATCAGAAAACTTAGTTTTAAAGAAAGATTTTGATTCTGATTTACTCTGTAAAATTGACAGCATACATGTTTTTTCTTGGGAGTTAAAAGTGCTTCAAATATACTCTTTCATTTATTCATGTAACATTTATTTTTTGAACACCTGTTATGTGCCAGGCACAGTACTAGGCATGGGAATACAAAAGTAGACAAGACCCAGTCCCACCCTCAGGAAGCCTGCAGTGTAAAGGGGATTGTGATGAGGGCACGGTTCCTCACAGACAGTGTGATGGTGCTTTCCTGGGGCTGGCCAGGACGTGGAGGGGAGCAGAGCCCCACCAGCCTTCAGGAGGCCAGACACCTCTTGTGAAAGGGATCTGAGGCCTAACAAATGAGTAAAAGTCAGCCAGTTGCTCAAACAAAGAGACTGCAGTGTGTATGTGTGCATGAAGGCCCAGAAATGAGAGAGAGGATACTGCTTGGGAAATGGAAGTGGGTTAACATGGCAAAAACTGAGAATGACAGGAAAGGGTTAAAAGAAGAGACTAGGACAGTCTCTGAGTGGCCCCCAGAGTCTGGACTTCAAAAACCACTGAAGGATTCTAAAGCAGCGCAGTGGTTTATAAAATGGTCTGCATTTTATAATGATCGTTCTAGTTGCAGAGAGAGAGTGGATTGGAGGTTGCTGAGAACAGAGGCAGAGACCTGTCAGATTGGGGTGAGAGACACTCTGGGGTGAGGGCACACACTCTGTTTACCTGAACTGGAGCTCAGTGGGGATGTGAACAGACTGGAAAAATTATTTCCGTTAGTAATATTCTTGAAACAAAAAGTTAGATGTGTTCATAGAGCCATGAAAAATTTTAGTGGTCTGTGGGGAACAAGTTTTCAAATCTCTTGTTTAAACCTAATCTACCTATAAGAACAGGCTTGAAAATAGCTTTCTCTAATTTTTATTTCTAAGGTTATCTGACATTAGCCTAAATAAGTAAACCTAACCTGTCCACAGAGTATCAAAGCTGCTCTGATCCCAACAGCGTAGGTATGGAAGCAGCCAGTATTATCACCACTGGCGCTTCTCTTGGCTCTCAGGACCAGTCGGTGAATTCACCTGCTGTTATCCCAGCTCATCAAGTTACTCACTCCCATCCTCTCGGGTGAAGGGGCGACTGCAGGTTGCAGGACACACTCAGGAATGGAAAGGTCAGAGAACCTTCTTCCCGAGTTCATACCACACACATTCCTCTGACTTCCACCTGGGGCAATAAGGGGAGACTCCTTTGAGGACTTGGTATGATTTCCACAGCTGAGAAGGGTTAACGGGTCTGTTACAGGAAAGGCAAGTGTTCAACGGCACTTCTTCTCTTCTCCAGCAGGTGGCAATGAGTAAGTGACAAAACCCCAAGGAGAACCATTCAGAGCCAAAGCCAGAAGGGCACTGAATATTTAAAATTCTTAATTAAATGCCAACTTTTAAAATATATAAATTTTGTTTAAATTGGCATAAAACGAAAGGCCTACAAAAGGTTCTCAGGATTACAAACAATTGTGGGGAATTCCCTGGCAGTCCAGTGGTTAGGACTCTGAGTTCTCACTACCGAGGGCCTGGGTTCAATCCCTGGTCGGGGAACTAAGATCCCACCGCACGGCCAAAAAAAATAAAACAATTGTGGCAGAAACAGGCATTTTAAATTTTTAATGAAAACAGAACCCTAAATTCTGTGTCTTTTTTTTTTTTTTAATAATTTTATTTATTTATTTATTTATTTTACTTATGGCTGTGTTGGGTCTTCGTTTCTGTGCGAGGGCTTTCTCTAGTTGCGGCAAGTGGGGGCCACTCTTCTTCGCGGTGCGCGGGCCTCTCACTATATCGCGGCCTCTCTTGTTGCAGAGCACAGGCTCCAGACGCGCAGGCTCAGCAATTGTGGCTCATGAGCCTAGTTGCTCCGTGGCATGTGGGATCTTCCCAGACCAGGGCTCGAACCCGTGTCCTCTGCATTAGCAGGCAGATTCTCAACCACTGCGCCACCAGGGAAGCCCTCTGTGTCTTTTTATGTAAAAAGATGATGTCAGACCAGTACCAGTGGTGAAATAGAATAGTCTGCAGATGATCCCAGGAGATCACTCTGGGTTGCCTGGACAGTGGACCAGCTGTGACCAGCAGCCTCCCTATTTCTTCCAAATTCCCCTTTCTTTGGCACAGGTGGCTTTCTCCCTCCCATCAGGAGGGGTTGCAACTTCCCGTGGACACCCAAGGAGTCCTGATACAGGCAGCTGGCTCTCTCAGATAATTCTTGACAGTTGACATCTAAACAGTCTGATACCAAGTAGCCTGTGTGAACCCCACTGACAAGGATGTTTACAACTTTGGTCTTGAAGAAGAGAGAGCACAGGAGAGAGAATGCCCCTTCACTGGAATGCTCACTTATGACATGTCCAACAGAGAACCCTGCCCCTTGTGCAACCCCTGTGCCGTCTCTTGCAGACTCTTGGCTCGTAATGTTCCTAGCTAAGCCCATTCCTTTGTCTATGACGTTGTGAATTTGCCCGAGCTCTGTTGCATGAAAACCTATGCTTTAAGTTGCTTTCCAGATGATGAGCACTCCTTATGCCTTCCATGGTCTCACCATTGTGATCTCTCTGGGGGTCAACAAAGTATAGAGTGAGACAGCAATTTTCCTAGTTAGAAGAAGGCAAGTAAAACCATGATCTGTTTTCTAGGGGACTGTCTCTAAAGGGCTTACAAAGCACTGTTAGGATTTGGAATGAGACTTAAGAAATTTATAATTTTCATTTCTCTGTTTTTATTTTTGGCACTGTCAGTTTCATTGATTTGTAAAATTTATCCTGACATTTTCTGCCCCACATGTCTATGGAAACATCCAGTGTACTGAACATCCCTTTTTCTGTGGATTGCTCTGATGGAGGTATTGAGGCTGAGGTCAACTGGAGGAAGGGAAGCCCTCCACTGTTAAATCCACTTTTTACTTTTCCATGCTTCAAAATTAATGCATAAAAGACTTTATCACACATGCAACAACAAACTAAGTCTCATGATTTCACAATTCCTTGTGATATGTTTGTATGAGCAAAATCTGTTATCTTTGGCCTACCCAACTAATGACTGAAAAATGAAGAGAGAACAGCTCTCTAAAGCTGAATTATGGAAATCCCTATTGCACCAACATGCAAAAATCATTAATCTCTTGAATGTGATTAAGATACTTTGTTTGTGAGGGCTTGAGGGCTCAACTTTTTTTTGTCACATCATGTGACAAAATTCCATAAGTTGATGCTGAGAATCTTAACATGTAAAATTACACAAAATCTTTACAAGTTATTTTTTTCACTTTCTAAAACCCATCATACTATAAGTTTAATTAATCACTTTTTCAGAACAAGAAATTAGAATTTCAGACAGAGCAATCATGGAAAACAGTTCCAAAGTTGAATAAAGATAATCTTGTACTTAAATAAGAAAAGATCATGCCAATGATACAGAAACTAAAACAATTAAACCTATGCATTTTAGTAATAATTTTAAGTAGTAAAGTAATAGCTATCTATTTGCATATGTCAAGGCAATGGTTTTCTTTATTGACATTATTTGACTTACAAATGGAACCATACTGTTTTATAACTTGCTTTTTCCACTTAATATATCTTGGACATCTTTCCATCTCATTCTTTCAAAAGACTGTGTGATATCCCAATACACGAATATCATTATGCTAACCAATTCCGTATGTATAAATATCTGCATTGTTTTCAATCTTTTGCTATTATGAACAACGCTGCAGTAAATATCCTGTACATATATCCTTTTAACCTTGAGTGATTACTTGTATAGGATCAATTGCTAGAGGAAAATTGCTGAGTCACACAGTATGAATGCTTAAATTTTAAGATAGTGCCAAGTAGTCCCTCCAAAAAATCGAACCACTATATGTTCTTGTATAAACACTGTATCAAGATAGGGCAGTGATTTTCAGACTTTTGTTGCATGGGAACTCTTTCTTTGAAAGAAATCTTTTTCAGAATCCAGAATGTAAATCAGAAAATGAGCTTCATTTTGGCAGAAGCTGATACAGAGGTGGGAAGCCTGCAGCTCTGCTTACCTTAGCCTCTGTGGCACCTCCACGTGGCCTCCTGGAACACAAAACAATACAATACAGACAGTTTTTTCTTTGTCCTCAAATATTATTTGGCTGAAAGTAGGACTAATGTGATATAAGACCTAAAAATTATTATAAAATCCCTAATTATACCTCAATTTCACACACAATTTTCAGTAATTTAGTCCCAGCACTCTATACGTGTTCTTTCATTGGTTTCTTTTCCTTTACAATGCACGTCTGATTGTGGCTAAGTTCTGGTCCTTTTAGATAGTCAAATAATTTCCATCTTTGTCTAAATTGTGCTAAGTGTATGAAACCTAAATTTGCTCTCACTGGAATCAGCGCATTCATTTTTGGATTCTCCTCATTTTAATAAAAATAAATATTCAAATATTTGACTTTCAATATTCAATATTTGAATAAAACGTTCAAATAATTACATAAACAAACTCGTCAACGAAGGTAGTGGCTTCCAAAAACTGAACTGAAACTCTTGGCTCTATCACCATATATTTCAAAATGTTAATTCATTAACTGATATAGAAAAACTTGAACTGAGGGAAAGGTGGGTTGAGGTGTGAGTAGAAGGGCAGGTGGTAAAGATCTGAAGAACCACCTAGAATCACTGCAATCAGTGACCCTATTCAGTGGTTTAGAAGCCTATTTGCAATTTTTTCTTAGTAGTTTATCAGACTTTAACAAGCCTACTGTTTCCAGGAAAACAACTGAAAGAAGAGCGCACCAGGTAAAGAACACACAAATGTCCACTACGGCTGGGGAACCACTTCAGGTCTAAGCTTCTGTGAGATTTTTCTTCACAGAGGCCTCTTCTTCCCCTGATTTTCCAGGAGAATGCTACTCTCTCTTTTTTTTACCCCGAAACCTTTTCACTTTTATTTGATTTTTGTCAGATTGAAGAGAAATCATCCAAGGTTTATTTCAAGTTGCTTCACATAGGCATAATTAGGCTTATTATTTTTAGCCAACCAGGTATTGTCCCCCTTCTTATCACTATATAATGCTTCTTAAAAGCATCCAGAAATCCTGGCTCTTAGAGACAAGGCTGGAACACATTCAACTCTCTAAAAGGAGCAGATCTTCAGCCTCAATCAGATGCTTATTGTGAAGGAAGAAGAAACTCAGTAGAGAATACACAGAATACTAGAATGATTTTATTCATTGATTCTGCAAATGTATGAGTCCCTAAGAAGCAATGTGCTAGTTCCTAAGGGGGTGCAAAATGCAGAAACCGTGATCACTACTCGGAGTTTATGATATCACCAGGGCAACTAGACTCACACACCAAAGAAGTTACATGATAATTTAAGTAGTTTACAAATAAAATATGAAACGTGTGGTACAGGTTATAGTTGCTATAGAAGACCCACTCTTTCATATTTTCTGTTCATTAACCCCCTTATAGTTTCACATGCCCTTGTACCCGCTCTAGACTTTATGCCCAGCCATTGTAATTACATCATCATCTTAGAATCCTTTGCCCACTTGATTTTTCATATATGCCTTATCAATCTTCAATCCTAGGTAAACTCTGCTGTCTGCTTTATCAGTTTACTCTCCCAGAGTGCTACACACAGCTGGAGAGAATTATATTCTTTGCTCTACCTGATTCCGTTTGTGCTACCTCACAGTAGCTCTTCCCATTTTTCCTACTCTCCTGGAGCTCCTGGTCCCAGAGGGTCCTGCATCTCAGAGGGTGACCTGACCCCCTTTGTTGCAGGAATCAAGGACATCTGGCTTGATTTCACCTTGCATCCTTCCAATCTGAATTCTTTTCTGATCCTCATTCTTCCTTTCCAAAAATAACTTCTCCACCCTTTCCTAAGGATCCTCTCCGCTGCATACATCTTCCAGAATTTGACCTAGCCATGATTTCCCCTCTCCTGTGGAATCTGCAGTCGCTCAGTCTCCATTGGCTACTTCTTCTCAACCTCCAAACATGTTTAAGACTCTCCTGTTTTGACACCTCCTGCATCAGTTATCTATTACTGCATAACAAATTACCTCAAAATTTAGCAGATTAAAACAACAAACATTTATTATCTCACAGTTTCTGTAGGTCAGGAATATAAGATCAGCCGCTTAGCTGGTGGTCATTCTGGCCCTGGGAGTCTCAGGAGACTGCAATCAAGATGTCAACCAGAACTTGGCTGGAGCTGCAGAATCCATTTCCAAGGTTGAGTTCCCTCACAACACACCAGGGGGCTTTCCCCAGAGCAAGTGCTCCCAGAAGGCAAGAGATCTGAGAAGGAAGCCAATGCCTTTTATGACCTAATCTCAGAAGTGGCAGACTATCACTTCTGCCTAATTCTGTTTGCTAGAATCAAGTCACTAAATCTAGCCCACACTCAAAGGAGCAGATTTAGTCTCCACCTCTTTTTTATTTTATTTTTTTGAAGTATAGTTGATTTACAATATTATGTTAGTTTCAGGTGTTCAGCAAAGTGATTTGTTTATACATATATATGTATATACTTATATTCTTTTTTCTATTCTTTTCCATTATTGTTTATTATAAGATATTGAATATAGTTCCCTGTTCTATACAGTAAATCCTTATTGTTTATCTATTTTATATATGGTAGTATACATCTGCTAATCCCAAAGTCCTAATTTATCCCTTCCCCTGCCCCTTTCCCCTCTGGTAACCGTAAGTTTGTTTTCTATGTCTGTGAGTCTGTTTCAGTTTTGTAAATAAGTTCATTTGTACTATTTTTTAGATTCCACATATACGTGATATCATATATTTGTCTTTGTCTGACTTACTTTACTTAGTATGATAATCTCTAGGTCCATCCATGTTGCTGCAAATGGCATTACTTCATTCCCTTTTATGGTTGAGTAATATTCCATTGTGTATATACACCACACCTTCTTTATCCATTCATCTGTCTATAGGCATTTAGGTTGCTTCCATGTCTTGGCTATTGTAAACAGTGTTGCTATGAACGTTGGGATGCATATATCTTTCCGAATTAGTATTCGTCTTTTCTGGATATATGCCCAGGAGTGGGATTGCTAGATCATGTGGTAACTCTATTTTTAGTTTTTTAAGGAACCTCTATACTGTTTTCCACAGTGGCTGCACCAATTTACATTTCCACCAACAGTGTAGGAAGGTTCCCTTTTCTCCACACCCTCTCCAGCATTTATTATTTGTAGACTTTTTGATGATGGCCATTCTGACCGGTGTGAGTTGATATCTCCTTGTAGTTTTGATTTGCATTTCTCTAATAATTAGTGATGTTGAGCATCTTTTCATGTGCCTGTTAGCCACCTGTATGTCTTCTTTGGAGAAATGTATATTTAGGTCTTCTACCCATTTTTTGACTGGGTTTTTTGGTTTTTTGTTATTGAGTCATATGAGCTGTTTGTATATTTTGGAAATGAAGCCCTTGTCAGTCGCATCGTTTGCAAATATTTTCTCCCATTCCATAGGGTGTCTTTTCATTTTGTTCATGGTTTCCTTTGCTGTGCAAGAGCTTATAAGTTTGATTAGGTCCCATCTGTTTACTTTTGCTTTTATTTCTATTGCCGAGTGTCCACCTCGTAAAGAAAGGAATTTCAAAAAAAATTGTGAACATGTTTTAAAGCTACTATATCTCCCAAACCATTTTTTAGCCTGCTAGTTCTTCAAACTGCTTTGCTGTTCTTACTCCATTCAGTGCCACTCTTCTCAAAATAATGATCTATTCCCTTCCTTACTTTCTCATTACCCAATATTCAACTATTGTTGATAGTCCAGATTATTATCGCCCAAATGAACACTACTGCTATTGAGCATAATATCCAAATTAGCATGGCATTCAAGGCCCTACAAAAGCTAGCTGCAGCCTACCTTTTCATTTTACCTCCCTGTTTCATTTACACTTCAGCCAGTTGGACTTATAATTCCCCAAATATGCCCTCTGCTTTCCCACCTCTGTGCCTTTGCTCAGATGGTTTCCCACATCAGGAAGACCCTCTCCTTACTTTCTCATTGGTCGAGATCCAGTTCAAATGCCATTTCATCCGAGAAGATTTCCTTGATCTTCCTAACTAGAAACATTCCCTTCCTCCTCTGCACACCAAAGCACACTGTCAGCTTTACTGCAGTCACTTAATCTTATACCATAGTGTGTTGTATACATCTTTGTATTTCTTTCAGCACTCCAACAATACCTTGCTCATAATGTCTGTCATCTTTTTCAAATGAATACATTTACCTAAATCATTAAAATCTAATTTTACTCTCATCAAAAGGCAAATTAAAGTCCTTATAATCTCCAACTCTATTAGACTAATATATTGAGCTAAGGGAAATTGCAGAATGGTCTCTGCTAAAGAAAAAAACAGTCTTCTTTTCTATTATTTGAACAATTTTAATGGAGTGACTCAAATTAAATCACAATTATTCTCCAAAAATGTTTGCTTCTGAGACATGTTTGCATATAGTATTTTTACAATTCCTGGTCAACATGAAATTTCCATGGAAACAGATCACACATACTGGAGAAGAAAGGAATTGAATTGTGTTTGAGCTGCATTTTGTCATCTCCATGGAGCTATTTGTGCTAAACATTTGAGTGCATAGGGAAAGTATAATTTAAAACCACCTAAGTAAAGACATAATATTTAATGTTCTTCAAAATGACAATATCTGCTATGAGTTTTAAAGATTTTTATTAATATGTGAAGATAATATAAATTTTGAATATAGCTTGACTCATACATTAGTATCAGCAAGTAAAATACCCCTTTGCCTCTTTGCTAGTACATAATAGGGAAAGAAATTAAACACTCAGCATGGAAAGGGTGATGATGCTGTTTTTGTCCTCGGATAAAATGATTTCTTCTGGATATCATTCAACTGTTTGTACAAAAAAGCTTCTAGTCTAGATTCATTGTCTAGCAATGAGCTATCTAACAATTTTGATTTTAAATATGACTAATCAAATAGGAACAGTTTGTTTAACTCAAGGATGAAAATATTTTTTACTCACTAAATAGTGCTATAAATCTTTCTGATTTACGATTTGAGAAATGTATTCTTTTCCTAAGCACTGTAAAAATTTACCCTTACTTAAACTTACTTAAAATCACTAGAAAGACTGTATCTTAAAGATTATCTATTTCTAATCTGCCTTTGTAATATTAATCTATCTTTGTAAATCAAAATTCTTAGACATTTTTTCAAACAACTCAAAATGTTCAAGAGGTATCAGAAGCACTTTAGGATTTTCTTTAAATTCTCATGTACTATGCATCAACTGTTGACTTTTATTTTTACATTTCAATAAATGTAATCAGAACAAACATAACATAGAAAAAAGGAAAAGAATTACAAAAGCTGTATATTGTGTTCATTGAAAATGTGCACATAGGCTATTAATATAAAGAAGTTACATCACACTGGTATTATTTATTCTACAACCATACAATTGTTGGGTTTTAATATTAATGAAAGAAGGCATTGGTAACAGCAATTTAAATGTATTAGTAACATACTTAGCTTGTTCTTTATAGATCAACTCTCTATACCAAAATTTATCTTGCAAAAAAGGACATCTTTTACTCTCCCAGGGCAGAAAGTGTTAAAAAGCAAGAAGGTAAAAGTAAAAACAAAACCAAAACGAAAAAACAAAAAAAACCAGCAGAAAGCTGCCAATGGAGTATCACTTCCATTTGGCAGATTTTAATTATTTTCTGATAGTTACCCTCCAGTGGAAATTTGAATGAAGCTTCTACCTAGTTGGGCAGAATAAGGCGGAGTGATAACAACCCCCTCAGATAGATTTGCCACATGCTCGCTTTCTCCAGTTTGGGGAGGGCTGCCTCCTAGTACTATGCTTCTGTTTCCTCACAGGTCTTTGCAGGGCTGCCTGTACCTTCAACTAAAGTACAGGCAACCATGCTTAAAGGAGTTAAGAGCTCCAGTTACAGGCTTTGTCCCACTTACAGGAACAAGCTTTCCTTTTCTGTGGTAGCTGTGGCTATCATCGAAATAAACGGCACCTCAGAGGCTGAGATGATTACACTTTGACCCTTCCACGGGGTATGTGACTTTGATAGACAGAGGGCCAAATGCCCCCCAAAAAGGGAAGCCTAAAATCCAAGATGTGACTGATGACAGAGGCAAAATAAAGGTTGAAAAAGCTGAAATACTCAGGTCTGGAAAGTGATACTTTGATTAAATTTAATGAAAATTTACACATCATAGATAATCTATTTTCCCCTTCAGATTCATTCTTCAGCCTACTTTATGCTCAGAGAGGCTGACCTGTATGGACTGCATCACTGGACCTCATTGCCCTCTGGCTTCCACTTGGTTTCAGCCAATGTGGAAGGGGCTGATACTGGTGGGAAATTGGTAAGAGAGAGAAGAAGAGATATTTTTCCTGGCTTCCTCCCTACCACATAGCCATAGGTTGGCTCTTTCCC
Source organism: Balaenoptera acutorostrata (assembly GCF_949987535.1). Lineage (NCBI taxonomy): Eukaryota > Metazoa > Chordata > Mammalia > Artiodactyla > Balaenopteridae > Balaenoptera > Balaenoptera acutorostrata. The sequence continues at coordinate 41,328,766 of NC_080075.1, forward strand.
TCTGCCAAATTTCCACTCCTGTCAGGTGGCCCTCATAACATAGTTCTCCCTCAAGGGTTTAGAAACCATTCCCTCCCCTAACCCCTTCAAGTAATAGCTCTCTGCTATTCCTGGCACAGGGGTCCACACCATCTCTCCTTATTTTTTCTAAACCTTGCCTTTGTTAAACTCTCCTTAATTACCCAGTCTGTAGTACCATCTGTCTCTTGGATCCTGACAGATACAGATGGTATTGATTTTGAACAAGAAATCTCAGAAACATAATTCTACATTGCAATTCAACTACACAATAACATTCACGTTATGGAGGTATTTCCTTGTTCATGGCATATTTTATAACTAAAACCTTCCCAACCCTCAAGCCTATCCTGGAGGTGCACTGTTTTCTCTCTCTGCACTTCCATCCTGTGGATAAACTGAGATGCTGGGCTATTATGAAAAATGAGTCTGGGGACTTCACTGGTGGCACAGTGGTTAAGAATCTGCCTGCCAACGCAGGGGACACAGGTTCGAGCCCTGGTCCAGGAAGATCCCACATGCCACGGAGCAACCAAGCCCGTGAGCCACAACTACCAAGCCTGCATGCCGCAACTACTGAAGCCCTCACGCCTAGAGCCCGTGCTCCGCAACAAGGGGAGCCAACGCAATGAGAAGCCCATGCACCACAATGAAGAGTAGAAAGCCCATGGGCAGCAAAGAAGACCCAACGCAGCCAAAAATAAATAAATAAATAAATTTATTAAAAAATAAAATGAGTCTGTAGCTTTCTTTCAAGTTGTAGCCAATCAGTCTGACTAACCTTCAGTCCTGGTTACTGGTTTTCAAATTTGGCTCCCTGCTGATGCTGGAGCCTGACCTTGAACCCCAGACTTGTAAATCTTGCCAATACTTTCTCCAGAGATTTTTTCCCCATTGTCTTTCAGTGACTTGTTGCTTCCTATGTCACCAGGATAGATTTCCTTGTCACCATATCTCTGGCCTGTTCCTAAACCTGAAAACTATCTGTCTCAAAATCCCTTCTATTAACTACCCTTGTTCCTCGATTGGAATCATATTCACTGAGTCTCCTGGGATTTTCTGTTTGGACTGCTAGCCCCTCCTTGGAGGTTATGCCTATAGGATGACTCATAAGATGATTTATCCCCCAGCTCCCATGCCTCCTACATGAGCTACTGGCATTGGGATTTTGGAATACTTTGTGACCAAGGTTACATCACTCATGATCGATGTAAACAGAAGGGGAATGGAATACAGTGTTTAAAATAAAGAAACAGAAAGCAAGAATCACTTAATGTGCTTTCAGCAAAATACTAAGGATAATGCATTCTAAGCAACCAATACAAGTATTGCTCAATTTATTAATGAATTGGCATAATGTTTTGGGATTTAAAAGCCTGAAAATCAAGATCCTGAAAAAGGGAGCAATAATAATTCTTGGACTCCAGAGTAAAGACTCTGCCAAGAAATAATCATAAATGTCTAAAATTAGGAGAAAGATTAAAATTATGGTATTAATAATGGCTACTTTGTTGGGCACCTACCATGTATCAGGTATTTTACACATACCACTTTATTAACTCTAACACTCCTGAAAATTTGGCGTTTTACTATGACTGAGGCTGAGAAAAATTACCTACCTCTAGTCACACTGCTAGTATTTGGGGAACTAGAGTTTGAATTCAGGCTTGTTTAAAAAGCTCACATTCTTCTTGCTATATTATGCTGCTGTATCAATATGATAAAATATTGGGCAACCCTTAAAATGATAAATATGATGACTCAATCACTTTAGAAGAAAATGTATATGAAAAATGTAAATGTAATGTAATATAAAAACATAAATATTCAATGATCCTAAAATCATTTATGTAATGGAACTGAGAGAAATTAAAATAGTTGCCACTTTAGAGCAATAAGACTATGTATTGATAAATTTGTACTTAAATATTTTACTTTTTTGAGCTATTATAAATATTATTTTTAAATTTTTGGTTTTTCAATTCATTATTAATATATAGAAATACAACTGTTTTTTTGTCTTGACCTTGTAACCTTGCTAAACTCACTTACTAGTTCTAGCAGATTTGGTGGGGGGGTAGAGTCCTTGGGGTTTTCTTTGTATACAATCATCTTCAAATTTCTTCCTTTCCAATCTGTATACCTTTTATTTATTTTTCTTGTTTCCACTGGCTAGGATTTCTAGTACGATATTGAACAGGAGTAGTGAGAGAGACAGCCTTGCCTTGTTCTTGATCTTAGGGGGAAGCAGTCAGCCTTTCTTTATTAAGTATGATGTCAGCTGTACATTTTTTGAAGATGCTCTTTATCATGTTGAGGAAAGTCCCTTTTATCCATAGTTTGCTGAGAGGTTTTTTTAAATCATGAATTGACATTTAGTTTTTTCAAAATATTTTTCTGCATCAATTAAACAGTCATGTTGTTTTTCTTCTTTAGACTAGTAAATTGGTAGATTACATTAATTTTTCAATACTGAACCAGCCCTGCATTCCCAGAATAAACCCTGCTTGGTCATGATGTATTCTTTTTTTATATTACTGAAGTCAACTTGTAAATATTTTGTTGAAGATTTTTCTGTCTAAGTTCATGAGGGACATTGATCTGTAGTTTCCATTTCTTGTAATGCCTTTGGTTTTAGCATCAGGGTAATGATGCCCTCATAAAATGAGTTCAGGCTTATTCCTTTTTCGTTCCTCTCTATTTTTTTTTGGATGAGTTTTGGTAGTATTTGGTTTTTGAGGAATTGGTACATTCCATCAAAGTTGTTGAGTTTATGTGTATAGAGTTGTTCATATTATTCTCTTATTATCCTTTTAATGTTTGTAGAGTCTGTAGACTCTTTCAGTCTGGATCTTGGTAACTTGTGTCATCTCTTTTTTTGTCAGTCTTGCTAAAGTTTTATCAATTTTTTTGATTGTTTCAAAGAAACAGCTTTTTGATTATCGATTTTCTCTATTTTTCTGTTTTCAATTTAATTGATTTTTATGCTCCTATCTTTATTTTTTCCTTCTTTCTTCTTGCTTTGGGCTTATTTTGCTTTTCTTTTTCTAAAAGCCATTCCAATTTTCTTCCAATTTTCTTTTGATTAGAGTTTTTAAAATATATCTTTCATTCTCATTAATGAATCTCTAAATCATATTTGAAACGAGTTTCTCATATACAGCATATGTTGGGTCATAACTTTTTTTTTTGGTCCATTTTGACAACCTCTTTTAGTTGGTATATATAGGTCATTTACATGTGATGTAATTACTGATATATTTAAGTTTAGGTCAACCATTTTATTATTTGCTTTCTGTTTGATCCCTTTGTTTTTCATTCCTTTGTTCCCCTTGTCCTGCCTCTTTTGCTCTTTATTTGTACATTTTTTAGTGTTTCATTTTAATGTTTTGAGATTTTTTTTACTATATTTATTTGTCCAGATTTTTAGCGGTTGCTCTAGGGATTATAATATACATACTTTTCACTGCCTACATAAAATCAATATATTACTACTATAAGTGGACTATAAAAACATTGCCATCATATAACCCCAATTGTATGTTGTAGTTGTCTTATGTATAAAACTCCTATACAATGAAAACCCCAACAGATATTGTTATAATTTTTGCTTTCAACCATTAAACATGTTTTAAAGAACACAAGAGGAGAAGAGTAATTTTATATTTACCATTTCTGTTGCTCTTCCTTCATTCCCAATGTTCTAAGTAACCTTTTAGTATCATTTTCCTTTGCCTGAAAAACTTGCTTTAACAATTCTTTTAGAGCAAGTCTGCTAGAAACAAATTCTCTTCATTTTCATTTACCTGAGAATTTTTTTTTTTAACCCTAATCCTAACGGATTTTTTAGCTGGATATAGAATTCTGAGTTGAATTTGTTTTTTCTTTCAGCATGTTAAAAATGTTCTACTTCCTCTGGCTTTTATGTTTTTTAATGAAAAATCCACCATCATTTGAATAATTGTTCCCCTATATAATGCATGTCACCCCCCCCCACACACACACATACACTTCTGGATTTCTGGACAAAAATCTCTTTCAAGAGTTTTTCTTTGCCTTTAGTTTCAAGCAGTTTGATTATGATGTGTCTCGGTGTAGGTTTCTTTGGGTTTATCTTTTTTATCCTTTTTTCTCTCTGTTGTTTAGATCATTAATTTTTATTGCTCTACCTTCAAGGTCACTAACTCTTTCTTCTGCCATCTCCATTCTGTCCTTGAAACCATCTGGTGAGCTTTTAAATTTGGTTATTGTGTTTTTCATTTTTTTGGTTATTGTGTTTTTCTCCAGTTTCCACAAATGGAATTCTTCTATTTCTTTGCTGAGACTTGCTATCTTTCCATTCATTTCAAGAGTGTCTTTGGGATATTTTTACAATAGCTACTTTAAAGTCTTTGTCAGATTATTCCAACATCTGTGTCATTTTATCATTGGTGTCTCTTGATTGTCTTTTCCCAGTTTAGATTTTCCTAGTTTTTTGAAGGCTGGATTTTAGATTGTACCTTGGATATTTTGAATACTAAGCTATGAGACTCTGAGTCCTATAAAAATGTTGATATTTTTATTTTAGTAGGCAATTCATCTGGCTGGGATTAGACTGTATGTTCCAAGCCAAATTTCTAGGTTATGATTTCCATAACAGTTGTCTTTGCAAAGATGTTACAGTATTACTTGCATCTGTCCTGTATGTTTGCCACCCAGTAGCCAGTCAAATTCCTGGGCAGTGGTCTATCTTGTAGTTTAGTTCTCAAAGCATTTGATATGATGCTGAGGGTCAGATTCACACATGCACAGCTTGGAGGTTAGCCCAGAAGTCATAAACAACTTCTGCTCTCCTGAGCTCCTCTCTCTCTACTCAATCTCCTTGGTTCTTTCCGGTTCTATGGGACTCCCTATTACAATACTCTGATCAGAAAGCTAGGGTTTTATATACCTCATTTTGCTCTTTACTTCCTATGACGGTGCCTGTATCTGGGGCTAAGCAGTGGGAGAACAGAGGTTTTTAAAAAGGCAAAGGTTTTGTCCTACTTCAGAGTTTTGGGAGCACATCTCCTCTGACCAGAGAGGAAGGTTCTCTTCCCTGAATTTGAGACGCCCTTTATTATTATTTTTTTGGCTGCACTGGGTCTTCATTGCTGCTCTCAGGCTTTCTCTAGTTGCGGCAAGTGGGGGCTACTCTTCATTGCAGTGCATGGGCTTCTTATTGCAGTGGCTTCTCTTGTTGCAGCAAGAGAAGCACGGACTCTAGGCACACGGGCTCAGTAGTTGTGGCTCACGGGCTTAGTTGCTTCACGGCATGTGGGATCTTCCTGGACCAGGGCTCGAACCCATGTCCTGTGCATTGGCAGGTGGATTCTTACCCACTGCACCACCAGAGAGATTTCTGGGCACAAGTATTAATATCATAATTTGAACTACGGGATCCATAATTGCCTCATAGTAATTGGAGGGTTTATGCCTCCAACATTCAATGTATTAGAAGAAAAATATATTCATGCTCATCCCTCCATTTTTTTGTGTGTGTTTCTGTTTGCAATGTAACACATTTGCTAGTATTTCTTTTATCCCATCAAAAATGTCACATAAAAATTCAAGTAACTCAGAACTTTGGTGTGGGATTCACTTATGATTCTTAAGTCACATGCAGAATTTGACTTACAAGGGAACACACAGTGAAACATACGTAAGGTTTAGTGTTAGTTAGGATTTGGCTTAGCAATGAATGACAAAACCAAAAATAACAGTAAGCTACATAATATATATCTATTTTGCTCTCGCATAAAGTAGGAAGTAAAAGGTTCAAGGTTGATATGGTGGTTCACAGTGTCAGGAACTCAGGTTCCTTCTTTCGTGATGCTCTGCCATGCATGACTTTGATTACTTCATGATTATCTCATGATTATTAGCTCATTGTGACAGCTCCAGCCATCACAGGAATAAGGGAAGGTAAAGGAGAAGGCACATGCCTCCTCTCTTTTAAGGACACTTCCTGAAAATTGCACACAGCACTTCAGTTTATACCTCTCAGGACAGAATATAGTCACAGGGCCACACTTTGTCACAAGAAAAGTTGGGAAATGTAGTTATATTCTGGGCAGCTATACCCACCTAGAAATTGAGAGTTATTATCATTGAAAAGGGAAGAATGAATACTGAGGGCCAACAAGCATTCTTTGACAGGACTGTATCCTTAAGAAAACTTTATGTTGTAAGAAACAGAAACTAAATTCAAATTAGCATAAATAATAAAAGAGATATAGGCTTATGTAACTGGAAAGACCAGAGGTAGAGGGAGCTTTAGAGTTTGATTCAGGAGAATTTTGATGTCATGATGGACTCAACTTCCTTCCCTTTTTCTGCTTAGTTTCCTTCTCTGTTAACTTCATTATAAGGTTAGCTTCTTTATGGCAAAAAGTCTTCAGAAGTTATAAGCTTCACATCCTCATACCACATTGCTCGGAAGGAAAGAAAACATTGTCCTCTGGTAACTACAGTGACTAACTGTCACAGTTTATTCAGGACTATAGTAAATACTTAACATAAATTTATAAATTTAAAGCAATTTAAATTATCTATTATAACCCCAACAATTTCATTCTATTCTCTATAATACTATTATAAAGTTTGAAATGAAAGCGTAAAAATTTTTTTAACATCTGGTCACTTGAAGAAAGAGAATGTCAACAAATAAACCTCCTTCAATTCTCTTCCAGACTCACAAGGAAAATGATTCTAATGGATCCCATATCACATTATGAGTTTATTTAAAGATTCCTGTGTATCTGCTTAGAGATTCTGATTCAGAAGATATTTAGAAACTACTGTATTACATGACTGTGAGTCACTAGTGTAAATTGAATATATATGTTTCATCCTCAACCTTCAAGCTGTATTTGTCTCTTTCAAGTACTAGTTAGGAAATTTTGAAAGCTTGATGCTATAGGCTGACTATTTGTGTCCCACAAATTTCATATGTTGAAGCTCTAATCCCCGATGCGATGTTATTTGGAGATGGGCCTTTGGGAGGTAATTACGTTTAGATGAGGTTATGAGGGTGGAGCCACCATGGTGGAATTAGTGTTCAGTCTTGTAGAACTGAGTCCTTGACCTCTGGGATCAGATGCTATCTCTAGGTAGTTTCAGAATTGGGTTGAGTTGTAGGATACCCAGCTGGTATCCAGGAATTGATGGTGGTATGGAAATCCCCCCCAGCAGTTTGGAATTGGGAGCAGAACCATTATTCCCAGCCACCTCCTTAAAATTACTGAATCCAGGGGTGAAGCACAGGAGTATTTTTTTTTTTAATTAATAGACTTTATTTTTTAGAACTGTTTTAGAATTATAGAAAAACTGAGCCAATAGTACAGATAGGTCCCATATCCTACCCTTCCCCCTACACAGTTTCCATTATTATTAACATCTTATATTAGTATGGGACATTCATTACAATTAATCAGCCAATATTGTTACATTACTATTAACTAAAGTCCACAGTTTATTCAGATTTCCTTAGTTTTTACCAAATGTCCTTTTTATGTTCAAGGATCCCATCTGGAATGCCTTGTTACATTTAGATGGTGTGTCATCTTGGGCTCCTCTTAGCTGTGACATTTTCTCAGACTTGCCTTGTTTTTGATGACCTTCACAATATTAAGGAATACTGGTCAGGTAAATTGTATCATTCACCTCTACTGGAATTTGTCTGACTTTTTCTCATGATTAGATTGGGGTTATAAGTTTTTGAGGGAGGTTCACAGAGGTAAAGTGAGAATAAGCATTTTTAACAGGTACCCTGGTGATTTTTATTTATACACTATAGTTAGGCCTTGATGTTAAGATATGTATGTCTAGTAATTGTGACTTTGGGTGCAGCTTTAAGTACTATACTACTATACTGATATTTTCAAGGACAGAAAACATGTGTTACTTATCTTTGAATTCTTAGGGTTCAGCATAGGGCTTATCACATAGTACACATTACAATTCTATTTATATCAGAAAAGGAAACTAATATAAACTAAAAATAATTATTTCTGTGAAAATGAAAATGAAAGGGAATCACCAAAAATAACTTATATGAACTAAATGTTTGTGTGGTGACGAATGTTTGTGGGGTACCAAATGCATATGTCGAAGCCCCAGCCACCAATGTGACTATGTTTGGAGATAGGGCTTTCACAGAGGCAATTAAGGTTCAGTGAGGTCATAAGGATGGGGGCCCTGATCCAGTAGGAGTAGTGTCCTTATAAGAAAAGCAAGAGACACCAGAGAGCTCTCCCTCCCTCTCTCTCCCTCTCCCCACCATGTGAGAACATAGCAAAAAGGCTGCCATCTGCACACCAGGAAGAGTTCTCACTGGAAACTTACTACGCTGGTTCCCTGATCTAGGACTTCCAGCCTGATCTATTTCCTCCAGTGAGCAAATAAATTTTTGTTAAGCCACCCAGTTTGTGGTATTGTGCTATGGCAGCCCAAGCAAACTAATACAGACTTTTTGTTACAAAGAAGTGGGCTGCTGCTTTTGTACCAAATACCTAAATATGTGGAAGTAGCTTTGGAACTGGGTGATGGGTAGAGGCTGGAAGAGTTTTGAGGTACATATTACAAAAAGCCTGCACTGTCATGAAGGAATTGCTGGTAGAAATAGAGATTAAAGACGATTATAGTGAGAGCTCAGAGAGATAAAAAGGAGAGCTGGAAAGAAAGTCTCCATTTTCTTAGAGAATATATAAATAGTCATGAAAAGAATGTTTGTAGAAATATGAACATTAAAGGTCATTCTGGTGAGGTCTCAGAAAGAAATGAGGAACAGTTATTGAAAAATGGAGAAAAGGCAATCCCTGTCATAAAGTGGCAAAGAACTTGGTTGAATTGTGTCCTCATGTTTTGTGGAAGATAGAATCTGTGAACAATGAAATTGGATATTTAGCTGAGGAGATTTCTAGGCAAAATGTTGAAGGTGCAGCCTGGGTCCTCCTGACTACTAATAGTGAAATTCAAGAGGAGACATATGAATTGAATAAGGAATTGTTAAACAGAAAGGAAGTAGAACTTAAAAATTTGGAAAATTCTCAGCCTATCCATATTGCAAAAGATGAAAAAGCTTGTTTTGAATAGAACACTAAGGGTGTGGCTGAACAACCATTTGGTAAAGAGATTAATACGGGTGTGAACCATGAATTTAATCAGCCACCTCAGCAGAAGCCAGGAATAGAGATGGGACTCCACCAGCAGAGACAAGGTCTGTTAGAATGAAAGGGGACAGAGAAAACGAGAGGAAATGAAGGAAGGCTGCTGGACTTACTGGATTCTACAGACCTGGGTGAAAGAGCTATGCTGCAGCAAACATGCTTTATCCTTCAAGAAAAGGGAAGAATGACCCTGAAGGTGGTTCAGAGATCATCAGGGCTGCCACTCCCATCACAAGCCCAGGGTACAAGCTTGCTTCCTCCTTGATTTCACAGACTGGTGTCCTTGTAGAACACTGGACCCAAGCCTTAAGATCTAATGGAATTCTATATAGTTATATAATAATTATAAATAATTATATATAAATGGAATATAAATATGTATCATATATAATATGTATTATATGTATTATATATTATATATATAATGTATTATATTATAAATAAGTCCTGGATGTAATGTACAGCATGGTGACTATAGTTAATACTGTATTGTATATTTGAAAGTTGCTAAGAAAGTAGACCTTAAAAGTTCTCATCACAGGAAAAAAAAATTTGTAACTAAGTGTGGTGATGAATGGTAACTAAACTTATTGTGGTTATCATTTCACAATATATACTTATATCAAATCATTATGTTGTACACCTAAAACTAATACAATGTCAATTATATCTCCATTTTATTTTTAATTAAAAAAAAAAGATCTAATGGGATTTGCCTTGCTAAGTTTTGGACTTGCTTGAGACCCCTCATTCCCCTTTCTTCTTTTCTATTTCTCCCTTTTGGAATGGGAATGTCTATCTTATAACTGTCCTACTACTGTATTTTGGAAGCACATAACTGCTTGGTTTCTCAAGTTCCCAGCTGGAGAGGAATTTTGCCTCAGGACGAATCATACCTCAAGTCTCATCCATGTCTGAGTTAGATGATATTTAGATGAGACTGTGGAATTTAGATTTTAGAGTTAATGCTGGAACAAGATAAGACTTTTGGGGTTGTTGGGATGGAATGAATGTATTTTGCATGTAAGAAAGACATGAATTTGGGGGGCCAGAAGGCAGACTAATACAATGACTATAAATTAGGTTAGGGCAAGAGAAGTTTAAAAGATGAAAATAAGTTTAAAAGAAGAAAACAATCGTAGAAATTTAGAATTCTACACTCATTGCTCTGTGAGTATCCTTAAGTTCTTCACATGAAAAAAAATTAAAACTTGCAACAATAGGCAATGTGTTATGAGTATGGTTTATAGAGGTTATCTGAGGAACTCCAACCAGAACGCAAATTCAAGAAGTTTTGACCCTACATCAAAGCATTAGAAGATAATTATTCACACATCTTAAGTTAAAATAAAATGTTTAAGTATACATGTGTCAATTAGAATTTGCATTTGACTACTAATATCCAAGATCCACACTTACTGTGTAATAAGTCTCACAAGGTCTTATTTTCTCACTGAAAGGAAGGCCTGAGATAGGGAGAGTTTGGCAGCAAAGTTATCAGCAATCAGGCTCCTTTTATGCCATCTCTAGTGGCATATAAGATGGCTGCCAGGGCTCTGACCATCATAAATGAATTCCAGATAGGAAGCAAGAGGAAAGGGAGAAGAATGAAAAAGTTATTTCCCAGAAGTCACACTCAACAGAATCCACTTACATCTCATTGACCAGCTCTAACTGCAGAGGAGGCTGAGAAATGTCTTTTGGTTAGTACACTGCCTACGCAGAATGAAACCTCAGTTTTATTGGTAAGGATGAAGGGAAGAATGAAAATTATTTAGGCAGCTAACAGGCCCTGCCAGTGTATATAATTTTGTAATGATTTCCTGATTTAGTGACTTAAAATTAATTAACCAATTAACCAGCCCTAACGGCATCAGAGAAGAGAGCATCTACTCTACAACCTATTCAAGTGGGATACTGGAAAGCTGTTTGGATTTGGTTTTTTTACTCATGTGGCATATAAAAGGTATAAACTCAGCTAAAACCTGAAAATATGAGACTTGAAGGCTGGTCAGAGTTTAATCGTGTGACATGACAGCCTGTTGGATGAACTCATAGAAGGGTAGAAAGAAAAAGAAAGTCTAGGACATCAGCTCAGATAATCATAGTTAAAGAAGAGTGAAGAATGTTAAAATAAAAAAATTAGAAAGGATAGAATATGATACCATGAAGATGAAGGGTGAAAAAAGTGGGTGATTGGGCTTCCCTGGTGGCGCAGTGGTTGGGAGTCTGCCTGCCGGTGCGGGGGACGCGGGTTCGAGCCCTGGTCTGGGAGGATCCCGCATGCCGCGGAGCAGCTGGGCCCGTGGGCCACAATTGCTGGGCCTGCGCGTCTGGAGCCTGTGCTCCGCAACGGGGGAGGCCGCGATGGTGAGAGGCCCGCGCACCGTGGTGGAGAGTGGCCCCCACTTGCCACAACTGGAAGAGGGCCCTCGCACGGAGGCGAGGACCCAGCACAGCCATAAAAAAAAAAAAAAAAAGTGGGTGATCAGCATCAAATGAGATAAAAAGGTAAATGCGGACTAATTAAGCCTTTGGGTTTAATGGTAGTCACTGGAAATATTCAAAGGAATAGTTTCAGACCTCAGTATTTATCTTGGAGGCTTTCTTTAAATGTCTAGTGATCCTTGGCTTTCCATGCACAATTAAAGGGTAAGTTGATTGGACTATCTGTTTATGTGGGCATTTTATTAATTAAAGGACTTTACTGTCAACTTGGGGAGGGCGCTAAGGGACCTGACCATTTTGTTGAGGGTACTCCCAAAATATCACCTTGAGGTTATTTCCTCTGAGACCTCAAGATTTATTTAGAGAAAAATCTATTGCATGGGGTGTACACACATGGCTATCAGTGCTCTGAGAGCACAGTGGAAAGGGGCTGGGGTGGGTCTCACTATTCAGTACAGAGACTTTCATTTAATCTGGTTTTTTGCTTGACATGAGGTCCCTGAATCTGGGTCCCCTCTGGTTAAAACTCTCCACCAACTAATCCTCGTATTTCACAGAAGTGACTAGGGGTGAGCTAGTAACTTGGCTACGTGTCCTAAGGATGGTGACCTAGACCTAGAAGTCTAACTACTTTGTACAGATTTTCAATCAATCCTCTGGTCTTTCCTTCCACACCTTCCCATTGATGAGGTACTTCCAGTTTATGAGCCTGTGGTACAATAAGCCATATATTTGGTCTTTGTCCCCAGTTCCTGACACAGAGCTCCTAAAACCTTTGGAATTTCCTGACTGATAGTATCTTTTGTTACTCAGAAGGTGCCCCTTTTGAGCACACATGATTTTATGCTAATGAGGTGATTTAGGGGAGAGCTCCTAGATGGCCGCAGGATGGGGCTGGTCACCAGAAAGACCAGGTGATTAGAGGGCTGGAACTTTCAGCCCCAACCACAGATTGCCAGGAAAGGGAGAGGGGGACTAGAGATTAAGCTCTATAAAAAATTCTTAAACAGGAGATTTGGTGAGCTTCTGGCTTAGTGAACACGTGGAGGTTCTGGGAGGGTGGTGCACAAAGAGAGGGCATGGAAGTTCTGTGCCCCTTCCTCCTACCTTGCCATATGCATCTCTTCCATCTCTCAGTGGCTGTTACTGAGTGTATCCTTTCATAGTAAATCAACCAATGTAAGTAAATATTTCCCTGAGTTCTGGGAGCCATTCTAGCAAATTCTTGAACCTGAGGAAGGAGTCATGGGAAGCTCAATTTATAGCTGGTTGGTCAGAAGTAGAGGTCGCAACCTGGACTTGTAATCGGCACCTGAAGTGGGGGTAGTCTTGAGTCAGGGTTCTCCAGAGAAACGGAACCAATAGTATATAGATAGATATAAGAGGAGTTTTATGACAGGAATTGGCTCACATGGCTATGGAGGCCAAGAAGTCCCATACACTGCTTGCTGTCTGCAAGCTGGAAAAACAGGAAAGCTGGTGGTATAATTCAGCTTGATTCCAAATACCTGAGAACAAGGAGCACCACTGTGTGAGGGCAGAAGATAGACACCCCAGCTCAAGAAGAGAGAATCTGCCTTTCCTTTGTCTTTTTGTTCCACTGGGGCTCCCAACAGACTGGATGATGACCACCCACATTGGTGAGGGCAGATCTCTTCTCAGTCTGGTGAGTCAAACGCTAATCTCTTCCAGAAACACCCTCACAGACACATCCAGAAATAATGTTTTACCAGCTAACTGGGCATCCCTTAGGCTAGTCAAGTTGACACATAAAATGAGCCATAACATTTTAACCTCTGGGATCTGATGCTATCTCCAGGCGGACAGTGTCAGAATTCAGTTAAATGTGTAGGACATCTAGTCAGCGTCAGCCAAGAATTGGAGAACTGCTTGGTGTGAGATAAACCCCCACATACCTAGTGTCAGGAGTACTGAGAATAGAAGAGAAAAATAAAATTTCCCTTTACAGAGCCTTTCTGGAGTTCTGAAGTATGAATTACAGGTTTCCCTCCCCTATTATCTTAAAGGAGAGCATTCCCATGAAACCTTTCCTAAACTGAAATGGTATAAAGTGAAGACACAATTACCTTGGGGACACATCTTGCTAACAGATGCACAAAATAAATCGAGATGCTCAAAGACACAGTTCAAAGCTATGGCAGCTTGATGCTGAGATGCTCTGTACAGTTCTTACAATAGAACACACTAACACCTCTCATTCTCTATTGTCTCTTCAGCACTCTTTGTCTTTGTGGGTTTTACATTTTCTTATTTCAGTGGGGTTTCACAGGGAAAGAAAATAACACATGTTTCACCTCTCAAATTAAATCAAAAGTCACTTTGTGGAATATGTTTCCAAAATTATGAATTTTTAAAATCAATGATGCAGTTTTCAATTTCTTTCTTTTTTCTGATTAGAAAAGTAATGCTTGCTCACTATGATAATCCAAATAATATAGAAATATCTAACAAAGAGAAAGTCTCTAATAGTCCTAACCCTAGATAAAGTCACAGGTTGGTTTCTATCAAATATACTGTTTAGTGATTCTATGCTTATAAAACATATGATAGGAGAAAACAACAGAAAGATATTAAAGTATTAACAGCAGTTAACTCTGGATAGTGGGATTAGTGGATTTTCCCCTTCTTTTTGTTTATCTGTATTTTCTAATGTGCCCAAATAAACATCTAATTTTTTTTTGGAACTTTATTTTAAAAAACTTATAATGTTAAACTATAAGTATCTTCCTTAAAATATGTGTAATTATATACAAAGTCTTTTTGCAGTTTTTTGAAATGAAAATTTTCACTTAAAACAATATTCCAGGGGCTTCCCTGGTGGTGCAGTGGTTGAGAATCCGCCTGCCAATGCAGGGGACACGGGTTCGAGCCCTGGTCTGGGAGGATCCCACATGCCGCGGAGTAATTGGGCCCGTGAGCCACAACTGCTGAGCCTGCGCGTCTGGAGCCTGTGCTCCGCAACAAGAGAGGCCGCGATAGTGAGAGGCCCGCGCACCACGATGAAGAGTGGCCCCCACTTGCCACAACTAGAGAAAGCCCTCGCACAGAAACGAAGACCCAACACAGCCAAAAATAAATAAATAAATTTATTTATTTTAAAAAAAAATTCCAAGAATAAAATAGTAAAAGGCTCTCTGATATCTAAAAATTAAGAGAAATTTAAAATTATAATAAATAGTAGCCAACGAGTCGGTATAACCTACCATAAAGTTTCCATCACTTAGTTTTGTAATTTGTTTTAAGATAAACAGGTACTTAAGCCTGAAGAGTTTCACAGATGAGCACACCGTCAATTCTTCCTTTGAACATCATTCACCAGATCGTCTGGAAATCTGGAAGCCTTACCCGTCTGCCAGGTCTCCCATGGAGGTATTACTCTCTAGAAACATTATGTGATTCTTGCCCACTCTCTGGGGCTCGAAACGACTTTTAGCAAAGCTACTAATTCATCATCATAAAGTTAGATAATAGCCAAAGTGAACGGAATGAATTTTACAACGCTATTTACCGGCTGTTTTTAGTATTCTAAAGACACAAATCAGGGAACCACTTTCCACGGGCAATTCACAAAGACTGCCTTAAAAGACCTCACGTCCACATTTCTACCCAAATGTCCTATTGATACCCTAAACCCAACGGCCATTTATCTTGAATGACAGTCGTTCAAAAATTCGTTATCAACCCCCGCCCCAAACACAAGCTTAGTCAGGTCTATCTAGTTCCCAGTAACCAGGACGGTGACCCTCACGAGTTAACGCGAGGGTGTGGGCCTGCTCATCTGCCGGGCCCCTCACCTCCTAACAGTCTACTCTCTCGTATCAGCGCGGTCTAGCGGGGGCGGTTCGGGGCAGTGGGTCCCTCCACTCCCGCTTTCCCGCCCAGGTCTTCCCCGCCCTTCGCTACGCAGGCAGCGGCCCGCACGTGACCCGACCTTTCGGCCTGGGCCTCGCGTCTCCTTCCTCCTCTGCAGCTCCTCGCCTGCACTGGGTCCGGCCTCGGAGAAAAGCCTCGCCAGGCCTTCATAAATGCCCTCGCTCCGCCCAGTTCCCCGACTGGAGCACCCACACAGGCACCGTGGAGACCGGCAGGAGCGCGAGGACGCCTCTCCGCACGCGCGCCGCGCCGCCCCGCCCTTCCATCGGCCTGAGGAACCGGGGGCCGGTCAGAGCGTGCCTCGCCTCCGCGCCCGGGGCTCCGCCGCGCACCGTCCACCTTTCCGGGCGGCATTAGCACACAATAGTCGGCTCGCGGCATTTAAGCTCGCCGTGTTCCTGCAAGTCGTCACCCGTAGAAACAGCCTTCCCCGGGGCGGCCTCGAAGCTCCTGCGGAGTGACGGGAAGAGGCTGGTAGAGGGGAGGGGGAGACAAGGAAGACTTTCATTTTCAAGAAAAACTTTCGCCCTCCCGACCTCCCCCGCACTCATCTCAGGATAGAAACGTCCCTTGACTGAGCTAATGGTGTTGTGTTAAAGGAAAGAGATGGTTTTTCTTTTAAATGTAACAGTTTCTTCCTTGTGAGGTAATGCGGAGCCCGTGCGTACCCAGAATCCCCGAGGTCTCGCGTGGCGTGTTTCCGGTGGCTGTGCTCCCGCGGCAGCGGCGGGGCGAGGCTCGGACGAGCGTCATCCGCTTCTCTCAGCCTCCGCTCCGGCGGGATCCTCACTCGTTTCCCGTTTCTCTCCGCAAATTAACAGTTTCCTTGTATTTTGTGATTGTAAGAAGAATACTGCTTTTTAAAAAAATGCCTACTCCCTGCAACTGTCCAGTAGTAAGTACATAAACCTGTATGAAAGAAACTTAAACTCACCCGATCTCGTCACCCAGAAATAACCGTATTAACATAGTGCTGTATAAACTTGGAGACTTTTCCATATATACACGTAAAGCTTTTTTTAAAATAGAATGTGAACATGTTATATTCTCCAAATAATGTTTCATATCTTTCCAGATAAATTAAAGTAGGTTACGTAATCATTTTTAATGGCTATGTGGATGTAATGGCATTTAATGGCTATATGGTTATAATATGTACAACCAACCCCTAAATTGTTGGACTTTTAGGGTATTTACAGTTTTTTACTTGTGCAAGCAAAACTAGATGAGTGTTCTTATACATAAACCTGTACATATCCCTGATAATTTCCTTACTATAAATTCATACAAATATAATTACTGGATCAAAGGGAATGCACATTTGTAAGATTCTAGATATTGTTACCAGACTCTTCCCTTGAAGAGTATAGAATACTTTTCCACCAACATAGTAGCTAATGAATGACAGCTGGGTCTTCCTCTCTTTGCCAGTCGAGTATTGTTAATCTTTGTGATCTTTGTCACCTTTAAAAAAATCTTTTATCATCTTTATCGTCTTGTTTTAATTTGCATTTTGTTGACTAAGTGTAAAACTGAACATCTTCCGTACATTTATTGGGTCTGTTTCTGTGAATTGCCAGTTCATGATTTCTGCCTATTTGAAATAGTCACATTTTTTAAATTACAAGAGCTTTTTGTAAATTAGGACTATTAACCTTTGTCTGAAACATAATCACAAGTATTTTTCAATTTTTAAATTTATCTTTAAATATAGCCTGTGGTGTTTATTTGCCGAAGGAAGTTTTTCTTTCTTTTGTTTTCTTTATATGGCTTCCACCCAATGAAACTTTTATTGGAAGAAAAAAAGGGGCGTCTAGCAAAAAGAACATAGGATGCCAGATGGACTAATACAATTAGCAAAGGATACGGTTCATCTCTAAGTTATTTGTATATTATCAGTTTCAATTAAAATGCAAAAAAAAAAGATACTTTATAGATCTCAAGAAAACAATACTAAAATTCACTTAAGAAAAAGTACATGGTTTTAACTTTCAAAGAAAGTTATTTTAAAAGGGGAGAGAGAAGCAGAGTAGAGAATGGACTATCCTGACATGATGTGTGGGCTAAATAGAAAGACAATAGGAGTACAAGAAAAGTACATGATAAGGTTATATAAAATGTATACCATAAAATTATATATGTTCAGTTTTGTATTATTTAAAAACTTTATATAGAATTAATCAGAATTAGAACCCATAAATAGGTGCAAATGAGTAAGAAGTTTAAGGTGATGGGGTTCTTGTGAAGTTTTTCATTTTTAGGTAGGTCTTTTCCTTTATTTACATTTCCAGCTTTAATGTCATGCTTACCAGTGTGTATTTTCTTCTAACATTTTTAGGTATCTTCTTAAAAATATTTCAATAGTTAATCCTCCTGAAATTTGTTTAGGAGGAGGAAAGGAAGAATCTAGCTTAATTTTTTTTTCCCTAAACGACTTGATGGTTGCCCTATACCATTTAGTGAATGCTCAGTCTTCCCTGTAGATTTGAAATTCTACCTTTATACAGTACTAAATTTCCATATGTACTTTATTTTCTGTTCCATTGATTTATTTGTTATTGGACAATAATATTATTGTTTTAATGTACTTTTTTTTTTTTTTTTAAGAAAGTCACTTTTTTTTTCTAACTTTTGGGTTTTATTTATTTATTTATTTATCTATTTATGGCTGTGTTGGGTCTTCATTTCTGTGCGAGGGCTTTCTCTAGTTGCGGCAAGTGGGGGCCACTCTTCATCGCGGTACGCGGGCCTCTCACTATTGCGGCCTCTCTTGCTGCGGAGCACAGGCTCCAGACGCGCAGGCTCAGTAGTTGTGGCTCACGGGCCTAGTTGCTCCGCGGCATGTGGGATCTTCCCAGACCAGGGCTCGAACCCGTGTCCCCTGCATTGGCAGGCGGATTCTCAACCACTGAGCCACCAGGGAAGCCCCTGGTTTAATGTACTTTTAAATTATTTTTAAATTTCTGGTAGGGTAAATCCCTGCTTAATGGTCTTCTTTTTTGGAGTAGTTCTTTAAGAAGTGTCTTTTTGTAGAGAAGGGACTTGAGGACACGGGGAGGGGGAAGGGTAAGCTGGGACGAAGTGAGAGAGTGGCATGGACCATGTATACACTACCGAATGTAAAATAGATAGCTAGTGGGAAGCAGCCGCATAGCACAGGGAGAACAGCTTGGTGCTTTGTGACCACCTAGAGGGGTGGGATAGGGAGGGTGGGAGGATGACGCAAGAGGGAGGAGATATGGGGATATATGTATACGTATAGCTGATTCACTTTGTTATACAGCAGAAACTAACACACCATTGTAAAGCAAGATGTTAAAAAAAGACGTTAAATAAAAGACACTGGGGTTTGTGTTAGTCATTATCCCTCTTATAAGCATAGAAAAAAGGGAATAATCAGAATCATTGACATAGGAAAAGTGGTGTTACTGGTGTTTTACCAAGAAAAAAAAAGTGTCTTTCAAAAATATATTTGATATATATAAAAGAAAATTTTGTCATATATATACATTAAAAAACATAATGTGAAACAAACCACCAATGTAATATCTAGAACATAACCAATAACTTGCATCAATCTATGTGCTCTTCCCATTCTACCTATGCCATTCTCTCCATAGATATTTCTTCCATAGTAACTTTAAAATTATTTTATCAAATTAAGAATTGTGATTTTGATTTGAATTGCATTAATTTTATAGACTAATTTAGGGGAAATGGGCATCTTTATAAAAGTAATAAAATATGTGGTTTTTACTGAGTGCTTTATTTGTGTTAATTCATTTAATCCATGCAACAACCCTATTATCATCACCCTCATTTTACAGATGAGGAAACTGAAGTGTAAAGAGATTGAATAACTTGTTGAAGGTCAAGCAACAAATAAGTTGGCAAAGTCAAACTCAGGCAGTTTGGTCCCAGAGCTTGTGCTCTTAACCTCTGTATTGTATTGCCTCTCCACAATGTGGAATCTGCTCATCTATAATGGACATGTCATTCAATTTGCCTGCACCACCCACTCATGTTCCAGTCTGCATCCTTATCCCATGTTAGTAAGCAGATAGCCACTTAACCCTCTCTCTTCCCCTGCCATAGCTGCTTGGACCAGGAGTAGGTGGATAACTGATTCAAACTGGTCCAATCAGATTCTCTCTCAAGAAATTTGCAATCAGTCTTACCTGGGCTCTTGACCTAGAAAGTGATGACACAAGGGTAAGGCAGGGAGAGACGTTTGACCCACGTGCAGGTAGTACAGAGAAAGCAGGCCTGCAGAGAGCAGCAGATGCACAGAGAGCAGCAGAGTTAGGAAGCCCTGTGGTCCCCGAAGAGGGTAGTGGGGTAGTTGCCTGGCGTTCTGGGGCTTTCCAGGTCCTGGTTTACCCTACTAAGGTCTTACTGCCCTTTCTGCTCCTGGGGACCTACACAAGTTACCTCTCTTCAAATAAATTTCTCTTTCAGTTTAAAGTCACCTGATTCCTCTTCCTTTTGAAACCAAATATGCAGTCTAGAAATATGTGGCCCTCTATTTACCCAAGTTTTCTTTTAATGTTTCCCAGTGGCATTTTCTTCATAGATCCCGTACATTTCTTGTTCACTTCATTCCTAAATATATCTTAGGTGTTTTTTGCTCTTTACAGTGATAATATCTGTTACTGTTGTCCGCTTTACATTTTAATCTACAAAAATTCTACTTTCATCAGTTGAGTCTGCCAAATGTCAGTGGCTTGTAAGTGTGACATTAGCCTTTCAGATGTGTTTCAAAATGATATGTTTCCACTAGACAGTTTTTTTTAGTTCTATACTGTCAGTTGTTCTGGTGATGATTCATGTGAGGATGATGATGATTCATCTGATGGGAGTGAGCCACAGGATCCCAAAGTATAGAATTTCCTTAATTTAAAAAGAAAGTATCATATATGAATAGAAACATTGAGTTTCCAACAATATTTAGCTAATGTTAAAACAGATAAAATGAAGAAAGCTTTTTTTTTTTTTTTTTGGCCGCACCGTGCAGCTTGTGGGATTTTAGTTCCCTGACCAGGGATTGAACCTAGGCCCACAGCAGTGAGAGCACAGAGTCCTAACTACTGGACCACCAGGGAATTCCCGAAAGCTATTTTCATTAAGACCAATTTTTCAGATACAAAATGAGAAAACAATAGGGGGCATTATTTAGATAAATATTTCAAATACAGTAGACAAAAATACAGGGATTAGAGAAATTGATATCTCACTCAATGCAGGCACATAATCCTTCATCCAAACCCTTTGGGCCAAATGTGTTTCAGAACTCAGAATTGTTGGGATTTTAGACAGGAATATAATGCATATACCATATTTTCTATAACACCTCAGTGGGGTCTGGTGTAGCATCTTAGAATCAAACATATTAATATTCATGCCACAAAAATGCATTAGTATTAACATTAATTTGGATAAAGCTATATAACATATAATAACTACGTATCTGTTTGGGTCAGATTTTGCTGCTAAATGAGTTTGCCTTAAACTTGTGAAAAATTTTAGGTTTCTAGAGCTTTTTTGGAATTTGGAATTTTAGATAATGGTTTACAGACCTGTGCAAGCAAGTATGTTCTGATTTCAATATCTGGCCAGCTCTGGGGTTCAATTAAAGCATTCTTTGAAGTCCTGGCTATGTTAGATAGTCTTGTGGTTTGGGGTGTTTAGTCTGAAGGCAAGAGAGTTCACTTTTAGAAGAACAAAATACAGACTTTGAAGTAATTATTGAAAAAGTAATGGGTAAAGTATCTTAACTTGAATTCTTGACCTTTGTCGTCAGTCATTATTTCAGTGGGAGGTGTTCTGGTTGAAAAGAATTGTAATAAACAATAACACTTCCTAGAAAATCTTAACATTAAAAATTGCCTTATTTTTCCTTAAGCCTATTGATGAAGGGCTCCTTGGTGTGTTTTCATCTTTTATTTTTAGCCCATAGAAACACTACCTTCTAAATAACATATGACTGTAAAGATATTGTTTCAGTTGACTCTTTTAAGGTATCAAAATTAAGGAACCTATTCAGTCATTATATACGTTGAGTGCCTACTCTGTCAGACTGTGCTAAGTACTGAGGATATAGTCTGGTGAGAGAGAGGCACACATAAATAGGACTTTATAATATCCTGTGATAAGTGATGGGATAGGGTAAGTACAGTGTGCTGTGGAACACCGTGTTCTGGGGTGAGGGAAGGACTGAAGGTTAAGTAAGAATTAGGCAAGTGAAATGGGGAGGGAAATAAAAAATGTTCTAACACAATGATTTTCCAAGTATGGTTCATGGACCAGCAGCATCAGCATCACCTGGGAATTTGTCAGAAATACAGATTCTCAGGACTTATCCCAGACCTACTGAATTTAAAACTCTGAGAGTGGAGCCTAGCAATCTGTTTGTTTTTTTTTTTTTAAGCATTATTTTATTTTGTTTTGTTTTGTTTTTGGCTGCACCAAGCGGCCTGTGGGATCTTAGTTCCCTGACCAGGGATAGAACCTGTGCCCCCCTGCAGTGGGGGGCACAGAGTCTTAACCACTGGACCACCAGGGAAGTCCCTAGCAATCTGTTTTAATAAGCCTGATCAGCCGGGTGATTCTGATGCACACTAAAGTTTGAGAACCACAGTTCTAAACAGCAAAAGTGGAAAAAAAAAAACAAAAAACCAAACACATCAGAGCACATAGGCAATCTGCTATAAATGGCAAGATGTTTAGTGTAACTGAATGGCGTTATTCACTATTTAGTGTAGCTGGATGGGAGTGGTGTGGCAGGGTGGAGGAGCCATGGAAATGAAAGATGAGGTTGGAAAGGTAAGCGTGCTTCATTTAGGATCTTATAGGTCATGTTAAAGAGTTTGGACTTCATTTATTCAACAAATGTTTATGCCTACATTATAAGTACAGTATACAAAATAGGTTCCCTGCTCTCAGGGAAGTTATCCTAATAAGCAAATAAATATGTATGTATATATGTCAGGTGATAAAAAATGCCATGACAAAACAACTTGGATGCATCTCCAGGGAATTATGCTAAGTGGAAAAAGCCAATCCCAAAAGGTTAATACTGTATGATTACATATATATAACATTCTTGAAATAACAAAACTATAGAAATGGAGAACAGATTGGTGGTTGTCAGGGGTTAAGGAGGGAGTAGAGGCTAGAGGGTGGTTGGTGTGGCTGTAAAAGGGCACCATGAATCCCTGAGGTGATAGAACTGTGGAAATGTCTGTATCTTGGCTGTATCAGTGTCAGTATCCTAGTTGCACTATTGCACTGTAGTTTTGTAAAATGTGACCATTAGGGGAAACTGAGTAAAGCGTACACAGGATCTCTCTGTATTATTTCTTGCAAGTGCATATGAATCTACAATTATTTCAAAATAAAAAGGTGTTAAGAATAATAAATCAGGATAGGGTATCGAGAGAGATGAGGGGACTTATTTTATACAGGATAGTTAGGAAAGGCCTAGGTGACAAAGGAAGGTAGAGCATTACATAGGAATACTTGGAGAATGTTAGAAGTACAAAGGCCCTGAGACAGAGTGTGCTTGGTGTCTGTGAGGAACAGCAAGGACACTATTGTGGATACTGTGGGTTGAGCAAGAGGGAGAGCAGTAGGAAATGAGATCAGAGAGTTGGTGGAGGTGGTGGTGGTGGTGGAAACATCATAGGGGGCTTATAGGTCACAATTAAAGACTTTTCATTTTGAGTAAAATGGGAAGCCATAGGAAAGTTTTAAGCAGAAAAAGTAACAATCTAACTTACATTTTAAATGCATTGCTTCACAAGATAAAAAACTGACCAAGTGAAGGGGACATGAGATGATAGAAGTTTGGACTAAGGTGGCAGAGCAGAAGGTAATAAGAAGTAGTGTGACTGGTAGTGTGAATAAGTTTACAGCTGACTGGATGTTCTAATGGACTGGATGTGGGGTGTGAGAGAAGGAGAGGAGTCAAGAATGATTCCAGGGTTTGGGCCTGAGCAAATGGAAGAATGGTGCTACTTTTATGAAATGGAGAAGATGAAGGAAGAGCAATAGGGCAGAAGATTAGCAGTTTAGTTTGGGGCTTGTTGAGATGCCTGTAGACATCCAAATGGAGACGTCAAATAGCCTGTTGGATATGTATACCTGTCTGCAGTTTGTGTAGGATTTGGGCTATGTGTATGAATTTGGGAGGCAATAGCATGTAAATAACATTTAAAGTCATGGACTGGATGAGAACTCCTATGAGTGAGTGTATGTAGATAAGGAAGAGGTCTATACAAGGAGTCCTAGACACTCCAATTTTTAGAGGTTAGGAAGATAAAGGAGAACTCAACAAAGAATGCAGAATGCAGAGAAAGAATGGCCATTGAGGTAGGAGGAGAACCAAGGAGGGAGGTGTCTTGGAGATCTAGTGAAAAAACTGTTTCAGGAAGAAGAAACCAAATGCTACTGATAGGTGGAATGAGATAAGAGCTGAGATTTGTCCTTGAGATTTAACTGCATGGAGGTCATTGGTGATTCTGATAGGCGCAGTTTTGATGACACAGTGGGAGGAAGACCTGATTGAAGTAGGCTCAAGAGAGAAAGGAGAGTCAGTGGAAATTAAGTATACACAATTCTTTGGAAGAGCTTTGATCAGGGAAGAGGAAGTGCAAAGAGAAGAGTCAGTAGCTCTTGCCTAAGAACAATGGGGAGTCCATGAAGAACTCTTGGTGTCTACCCTTTCAAGGACAGTTTAAAATGCTTGACACGACTGCTTTGTTAATGTGTCTTCATTAGCTATTACATGCCAGAAAGAGTGATTATGTTAGCTAACATTTAAATTTTGTGTCCTGTGAAACAATGTCATTGAAAGTGAATAAATAACTCAACTATTTAAAGAATATATGATATCAGATTTTGATTGTCTGTTTTAAGTAATAAGAGATTTGTTCCATGCCTTTGTGTGTATATATATGTGTGTGTGTGCATGTGTGTATGTATATATACAGTTGACCTTTGAACAACTTGGGATTGAATTGTGAGGGCCATTTATACACATATTTTTTCAATAAATATATTGGAAAAAGGTTTTGAGATTTGTGAAAATTTGAAAATAACTCACAAACTGAGTAGCCTAGAAATACCAAAAAATAAAAAAAGGAAGAAGAAGTTAGGATGTCATGAATGCATAAAATGTATGCAGATACTAGTCTATTTTATCATTTACTACCATAAAATATGCACAGATCTATTATAAAAAGTTAAAATTTATCAAAACACACTTAGACCATACATGGCACCATTCCCAGTTGAGAAAAAGGTAAACAAACATAAAGAGCCAGTATTAAATCATAACTGCATAAAATTAACTGTAGCACATAGTATACTACTGTAATAATTTCGTAGCCACCTCCTGTTGCTATAACGATGAACTCAAGTGTTGCGTGTTGTGAGTACAGTGCTGTGTGACGCTAATCATCTCCATGTGAGCACTTGTCTCCCTAGTAAATTGCATATTGCAGTAAAAAGTGATCTCTCATGGTTTTCAAGTATTTTTCATCGTGTTTAGTGCAATGCCATAAACTTTGAATAACACCAGGGACCCATATGAAGTGCTGCTAGTGATCCTGGAAATCCTCCCAAGAAGCAAAATCATGACATTACAAGAAAAAACTGAATTGCTTGATATGCAGCATAGATTGAGGTCTGCAACTGTGGTTACCCACCATTTCAAGATAAATAAATCCAGAGTAAAGACCATTGTTAAAAAAGAAAAGGAAAATCATGAAAACTTGTAGCTGGTGCAAAACTTTGCACTTTTGGCGAAATACCTTTTTATCTCATATTGAAAATGCAGCTTTTATGTGGGTGCAGGATTGCTATAAGAAAGGCATACCTATAGACTCTAATATGATTCGAGAGAAAAACAAAGCCATATGACAACTTAAAGCAAAAGGAAGGTAAATGATCTAAAGCTGGAGAAGTTAATGCCAGCAAAGGATGGTCTGATAATTTTAAAAAGAAGTTTGGCTTTAAAATGTCAAGATAACAGGAGAAGAAGCTTCTGCTCACTAAGAGACAGCAGAAAAGTTCCCAGACGCCATTAAGAGAATCATTGAGGAGAAAGGATATCTGTCTGAACAGGTTTTTAATGCAAACAAAAGTGCCCTATTCTGGGAGGAAAAATGCCACAAAGGACATTTATTAGTAAGGAAGAGAAGCAAGCATTTAAGGCAGGGATAGGCTAACTCTACTGTTTTGTGCAAATACAGTCAGGTTTATGATCAGGACTGCCCTTATCTATAAGGCTGCTAACTCCTGAGCTTTGAAGGGAAAAGATAAACACCAGATGCCAGTCTTTTGGTTTTACAACTAGAAGGCCTAGACAACCAGAACCATTTTTCTGGATTGGTTCCGTCAATGCTTTGTCCCTAAAGTCAGGAAGTACCTTGCCGGTAAGTGATTGCCTTTTAAATTTCTTTTGATATTGGACAATGTCTTTGGCCACTTCGAACCCCATGAGTTCAACACCAAGTGTGTCGAAGTTGCCACTTGCCCCCAAACACAACATCTCTAATTCAGCCTCTAGATCAGAGGTCATAAGAACCTTTAAACCTCGTTGCACATGGTACTTTATGGAAAGGATTGTCAATGCTATGGAAGAGAACCCCAAGAGAGAGAACATCATGAAAGTCTGGAAGGATTACACCATTGAATATGCCATCACTGTTATAGAAAAAGCCGTGAACACCATCAAGCCTGAAACGATGAATTCCTGCTGGAGAAAACTGTGTCCAGATGTTGTGCGTGACTTCACAGATTGACAGAGCCAATCAAGGAGATCATGAAAGAGATTATGGATATACAGCAAAAAAGGTGGGGATGGAAGGTGAAGAGTTTCAAGATATGGATCTTGGAGAAATCTAAGAGCTAACAGACACCACACCAGAGGAATTAACAGAAGATGACTTGGTGGAGAAGAGTGCTTCCGAACCAGGGCCAGGAAATGAGGAAGAAGACGTAGAAGAAGCAGTGGCAGAAACAATTGACATTAGACAATCTGGCAGAAGGGTTCTGATTATTCAAGACTACTTTTGACTTCTTTTATAACCTAGGCCCTTCTGTGATATGGGCACTGAAACTAAAGCAAATGGTGTTTGCTACCATATAAAAACAATTTTAGAGAAATGAAAAAGCAAAAAAGTCATTCAGGAATTACAATGTACTTCCTTCAAATTACACCAAGTGTGCCTGCCTCTCTTGCCTCCCCTTCCATCTCCTCCACCTCGGCCACCCAAGACAACAAGACCAACCCCTCCTCTTCCTCCTCAGTGTGGAGACATGAGGATTAAATGAAATAATGTACATGAGGGGTTTATTACAGAGCAATAACAAAAAGTACATCTGATTTGATTTTTTTAAAGCAAAACTATTAATTCTTTTGCAACTAACTAGTTCACATCTAATGCTTCCATATATTTACATATATATATTCCCCAAAACCCTTTAATGTAGATTTACATGAAAATATTCCTTGGTTCCAGAAAGAAATACAGAAGTGAAATCAGTTTTAGTAATTGTTTCCCAATTTAGAACATTATGTGGGCTGGAATTCTGCTTTTAATGGACTAGTCTCTTAAAGTGTACAGATATAAAACCTAGAGATGGGGGAGGGGACAATCCTATAAGACAGGAGATTTGGACATTTCTGCTGTGTGGTCTGAATAGTACATAACCAGTTTTCAGAGAAAATACTTATATGTAATATTTGCCAAGAATTTACTGTCAAACTACCAGGCTCTGTGCAGAGAGGTAACCTGTCCAAAGCTCTGTAGTTTGTAAGTGGGAGAGGTGGGATTTGAACCCAGGCAGTCTGCCTCGGGAGCCCAGGAACTTCACCACCACCCTTGCAGATAAAGAGAAAGAAATTGAGGCAACAAATTGCAAGAATACTGCTTAAATTTGCCTAAGCAGAAAGCAAATTGGGAGTTATTATAAAGACACAACAAACCTGGTTACCTCCCAGAATCCAAGGGCAAGGTCTGTGGAAGGACTGTGAACTGGTGATTCAACAGGAAGCAGGCAAGAGGTCTCATTACCAAATGGCAGACTTTATACGGAGTCTGCAGTATATGTTTGGGGCTTCGACAAATAAAATATTTAATCTTCAATTATGTTCTTTTCCATAAGTGTATAATAGCACACAATATGGATGAATTAACAAACTCACAAACAAACATTAACAAACATTCATTATGTTAATTATCATTAACAAAATAACAAACTTTCTTCAAGTATAAGAGAAGCAGCACCAGCCTAGGAGTCTGAAGATTTGGTTTTTGTTCACACAAAAAGTTGACGGAAACTTTTGGGAGTGATGGATATGCTTGATATGTTTAATATCTTGGTGGCGGTGTTGGTTTCACAGATGTATACATATGTCAAAATTTAACGTTCAGTTTATTGTAAATCATTTATACCTCAATAAAGCTGTTTAATCTTTTTTTTTAATTGAAGTATAGTTGATTTACAATGTTGTGTTAGTTTCTGGTGTACAGCAAAGTGATTCAGTTATACATATATGTACATATTCTTTTTCCTTTTCTTTTCCATTATGGTTTATTACAGGATGTTGACTATAGTTCCCTGTGCTATACAGTAGGACCTTGTTATTTATCTATTTTATATATAGTAGTTTGTATCTGCTAATTCCAAACTCCTAATTTATCCCTCCCCCACTGCCTTTCCCCTTTGCTAACCATAAGTTTATTTTCTATGTCTGTGAGTCTGTTTCTGTTTTGCAAAGAAGTTCATTTGTGTCATATTTTAGATTCCACATATAAGTGATATCATATGGTATTTGTCTTTCTCTTTCTGACTTACTTCACTTAGTATGGTAATCTCTAGGTCCATCTATGTTGCTGTAAATGGCATTATTTCATTCTTTTTTATGGCTGAGCAGTATTCCATTGTGTATATATACCACATCTTCTTTATCCATTCATCTATCAATGGGCATTTAGATTGCTTCCATGTCTTGGCTATTGTAAATAGTGCTGCTATGAACATTGGGGTGTATGTACCTTTTTGAATTAGAGTTTTCTCCAGATGTATGCCCAGGAGTGGGATTGCTGGATCATATGGCATCGATTTTTAGTTTTTTTAAGGAACTTTCATACAGTTTTCCATAGTAGTTGCACCAATTTACATTCCCACCAACAGTGTAGGAGGGTTCCCTTTTCTCCACACCTTCTCCAGCATTTGCTATTTGTAGACTTTTTAATGGTGGCCATTCTGACCAGTGTGAGATGGTATCTCATTGTAGTTTTGATTGGCATTTTTCTAATAATTAGCAATGTTGAGCATCTTTTCATGTGCCTATTGGTCATCTGTATGTCTTCTTTTTTTTTGTATGTCTTCTTTGAAGAAAAGTCTATTTAGGTCTTCTGCCCATTTTTTGATTTTTTTGTTGTTGTTGTTGTTGTTGAGTTGTATGAGCTGTTTGTGTATTTTGGAAATTAAGCCCTTGTCAGTCGCATCTTTTGCAAATATTTTCTCCCATTCTGTAGGCTGTCTTTTTGTTTGTTTTTTGTTTGTTTGTTTGTTTCCTTTGCTGTGTAAAAGCTTATAAGTTTGATTCGGTCCTATTTGCTTATTTTTGCTTTTATTTCTATTGCCTTGGGGGACTGACCTAACAAAACATTGGTGCGATTTATGTCAGAGAATGTATTGCCTATGTTCTCTTCTAGGAATTTTATGGTGTCGTGTCTTACGTTTAAGTCTTTAAGTCATTTTGAGTTTATTTTTGTGTGTGGTGTGAGGGTGTGAGGGCAGCCACATGTAAATCAACTTTATTGATTTACATGTGGCTACCCACCTTTCTCAACACCACCTGCTGAAGAGACTGTCTTTTCTCCATTGTATAGTCTTGCCTCCTTTGTCAAAGATTAATTGACCATAAGTGTGTGGTTTATTTCTGGGCTCTCTGTTCTATTCCATTGATCCATATTTCTGTTTTTGTGCCAATACCACACTATTTTGATTACTGTAGCTTTGTAGTATTGTTTTAAGTCTGGGAGGGTTATGCCTCCTGCTTTGTTCTTTTTCCTCAAGATTGCTTGGGCAATTCTGTGTCTTTTAAGGCTCCATATAAATTTTTGAGTTATTTGTTCTAATTCTGTGAAAAATGTCGTGGGTAATTTGATAGGGATCACATTAAATCTGTAGATTGCTTTGGGTAGTATGGCCATTTTAACAATATTAATTTTTCCAATCCAAAAGCATGGGATATCTTTCCATTTCTTTGAATCATCTTCAATTTCCTTTATCAGTGTTTTATAGTTATTTCATCTCCTTGGTCAGGTTTGTTCCTAAGGTTTTGTTTTGTTTTGTTTTGTTTTAAATATGATTTTAAAAGGGATTTTCTTTTCTTTCCCTTTCTGATATTTCATTGCTAGTGTAAAGAAATGCAACAGATTTCTGTATGTTAATCTTGAATCCTGCTACCTTGCTGAGTTTATCAGTTCTAGTAGTTTTTGTGTGGAGTCTTTAGGGTTTTCTATACATAGTATCATGTCATCTGCATGTAATGACAATTTTACCTCTTCTCTTCCAATTTGGATACGTTTTATTCTTCTTGTCTGATTGCTATGGCTAGGACTTCCAATACTATGTTGAATAAAAGTGGTGAGAGTGGGCATCCTTGACTTGTTCCATATTTTAGCGGAAGGCTTTCAGCTTTTCACCGTTGAGTATTATGTTGTCATATATAGCTTAAAAAGCTGTTTAAAATGTTTATGGAGTGACCAGAGTGTCATCTGTTAAGAACTAAAGCTAAAAGAAGATGCAAATTATGTTTAGTGCAGACTCAACATAGAAAATGAGTAATAAATCTCTAACAAAGTGCCCAGCTTATAATAAATGCCCATCACAATAGTTTTTGAATGTATAAATGAATGAATAAATTTGAATGTATTGCCATATGTCCCATATAGGTCATTTTAAATGACTTGTATATCAACCAGTAATTTTTTTTTCATCTCACCTGATTCTATCTCATTTAAACTTAAAAGTCCTGGCCAAGGATCCAGCAAGTGAAATAATTTCCTTTAATAAAGACTTAAGTTTATTTTCTATGTATTTCCTTAAAGAACCTCTGTCACATATATTAATAGCAGATCTTATAAGCTCTGCAAAATGGCATTGTTATTGAATACTTAGATTAGTGGATTCTCTTTTATCTAAATAATATTGAAAATATTTACATAACTATAAACTTTAGTATTGGAAAGAAACCCACGTTGACTGAGCACATACTGCTTCCCTAAATTATTATCTACATTAGTCCTCACAATATTAGTTGAAAGAGGTATTATCCTCTTTACTGCTGCAGGAACTGAGGGTCTGGGAAGTTAAGTAAATTGCTCCAGGATAAATAGTAGGTAGTAGAGTGATGATTCAAATCCAAGTCTTTGGATTCCATGAAGAGGGTTCTGTCTCCTTGTGCTTGCCAAGTCCCAGGCATTAGAAGTAAAAAGAAATACAAAGATAAGTAAGGCACAGTCCCTGCCCTCTAGAAGCTTAGAAGCCAACCGGTCAGTTAGAAATGTAAGCGGTTAGTTGAAATAAGTTCTAACTTCTTTGTGTACTGGAGAGTTATCCAGTCTCCTGGAGTAGCTGCAGCTTAAGGTGGACATCACATCCCAGGTCTCTTTCTCAGTTTAGCATTATTTTATTTTATAGTATTTATAAGTTTTAGTTTCTTTATAAAGATTAACTCATATAATTCTCATTTAACAATGCTATGAGGTAGTCACTATTATATCCCCATTTTACAGATGAGAAAATAAGGTACAGGTAAGTTAAATAACTTATCCAAAGTCACACAACTAGTAAGTGGCAATGCTAGGATTCAAATCCAAGCAGTCTGGCTCAAGAGTCTATATTTCAGCCACTAGATTATGTTGCCTCTAAACCTTTCTAGACTTAGAAAAATTAATATTAGCATCCACCAAAGTGATCTGATTCTAGGACATTGACCCATTAGGTGCCATCCTATTGCTTAACACTGAACAATATAACTATCAAGTAGACTGGGTACACTTGTTCGTTTATTACGCTCTTTCTAGGCAATTCTACCTAAGAAGGCAATTTATAATCAAAGGCTTGTTGGTGTGCTTGGAATTAGATGAAGGGGAATTACTGGCTGATCTTAAGGATCTGATTCCATTTTCACTATAAGGTTATATCTGTGGCAACCATCTCCCTGGACAATACTGAAGGCATACTGCTTTTGAGACTCTTTCTAAACTTAGGATGATGACCAATCCTCCTCAACGTTTGAAATACTCTTTAGACATTTGTGTTAGTCAGAATCCCTCTATTTTTAAGTGTGGAGAGTCCCAACTCAAATAAACTTTAGCACAAATGGGAATTTTTTGACTCATGTCCCTGGAAAGTGAAGAGGTGGATGTGGCTTCTCATATTTTCACTCAAATGAAATCATCCTCCAGATTTCTTTTTCTACCTGTGTCCCTCACCCTCCACAACTCTTGGCTTTGCTTACCTCTGTGTGTTGACCTCATTCATTCCTACAGAAAGATACTTATTGGGCCATGCTGGGTCACCTATTCTGTTTTCTATCAATCAATATCAATATGGTCAAGAGAATGAGATACTCTTGTTTGGTTGGATTTGGTTCACTTGTCCATCTGTGTGGCCTTGGGGTCTGAGTTTACTTGATAATCTCACCAGGGGAACAAGTTGGAGGGAAGGAGGATACATTCCTCAAAGGAAATAGGGATGATGTACAGACAAAAACAATAGGATCAGTAAACCGTATTGTGGCCCGAGATAAGAGAAAAAAATCTTAAAACGAATTCTATCCTTGTTTAAAATCTTGATGGGTTCATCATGGATTTTTTGCCTTAATTTTGATTTTTAAAATATTGCATTAAATATTATTTATCTTGATTTTTCAGTTTTTTGGCATCCCTTAAATTTTGCATTAAGGGCAGATGTCTCACTCGCCCTGCTTCCTCACCCTAGACCTGGTCCTACCACGAGGAGTCAACTTACTTCACAGATTAACATGGTGTCTGACTCAAAGTAAGTGCTCAATAAATGTTTTCAAAATGAATAGATTTATGAATAAATTGAAAAGTTTAGTCACTGAGATATATGATAAAGCTACTGTCAATTCTATCATTTTTTAATATACAAAAGTACACATTTTATAAACTTATGTTAAGCAAGCATAAGAGACTGAATGATAATCAGAATGTCATTTTAAAAGTTTGCAGTTAGAAATGTGAGACAGTAAACTTCTTGGAGGGAAGGGTAGAAGAGTAGAAAGGTTACTAATGTTTGTTGCGACCTTATACTGTGGATGTACTATCCACTATGTGAGGCATTTTGGATGTGTCATTACATTTAATACAAGTCTATGAGGTTGATATTTTTGTGTTGTTTAAATAAGGAAACTAAGCTCAGACAGACTTGCTCTATAACTGATAAGTGACAGAGAAAGGATTTTAAATAAATGTATTTATTTTATTATATTTTTTATTTTTTTTAATTTTTGGCTGTGTTGGGTCTTCGTTTCTGTGCGAGGGCTTTCTCTAGTTGCGGTGAGCGGGGGCCACTCTTCATCGCGGTGTGCGGGCCTCTCGTTATCGCGGCCTCTCTTGTTGAGGAGCACAGGCTCCAGACACGCGGGCTCAGTAGTTGTGGCACAAGGGCCTAGTTGCTCCGCGGCATGTGGGATCTTCCCAGACCAGGGCTCGAACCCTGCATTGGCAGGCAGATTCTCAACCACTGCGCCACCAGGGAAGCCCTATTTTATTTTTATTATTTATTTTTGGCTGCATTGGGTCTTCGTTGCTGCGTGCGGGCTTTCTCTAGTTGCAGTGAGCGGGGACTACTCTTCATTGCAGTGCGTGGACTTCTCATTGCGGTGGCTTCTCTTGTTGTGGTGCACGGGCTCCAGGTGCACGGGCTTCAGTAGTTGCAGCACGCGGGCTCAGTAGTTGTGGCTCACAGGCTTAGTTGCTCCACGGCGTGTGGGATCTTCCCGGGTCCCCTGCATTGGCGGGAGGATTCTTAACCACTGCGCCACCAGGGAAGCCCAGCGAAAGGATTTTAATCAAGGTCTTTCTGTCTAAAACGCCCTTATTCTGGCTGCTGTGTTTGTTGGAGGCAAGGTAAGCTAGAGGGGAAGAAAAAGAGAAAAATATAGTGGTATCTGTCCACTCAAGGAAAGCAGGTTTATAGATGATCTGTTAATAGAAGAGAGATAGTTGAAGAATAAATTAATGAGTGGGAGATAGAGGCTGCGGAATTTTCCCTTATTCATTTCAAAAGACAAAGAAAAGTTAATAGATCTAGAAGTTTCAATATTTATGTAATAGAGGCACTAGGAAGAGAGAAAGAGGGAATGCAGAGGAAAAAATAATGATAAAAGTGTATTTCTCAGAGTTTATGAAAGATGCAAGTTTTTATAATTGAAAATGTTAACCAAGATGAATGAAACAGAACCAACACTTAGACTCATCATGGTGAAATTTTAAAACACTAGGGATAAAGATAAAGTTCTAAAGGCTTCCAAAGGAATAAACAGGTTAAGCTCAAAGCAATGAGAATCCGTGTGGCATCAGATTCCTCACTGGCAACACTGCTGGAAGACAACATAACAATATCTTCTAAGATCTGAGGAAAAAACGATACTGAGAAAAACTAGCTTTCAAGTGAGAGTACAAAATATTTTCGCATACCCAAAGATTCAGAAATTTTACCCCTCACCACCCAGATCTTCACTGAAATAATTATTTGGGGATGTACTCTAGCAAAGTGAATGATGAATCCAAGAAAAAGGAAGATGTAGGATTTAGGAACTAATGTGAGGGGGAGACTGGGTAGGCTTGAGGTACAGTGTATTCTGGATTACTGCTAATGACCTTGTATCCTAGACCTCCAACACCACACCAAATAGGACCCATTCCAATTCTAGATGGTACTTAAGATTTTCATCACCAACAAGCTTCTCTTCAAAAAATATAATCAGAAATTTTGTTGGCTATAAGGAACTCTACCAACTCAGAACTAAACTCTGGAATATGGCTTTACTCTATTGTTTCTTATAGGGTTAGAGTTAAGAAAGTCACATTTGTTATGAAAATAATTACATGATATTTTATGCATCACCATATTTTGCCAACTGCAAAAGTTTGGATTAATAGGTTGTTCTTTCTCATAGAGGTATATAAAGATGGGAACTGGTATAGCAAAATGTTCTGTGATGTCAGACCCATCTGGGTTTGAATTATGACTCTGAGATTTGATCTTGAGAAATATATTTAGCCTCTCTGAACCTCAGTTTATTTACACATAAGGATAATCAGACCTACCTCTCAGGTTTGTATAAGGATTTAAGAAGTTAACATATGTAAAGTGCCTCTCAGGTTTGTATAAGGATTTAAGAAGTTAACATATGTAAAGTAGCATGGTGTGCCAAGAGTTTCAACTCTGGTTGCATATTAGAATCATCCAGGAGGCTTTTAAAAACTATAGATGCTCAAGCCCCACCCCTAGAGATCTGGTTTCAATTGGTTCCAGGTTGGTATATTTTAAAAGCTTCCCAAGACATTTAAATAGACATTTCTACAAAGAAGACATACAGATGGCCAAGAGGCATATGAAAAGATGCTCAACATCGCTAATTATTAGAGAAATGCAGATCAAAACTACAATAAGGTATCACCTCACACCGGTCAGAATGGCCATCATCAAAAAATCCACAAACTATAAATGCTGGAGAGGGTGTGGAGAAAAGGGAACCTTCTTGCACTGTTGGTAGGAATGTAAATTGATACAACCACTATGGAGAACAGTATGGAGGCTCCTTAAAAAACTAAAAATAGGACTACCATATGACCCAGCAATCCCACTATTGGGCATATATCCAAAGAAAACCATAATTCAAAAAGACACATGCACCAATGTTCATTGCAGCACTATTTACAATAGCCAGGACATGGAAGCAATCTAAATGTCCGTCAACAGATGAATGGGTAAAGAAGATGTGGTTCATACATACAATGGAATATTACTCAGCCATAAAAAAAGAATGAAATTGGGTCATTTGTAGAGACGTGGGTGGACCTAGAGTCTGTCATACAGAGTGAAGTAAATCAGAAATAGAAAAACAAATATCATATTTTAATGTATATATGTGGAATCTAGAAAAATGGTACAGATGAACCTATTTTCAAGGCTGGAATAGAGATGCAGACATAGAGAAGAGATGTGTGAACATGGTGGGGGGGGAAGGGGAGTAGGGTGAATTGGGAGATTGGGATTGAGATATATTCATTACCATGTGTAAAATAGTGGGAACCTGCTGTATAGCACAGGGAGCTCAGCTCAGTGCTCTGTGGTGACCTAGATGGGTGGGATTGGAGTGGGGGGAGGGAGGTCCAAGAGGGAGGGGATATATGTATACATACACCTGATTCACTTCGTTGTACAGCAGAAACTAACACAACATTGTAGAGTAACCATACCCCAATTCAAAAAAAAAAAAAATACAAGCTTCCCAGGTGATTCAAATAGTGGGTTGGCCAAAAAGTTCGTTAGGATTTTTCCATAACATCTTACAGAAAAACCCGAACAAACTTTTTAGCCAACCCAATATATTGACAAGGTTGAGAAAATTTGACAAGCATATATATGGCTGGCACAAAGTTAAGTGCCCAATAAATGGTAACTTCAAAAAATTGGGGGGAAAATGTAACAGAAAGCTTCTAGGTAGAGATGGATTTAAGCAAATAAGGCTTAAGTTTTAGGACCCTTCACCGGCACAGTCTCCTTCTAAGGCTCAGTGAGGCTCCTTAGAGTGAGGGGAAGATGTTAGCAGCCCCAGCCCAGTGCGGGAGTGCTGCCCCACCTAGGGTCATCTGCCTGGGCTATCTAATTCTCTTTTGCTTCAGAAAGCGAAATCTGGAATCGCTCCAGATTTCAGAACAAGGATAAAAATTATTTCCATGGGAAGATCTCGGTATACTCCACAAATAGGTAATTCTTGTTATTCTGTTTTACTAGTGTTGAAATAGACACCCAGAGATTATATCACTGCCGCAAGTCACAAATCAGCAAATAGTAGCCAAAGCAGCATAGTAACAGAATCCGCAAGTCTTGTCTTACACTCCTGTGTCTAAGCACACTGGTATATCTCCTGGGCAATTATGCAGGTCTGTGCTGGGTGATCATGCATAAACTCCAGAGGATGGTGCCACTGACCTTTCAAAACTTGCCTCATTCCTTGAGTAATTGATACGTCCTCAGGCCTTACTAGCTTGTGACCTCAGAACAAGGCCACGCAGCTTAATATCCAAACTGCAGCTCTGAGCCCCTGGAGTTGGGAAGTCTGTTCCTCTGCTGGATCCACACGTTCCTCCCCACCTCCCCTAAATCCAAGGACTGTTTAGGAGTTGCTTTTCATCTCCATCAGTCCATCACTTGCATGGGCCTCCTCCAAGGCCCTGGGAGAAGCCCTGGCTGTGTATTCAAATGGGTGTATGATTTTATAAAATTTGTAAATATTTTAATAGCAATCAGTTGACTTCTGTCTCTTTCTACCACTTCTGCTCCTTTGCACTCTCCTGTCTAGTGTGGTACTGGAGCAGCTATGGGCCTTTTTATAGAATCTGGCTAGGAGGAAGGTAAATACTATACTATATGTACATGTTCCTCAAAAATATTTTTTAAAAAGAAAGTTAAGTTGGAAATATGCTATTTTTAGCAGGTTTAATGTCAGATATTATTGACATACAATAAAGGCACATTTTTAAAGTGTGCAATTTGGTAAGTTTTGACTTATGTATAGTCTGAGAAACCATCACCAAATCAAGATAATGAACAGACCCATCACACTCAAAGGTTTCCTCATGCCTCTTTGTAATTCCTCCTTCCTGCCTTCACTCCCATCCCCAGGAAACCACTGATCTGCCTTCTGTCAGTATAGATTAGTTTGCATTTTCTATAATTTTTCTATAAATGGAATCATACAGTATGTACTCCTTTTTGTCTGGCTTTTTTCATTCAACATAGTTATTTTTGGATTCATCCATGTTATGTGTATCAATAGTTTGTTCTTTTCTTTGCTAAATAGTATTCCATTTTATGGATATGTTACAATTTCCTTATCCACTCTACTGTTGAGAGACATTTGGATTGTTTCCAGTTTGGAACTATTACAAACAAAGCTGCATTGAACATTTGCATATAAGTCTTTGCATGAACATATGCTTTCATTTCTCTTGGCTGAATACTTGGAAGTAGAATGACTGTGTCAGATGGTAGGTATATATTTAATTTTTAAGAAATTGCCAGGTCTTCCAAAGTGGTTGTATCATTTTACATTCCCACTAGCAATGTATGAAAGTTCTAGTTGATCCATATCCTTGCTAATACTTAGTATGGTCAGCCTTTTATTTTAGCCATTCTAATAAAGGTAGTGGAATCTCACTATGATTTTAATTTATATTTCCCTAATGGCTAATGGTGTAGCATATCTTTTCATGTGCTTATTTGCCATCTTTATAGCTTCTCTATGAAGTATCTTTTCAAATCTTTTGCCCATTTTTAAAATGTTTGTGTTGTTTGTTTTCTTATTATTGAGTTTTGAGAGTTCTTTATAGATTCTAGATATTCTCAGATGTGGTCTGGCTCCATATGGCCAGGATAAACCAATCACCATGGATGACAGAATATTTCCAAAGCTGATTACTGAGTCTTGAATAATGCCACGTGTGGGACATCTTCTACCCCACCCTGCAATGTAGTCTATACACTGGGCCAAACCACTCTGTAAGGGAAAAACACTTCCTGTGTCTCCTGTACTCTCACACTACTACCACACTTCACTTCACTTCTGCCACCAGATGTGCGAGTTTTCCACACATCTAGAAATTCTGTCACACCAGCTGGGTGTCCCATAATTTAACTCAATTCTGACACTATTGGAGACAGTATCAGATCCCATAGTTTAAGGTCTCAGTCCCACAAGACACCCCCCGCTTCAGATGCCAATTGCAAGTCCCAGGTTGTCACCTGTGCTTCTGACTGATCAGCTATACATCTCACAACCTACTCCTTGGGTTTGATAATTTGCTACAATGGCTCGCAGAACTCAAGGAAATATTTAACTCATGTTTGCCAGTTTAT
The DNA here is from genome assembly GCF_949987535.1 of Balaenoptera acutorostrata. Taxonomy (NCBI): domain Eukaryota; kingdom Metazoa; phylum Chordata; class Mammalia; order Artiodactyla; family Balaenopteridae; genus Balaenoptera; species Balaenoptera acutorostrata. The sequence goes on from NC_080075.1 coordinate 41,367,516, forward strand.
TTTAAAAGGATATGATAAAGGATACAGATGAATATCCAGATGGAAGAGATGCATAGGGCAAGGTATGGAGGAAGGGACACAGAGCTTCCATGTCCTTGCCAGGCATGCCACCCTCCTGCTACCTCCATCCTCCATGTGTCCAGCCACCTGGAAGTTCCCTGTACTTTTGGGATTTCTATGGGGGCTTCATCACATAGGCAAGACTGATTATTAACTCATTTTCCAGCCTCTCTCCCCTTCCTGGAGGATAGGGGTGGAGCTGAAAGTTCCAAGCTTCTAATCACAGCTTGGTCTTTCTGGTGACCAGCCCCCATCCAGGAGCCCACCAACCACTGCCTCATTAGAACAAAAGACACTCCTATCAGTTAGAAAATTACAAGTTTTAGGAGCTTTGTGCCGGGAACCAGGGGCAGAGACCAATACATATATTTTCTAATTATTTCACACGCTCTAAGTCCTTTTCATGGCTTTTTTTCTACCATGGGGAGAAGACAAGTTCAGACCTGCACAGTAACCTGCCTGCGGTCTAACCTTACAATCTCCCATGAGCAAATGCTTTAACAAAAACACACACACATCTTCCAAGAAGCATCACTTTCAGGGACACTCCAGTCTACAGTTACAATCAGAAAAACAAAAAACAAAACCAGTTCTCTTACTGGAAAGCATATAGTCTTGCTAACAGTTGTTTCCCTGAATTAAAGGCTTAATATTTTAAGCTTTCACATGCTTTACAACTGCCTGCAGTTTATCTTCACAGTGTCTCCAAGAGCAATTGATGGATTCCTGCTTGTCATTTGCATTTTGCAGGTTCCATTTTGGCAACTCTTCCCCAAAGCAAAGATTTTCATCTTTGCTTCTAGAGACAGAACGTTTATAATATCACTTCTTCAGCTTCTCAAAACACTAAACTTGCTTGTCCACTGGACACTGAAAAAAAAAAAAAAAAAATATATATATACACAAACATACATATATATGACTGTTGCAGATGTTCCATATAGTTATTTGTATATATATCTGCAACTCTCCCTTCTACAGAACTTTTGATTGAGGGGGAATGAGGAGTCTCTGGATCAATGAACAAGCATTTTGGAGGTTCCTAATGCTCCTAGATGTGTGAGCCTAGCATCTAGTCATTTCTAAACACTGGTAAAACTGACAGAAGAGTGAGAGAGTGACCCTAAATGGAGCCAAGAAGTGGATGGCAGAATTTTTTTTCCATCCTAAACTTTTCCCTGCTGCTATAACCTTTAGTTATACAAAAACAAACAAAGAGTTTACAGAGGGGCATGGAATAGGAAAACTCATGGGAATTAGAGCTAAAATTGTGCAAAGAACAGCTGTAGCTGATCTAAGACTGGTAAGAGGCCACAGAGCAGAGAGGGAGCTGAAGGAAGTCAGGGGTCTTGGAATAACTTGACAGTAGTATGAAAATTAGTCGTATCTCTGGATCCCAGGAATATGAAAATATTTCCTGAAGTTTTGCCACTTTTTTTCTGCCTTAATGCCCTTTTTTTTAATGCTGCTTCTTAGTTTAAATGAGAAAATTCCTTAAGTCATTTTTCATCAGCTTTTATTGCAGAATCTTGCAAAACTTTGGAAACTAAAACCAAGTCAACCAAAGGAATTAAAAAATCACAGTTGTTTGGGAAACAGTTATTATAGAATCAAAAAGCATTATACCCTTCAACATCCTTTGACCACCTTATCATAGTCAATGTAGTCATCATCATTATCATCATCGTATAACTATTGTCTTTTTTTTTTAAGTTTTTTTTGATGAGGACCATTTTTTTAAAGTCTTTACTAAATTTGTTACAATATTGCTTCTGTTTTATGTTTTGGTTTTTTGTCCGCGAGGCATGTGGGATATTAACTCCCCAACCAGGGATCGAACCCTCACCCCTTGTATTGGATGGCGAAGTCTTAACCCCTGGACTGCCAGGGAAGTATTATTAGTGTTATCCATCTGCCAGGCACCAAACCACATGCTTTACACATTGTGTCAATATCTTTCAATATCTCAGTACAGCCCTATGTGTTAGATATTATCCCCTTTTCACAGATTGAAAAACAGAGGCACGGAGAAATTAACTTACTCACAGTCACAAACTAGTTAAAGTGAAGTTAAAAATCAAACGCCAACCCATTTAACCCCAGAGTCAGGCTCATAACTGGCTCACCATATTCACACTTTCACTCAGTGATTGATACTTGTGGAAGCAGGTTTACCATGACCTAGTGAAGCGTAAATTTCAGGCCCTTTCATTTGTACAAGCCCCTTCCAAAGCCTTGGGAGTGGGGGTCCATGATGATGTGTTCACATGACCATAAGTCTTTGTAAAATTAACAATCAGTTAAGACTGCTGTCTCTTCAATCCAACTCCTCCTCCATCACACTTACCCTCACATCATGGGGCATTGGAGTGACTGTGGACATTTTCGGGATCATGCTGAATTGGGGGTTGGAGGATATATTTAATCTGAGTTTTATGTGATATTTTATGTAGTTCACAATCATGTTTGTGTACAATTAAGCAATTGCTATCTATGTTGGTGTAGGAATGACTTTCAGTAATTCTCTTAACCACTGGTTGTGCCAACTCACCTGGTGTTGTGACAGTTAAACTAAAAGAGTAAAAATGTGGTGGGAAGAAAAAAGAAAAGAGAGGGAATTAGAGCAAATATTACATTTTTGACATTTTAAATTAAACTTGTATAAGAATTCATAAGTCTTAAAATTAAGCTCCTTACTATTAGAATTAACTATTTTAAACCATTAATGAAATTAGGTACAGTATAATCTCTAATACATTTTAGAGAGACTTTATTAAGTGGTTTATATAAATGATCATCATTTTCCTGGGTAATATGCTTGTATGAAGCAGCTCATTCCCCTGTGGTGCCTGGTGAAGCATATATTTGATGTGAAGGAGCCCTGGCGTATGATCACATGTGATGTGTGATAAATTTATAACATTGGGCTTCCCAGTTTGAATTGTCAGATGAGCAGTGAGAGGCCTACCTGGCACATACTTAATGAAGCATTTGTGAAGTGAATGAGCAAATGAATGAGTGAATGAATCATTAGATTTATAAGGTTTATATGTCATCAGATTTACATATCATTCCCTAGATTGAGACCCCTTGGTTCAGAGAGGCTGAGTGATTTACCTCCTAATACTCAATGGCAGAGTGAAACAAGGATTCAATTTGCCTGACTTTCAATCATGCATTCTTTAATAAGATTTCAGATCATGGATATTTTCTAGAAGGCTTTAAATAAATCTCCACCATTTCCAAGCACTAAAAGTACCTCTTTAATAGCCTAGAAACTGCTGTCCTTCAATGGAAAAGAATTCCTCTTTAGAATATCCAGGAAATTAGGCAGTGATTGTTTTAAATATGCCTTCATGTTACCTGACCTGCTTCTGATAAAAAAGATGCCAAAAGAGTCTTGTGGCAGCCGGTGGGGTGGGGTTAGGAGTGGGGGGCGGTGGGGAGGCTCTTTAGATCAAGGGTTTTCAAACTGAGAGTTTTGACCCATTAGTGGTTAGTGAAATCAATTTAGTGGCTGAATTTTTTTTAATAGAATAAAAAGGAAAATATCAGATTGCGTTGCCACATGGTAAAGGAACTAAGTATTGCTTAGGGAAAACTTTGATGCACCTTGTCACAATATAAAATATATATATACATATTTTTAATTAATTTATTTATTTATTTTTGGCTGTGTTGGGTCTTTGTTGCTATGTGCAGGCTTTCTCTAGTCATGGCGAGTGGGGGGCTGTTCTTCATTGCGGTGCACAGGCTTCTCATTGCGGTGGCTTCTCTTGCTGCGGAGCGTGGGCTCTAGGCTCACAGGGTCAGTAGTTGTGGCGCACCGGCTCAGTTGCTCCGTGGCATGTGGGATCTTCTCCGACCAGGGCTCGAACCCGTGTTCCCTGCATTGGCAGGCGGTTCTCAACCACTGCACCACCAGGGAAATCCCTAAAATATATTTTTTTACTGTGGATCATGGTCAGAATTTTTTAAATTAATTAATTTTATTTTTTAATTGAAGTATAGTTGATGTACAATATTATGTAAGTTACAGGTGTACAATATAGTGATTCACAATTTTTAAAAGTTATACTCCATTTATAGTTATTATAAAACATTGGCTATATTCCCTGTATTGTACAATATATCCTTGATGCTTATTTTATACCAATAGTTTATACCTCTTCATCCCCTACTATTGTCCCTACCCACAGAATTTTTTTTTTTAAACTAGTGTTGGTGACCAAGTGCCTAGAACAGAATAAGAGTATAACATTCAGCATAGTATGTATTTAGAAGGAATAAACCCGGGGGTGGAAATGTAATTGTTTTGGGTTGATGAGAAAAGGAGGGAGGAGGACTATCACAGTTGGGCCAGCCCTTAAATGATGCACAGAGGAGGGAAAGCTCAGAGCCTGTGTTGTAAGGCCAGAGGTCAAGGCCTGGAGGTTTCTACAGAATGGGTAGACCTCCAGGGCCGTGGGAAGCTTCGCATTGGATGCAGATTCAGCCTGAGCTGGGCCTGTGATGGAATTTGATATGGACAGGCTTGCAAGAGGCTAAGTTGAAGTGGAGATATCACTGGGCATGGGGGAAGATCAAGGTTGTTGACTTTGAAGTTGGTTGAGCTCCAGGTGCAAGTGTAGTTGGTTTATTCAGTGCTAGATTTTGAAAGAGTGGCATGAAAGGATGTAACTAGAGTTCATTGGGAGTGAGTATAAAACACTGGGGAAACTGGCACTGGGCACCTACTGAATTGTGGGGGACCCTACAGGCAATGGGGTGGGGTAGGCAAGAACGATACATTGGGATTGAGAAGTCATCGCTATTACCTGTTTGCTTCAGACTGCTTAGTACATAAAAGTTATATATTTACAATACTGCAGTGCTATACCAAATAATATCCAAGTAGAATAATGAGTATAAAAGTGTTATATCCACCTTTTATTAGCATTTTCCTAGTGAATCTTTTTCCATTCCTTTATTTTTAACTTTGACATATTGTTTTGTGTGTCTCTTGTAAATAGAAAATATTTTCATTTAATTAAGAATATATCAAAATGTAAAACAGTGTTTTGATTAGGAAGGTGAATTACTGTCAAGATTCTTACCTTAAAGAATCAATTATAAGAAAATACTAAAAATTATTAACTATATAACTGGATGGGTTAAAACAAATAGTTCACCAGGTAGCTTGAAATACAATTCATTAAATCTGAATCTATAAAATTGTAATTACTTTAGAGTAAGTGACCAGAAGAAAAAGAGGTGTGGGAGCAAATAGTACTATCAGATCACACTGAACCAATTTCAGATTATTAGGGATTTGACATCCCGCTATTGCTGAAAGAAAAAATAACAGAAAAAAAAAAGGATATGTGATCAATCTATTTTAAAAATCATTTGAGGCCTTGGAAAAGGGTCAGAATTTAACTTGAAATTTTTATATAAGAAAAATTCTCTAATAAATCTACATCTTAATGAGGTATTTGTCTTCTAGCTAAAAGGGTAAAAAATACGTCAATCTTAAAATTCCTGGGAAAGAAACTTGAAATATGTTTATCATATTTATATAAAAATACGATATAAAGGCTCCACTCTCAAGAATTCCAGGAGTTGAGTATAGTTTTATTGTTGTTATTGTTTTCATTTGTTTTTTCCAGTAGGAGGATAGGTTTTGGTTGAAATATTCATGCTCTCTTACCTGATCCACTTTGTTATATTGTGAAGAAGGCTGCCTAAGGATCAGAACCAGGAAAGTCAACCTGCCCACACTGGCATCAAACTTTGGGGATTATGAGCATCAGATAACTCTCTGAGTGCACCTACTACAAATAGCTGTGAAATACATTATGCACGCTGACATTATTCAGGCAGCTGCATTTTCTGTTCTGATTATCTTTGCATAGAATAAATTTTTTTCTCAGTTTCTGTGTTAACAGAAAGACGGTTAAGATTGGATGGTCAGTGTGGTAAACATGGACCAACACAACAGGGCCAACAGTTACCAAACAAATTCATTTTCATAGCCAAGCTAAGCCAAAACTTAAAACACAAAACAATCATATTCTCAGGTAAGACAGAAATACTTTGTGGGCTATAGTGAGCTAACTCCAACAATAACATTTAACAATATATCAAAAGTCCCTTACATCAGCCATGATTAATTAGTATAAGGTAGCAATTATACCATTAATGTGGAAAGACCAAGATATTATCTGAATGAAGTAGTAATTAAATCAGAAAGGATTTAAAAGATAACTCTGTCAGAAATCATGTCATCATACTTACTGGAAAAATAATCATTGTTGAAGCTGAGTTATACTTGGAGGTTCTATTTTCTCTACTTTTGTATATCTTTGAAATTTTCCATTAAATAAGTGAAAAGGAAACAGACAAAAGTTAGAAAAACCTAAATCACTTTTTTTTTTACTTCTCTAGAAGTAAAAATAAAGCTTTAAGTGGCAGGTTATGGAAGAGTGAATGCTACAATGAGTATAACTAGACTTTACCACAAATTGAATTCATATTCATTAAAAATTTTGCATTCATTTTTGTGTGTATAAGTGTGTCGGCTTCAGTGCTCATAATATATGTCATAAGGTTGAGTAAAATGTTTTTGTAAGTATATATCACAATATAAATGTCAGATATTCTTATTCATTCTGAAAATTACCAGTAGCCGATGTCACTGAAGCTGATAGAGGGCAGTATGGTCTTGTGATTTTTAGCAACAGATCCTGAGAAATGGGCTGTGATCCCAGTTTTGCTTACTAAGGAAGCAGCCCAATTCAATCGTCATTTAAGTGACATTCATTAAGGGTTCAACACCATACTAGAACCGCGTGACATAATGGTAGGTTTGGAGTCACACATGGGCTAGAATCCTGGCTTGGCCATTTACAGTCGTGTGATCTTGGGCAAAATAACTTAAACTCATTGGACCAGGCTCAGCTTCATCTTCTGTAAATGGGAACAGTAATAGCTAACTGAGAGGGTTGTTGTAAGGATAAAATGAAATACAGCCCATTATGTATCTAGAACAGTGTCTGACGTGTATTGACAGTATGTGCAATAAACGGTGGTTGTTATTATTACTGTTTGCCCCATTGAGTATGATATATTCTCTCCATAGTGATAAGTAGAATATAGAAATATACTTAGTGGTAAGTAGAATGCAGAAATAGGTAATATCCTATTGCACTAGGCATTCTAAGATAGACACGTATGCAGGGTAGCCTAGCTCTTGACATGGACATGCATGTTGTGAAATCCAGGGGACATTTTCAGTTCTCTTGTTACTTAACCTCCCAGCAGCATTTGACTCTGTGACTTCCTTTTTGAAACACTGTCTTCCCATGGCTTCTATGGGTTTGCTCCTTCACCTCCAGCTGCTCCCTCTCTGTCTCCTTCATGGGTTAATCTTCATCTTCTAGCCAAAGTTACCATCTTTCAGCCTCTACGACATACCACGGCCTCAGCAACATGCTTTTCCCTCCTTCTGGAATGCTCTGCCCTCCCTCCTATTGCCAGCTAACTCTTCCTCACCCTTCAGTTCTCCATCCTTTTTTTTTTTTAAGGTTTAATTTTATTTATTTTTGGCTGTGTTGGGTCTTCATTGCTGCGCACAGGCTTTCTCTAGTGGTGGCGAGTGGGGGCTACTCTTCGTTGCGGTGCGTGGGCTTCTCCTTGTGATGGATTCTCTTGTTGTGGTGCACGGACTCTAGGTGCGTGGGCTTCTCTTGTTGCAGAGCACGGGCTCAGTAGTTGTGGCACGCAGGCTCTAGAGCACAGGCTCAGTAGCTGTGGGGCACGGGCTTAGCTGCTCTGCGGCATGTGGGATCTTTCCGGACCAGGGCTCAAATCCATGTTCCCTGCATTGGCAGGTGGATTCCTATCTACTGTGCCACCAGGGAAGTCCCTCCATCCATTCTTCACTTCCTCCTTGTGAGGTCAAATTTCCCTTATTCTATATTCCTTCATAGCTCTTACATAGTTAAAACTTTACCATCTTTAGTGTAACTCTTTAAGTTGCCCCTCCCTCAGAATGTAGGCTCCATGAAGGCAGGAATCAGTCTATTTTTGCTCATCATTATATCTCCAGAACCCAAAATATTCCCCAACACATAATATGTGCTCAAGAATTAGTTCTTGGAGTAAAAGGATGAATGTATAACTATACAGTGATATTTTATTGTCTGTCTTCTTCCAGCTCCATGAGAGAAGGAAACCATATCTGTTTTATTCACAACCATATATGCGGTACCTAACACATACTGCATGGCACATAGAAGGAAACATAATAAATTAATTTTTTTAAGGAATAAAAGAGTAAATGAATGAGTACGGTTCCAAGGCAGACATTCTAGTAGTTCTACAAGTAGCATGTCAGTGTTTGGGATTTTTTTTTTTTAACTATCTTTTGATAAAGTTTCTGGTTATAATACCTTTATTGTCTCTAGAGAAGAGTCTTTTGGAAAATATTACTTACTAGCTTGTTCTCCTTGCAATATGTCATGTCTAAAATAGGCTGTCTATAAAGATCTTGAATCTATACACTTCTCCCCCCTTTTCGTTACCGTCACTCTCATCAAAGTCACTATCATATTTCCCCTGGACTAAATTAGGCCACACACTTTTCCTTAAGCATTATTTATTAAACTGTATATAAACTTGGATAGTCCAGAGTTTTTATTGTATCTCAGGGCCAAGTATCATATCTGTTTATGTTATCTCCAAAGAAAGGTAGGCAAGTATAATATTTTTACTATAAAAAAAGCATAAATAATTTTTTATTTTGTTGTGGGAGAGGATTATTTCCGTTCTTCATTCTACAAAATATTTCCTTTACTTAAGGAAAAGAAGTATTTTTTAAACTAGCAACAAATCTTTGTTTTCAAATGACCAAACTGAAAACATTCAGTTTAAAAACAAAACAAAACAGCCAAAGACGTTTTAAGTCCCCCTACCTCCCTGCCCCATGAATTCTTAGCCTTTGAGGTACCTGAGATGCTCAAGGAGATTGACAAGAAGAGTCAATTATGCAACTGTGACAGCCCTGAGAATGCGCCCAGTCTTGTAGTCGGCATATCGGGATCCTGCCCTTCCTCCAAGGCAAGGCTCCTGTCTTTCTTCCTCAACAAACCTTCCCTTCACCCACTCATAGCTGTGAATCTCAACTTCTTATATATGTCTAAATAAACATATGTGTATATGTATCCTTTCTTCTCCAATCAGCCTGGGAAGGATGGAACACATATCTTACACATTGTTGTATCCTCAGAACTTAGTGCAAAATCTTGTAGGTATAATGTTTTTCTGCTGCTGCTGTTTATTATTATTATTTTTGCTAATAAGATTTACAAGCACTTGCTATTGTGCCAGGCACTGTGTTATGCTCAGTAGAGTCTATTATTGTTCCCTTTTAACCAATAAGAGTTTAAGTAACTTGCACAAGTCTCATAACTAGTGAGCAGTGGACCCAGGACTCAAACCCAGCTTATCAGATTCCACAGCTTGTGCTTTTCACCACTAGGATACCTTGTCCCTCATGAATATTCATAGGTACCAAACTCGAACAAGGCTGCATTTGCTCCTGACTAATGTTGAGAGGGTACCAGGTGATCAGCTTTGCTCGTAACTACTCAGAGGCATTTCACATTGTTTTCAAATGAAGTTGTAGGTCTGAAAATAATTAAAGAAACCATTTTTAAAACAGCAGGAAGGGGTGATGTATAGAGGTCCACTTTGACATTTTGATGTGTGTTTAAACACATAGCTCAGGGCTATAAAAAACCACTACACTGAGATTGCAGAAGCATTAAAAATCAAATTGCCTTTGAAAAATTAATAATTTTTTAGAGAACTGTAAATGACATCCTATCATCTCTGGGGAAATCTTTCCCTAAAGCTCCAAGCCTCTTGGTGACCAGGATGAATAAGTTGGCCTCCTTCCTTTTTGTTTCTCCATTTTCTGCCCCAGAGGGCCAAAAGGAAACCATCTCAATTTAAGATTTAAGCTTTATTTGTTGAAGTTACTAGCTATTTAAACTGGAAGCAAGAAAAGCCATTTCATGTTGGCATGACAGTAGAAAGCATTTAGCCACATTCCAACTTAATGATGGAAGATTAGCCAAGGTTATTATTAAATTTTAATCTCTTCACTTAACTAATAAGGTCGATTAATACCCTTCCTGTCAAGGGAAGAAAAAAGCTTTACAAAGTCTTGACTATTGGTATTTTAACCAGCTTACCCTGTTGTATTTTGAGTAAAAGCCACTATATCATGGACCGCTGAGTTTCCTCGAAAGCTCCAGAGAAACAAACAGATGGAGAAAAAAAGTCCAGGTGTAAGATAACCCAGAGACTTGAACCTGTAGCAAAATGGAGTTTCTCCAAATTAGGCAGCAGGAGAAGCAGCAAATAAGAGCAACTGGCAACTGAAGATATCCTTGTTATTCTCTGGGCTAGAATCATGCTGGCAGAAGCTTTAACTAACTAAATTTACTTGAAGGTTCTCCGAAGGGAGTGATCATATTGCACCAGGGTCACTTTTCATAACACACTATTTTGCAAACGAGTTCCCAGGACCTTGTAAAATATTTGACTTCTAAACCTCAATATAAGTATTAAAATGTCAGTATGTCCATTACATGTCCCAACTATAAAAAATATGAGTTTAACTATCTACTGAAAATGGAAAGTCCAATAATATTTATGACTTCTTAGAGCATACAGTCTTCATTTTGAAAGACTTAAAGCCTCCAGGAGGTATTTATCCAAAATTAGCATCCAGTAACAACACCTTGGGATATCCCTGTTCTGGCAGCACCTGTAGCCAGATCTGGTTACAGTTATTAAATCTAATGCTGGAGTTGCTGACCTCAGGAAGACAGGTGTCCTCTCCAACAGCAGGTCCCTATTCTGGTCAATAAAAAACGTGCTTTTCAGGCCTGGTCTGTTTGCTCAGATATGTGGCCAGCATAGTAGCCTTGTCACAAAGAATTAATGGAGTTTTCATCTCTTCCCCAAATAAGTTGCTCTGTAGTTAATTGAGCATTACGTTTCCCAAAAGAAATGCTCACTTGGCTAAATACATAATGCCATTCATCAATTTATTTATTAGTTAATCCAATATTTATTGAATACCTATTATGTGCTAAGCATTGGAGGGTTATGGCGATACAAAAATTAATGACAAGAAATCTCTTTGATCAATAAGCTCAACTTAGTAGCCCAATAATTGTTTGAAGGATCCAGATTAGATCCTCTATCTATATTTTATCCACTCAGCCTAAACTTCAAAGCCTATTTCAGGTCTTATCTCTTCATTAACTCATTTAGGAAAACTTTATTGGATTCTTAAAACTGTGTTAGGCACTGGAATGATGAAGATGAAGAGAATATAATCCCCACCACCAGGATCTCCCAGCCTTGTGGGGAGATATGCGAGGTAGACAGGACCTGATGTGGAAGATGTTGTAAGCCAGGTTAACCAAGGAATACGGGTTTTATCCTACAGCAGCAAAGAGCTATTAGACAACCCTAAGGAAGAGAGAAGCATGATTAAATTTGCATTTTAGAAAAATCAACTTAACAATGACAAAGAAGATGGATAGTAAGGAAGAATGGCCAGAGGGAAGAAACCAGAGGGGAGGAAAATCCAAATTCTAAAATTTTTCAAGAAATAGAAATAACAACATTTTATTAACAAACTGAATGTGAAGACTGAGGGAGAGGATGAAGTCCAAGGAGACTTCTAAGATTCTGGTCTGAGTGGCATTAGCAGCAGGAGAGGAGGAACAGGGTTAGTGGGAAAATGAGTTCAACCTTGAACATTGCAGGTGCCTTTGGAACATCCAGGTGTCCACATTAGGTTTGCTGTTGTAAATGTTTGTCTGAAACTCATGAAAGAGGTAAGGGCAGGAGGTAAGGATGCAGGAGTCATCACCTTATAGACTGTAGCTGAAACATGATTATAACATTATGAATGACATTGCCAATTCGGTAGCCATCTCATACTACTCCCTAGTCCCAAATGCCTTATACTCATCCAACATTCATTTTTAAAATTAATTTATTATTCATTAGTTAATTTCTTCATTTGGTTGAATAATACCTATGGAACTCTTATATATTCCAGGCAATGCAAAAGACCCTGGGTGTACATACATGAATAAGCTTTGATTCCCTACCCTAAAGGATCTCATAACCTGGCTATTGACTATAAACTAATTCTCTAATTCTATGTGTGTCTGTCATGTCTCCAAGAAGAGGATAAACTCCCAAAGTTTATCCTCTTAGGCTCTTTTTAAAAAAAATGCCTGTAAAGACCTAGCACAAAGTTCTGCTCTTTGTAGATGCTCAGTGTGAACATTGAATGATAGATTGATTACTTATTTTAAAACATAGACCAATTTATTTATTTTTAAATAGTTTTCGGGGAAGAGTTTGGACTAGAAAAGTATTAAATTTTCATTAGAAGAATTTAGAAGCTACATTAAAAAAATAAAGAAAATAATAATAATTATTAATATACTGTCCAAAGACAACCACTATTAATATTTTATGGAAAATACTCATAATCCTTTTTCTAAGTGTAAAAACATGCCTTATTACATTTTTGGTAAAAGGAATCATATTGAACATATTTTTGTGTCACTTCTTTAAATTTAAAAATGCTATATCATGAACATACTCTAGTGCCAGTAAATATAGGTTTTCATCATTATTTTTAAACCATTTCATTGTATTCCATTGTATGACTGTCCTATGATTTATTTAGCAGGTCCTGCACTGGTGGAAACTTAGGTTTCCTAAGAAAAACCTAAGACTTTTTAAAAATAGAAATACAGCATATGTTCATAAAAGTTCACAAATCAAAACTGAGCTTGATAAAATTTTATAAAATGACCACACACATGAAACCCAGACTAAGAAACAGATCATTACCAAAATCTCAGAAGCCCTCTTCTGTCCTCTAGTTACTACACACCATGACCACCTTCTTCCCAGGAAGCTCTCAGCCAGTGACTAAGCATGGCATAGCTACTAGTGCCTGGACATTTCTGCCCAACATTGGCCCCTTCTGTGGGCTGGCCAAGATTTTGTCAGAGCTATACCTCAGTCTAAGGCTCTTCCTACTCAGTCCTTCTTCCTTTCCCCTCTCCTTTCCCAGGTGTCAGACCTGTATCACGGTCTAAAATTCTACCCTGACTACTCCTGCTCCTTTTCCCTTTTGTCCTTTAATAGATGTTACCAGCAATAAATCTCTTGCGTTTCTAACTCTGCCTTGATATCTGCTGCCCAGAGGACCCACCAACACAAATGGTACTGGAAGTGGACTGAAATGACAAGCTCAGTTTGAGGATTGGACCACATACCTCCCTCCTGTTGAGGAGGATCCCTTCCAAGTGGTATGTGGACATGGATAGTCTCAGCCGCAAGTGGTAGCCCAGTTACTAAAAATATCACCAGTAGTGACTTGAGAGTGACATCCTAGTCCTGAATGCCCTGGCTGGTGAGATGATGCAAGCCTTTTTAAATGCCTGTGATCAGGCATAAGGATAATGGAATTGCCTGGGCATTAAAAAGTTGCATTGACATCCTACAGAGGAATAATTGGAAATGGAGGGCAATTAACAAACAGTTATGGCTAAATACAAGAGCCAGAAGGTCTCTTTAGTAGCTTACAAAGTAGAAGAGTTAGCACAACACAGGAGTAAGCTCAGGATCTGATAGCTAGGAGCCCCCCAAACAGTTGACTGCTCAGACATGGCAGGTCTGTTATTCCCTGGTTGAGAAAACCTGGGACCCTGAAACATGGGATGGGAACATCTCAGTGGATACCCTCAAATATAGTGCTTCGGCAGACTCCCCTGAACCCCCAGAATATACAGAGGTGGCCCACCCCTCGCTGTGTAGGACAACACTGCACAGGCCACTCCTCAAGGCAACAGATACCCCCTCAGGAGCTGTGCCACCTCCTCTTCTGGCTGCCAGATTGATAGTTATGGTTAAATCCCCACATAACTTGACTGGGACATACTGGACCTGATAAGAGCAATAGTGTTCCTCCCTCAGCTCACACCTATGGCACAGGGTGCATCCAGTATGACCAGCTAAAGGAGGAGGAAAAAGGCCAATCTTGTTACAGTCAGGTCAGCACAATTGTGGGTGCAAGCTTTGTCACTGGAACTGGCACAATGGGCACATGAATGGAGTGGCCCCGGTGGCAGAGACAGAAGCTACGTATGGGCCCAATGGCATGGACTCCCACATATCAAAGCTGGCCTTGCAATTACTGCCTTTGAATATGCAACCTGTCAGAGACCAATGCCCAGCCCCTTATATGGCTCTATTCCTTGAGGAGGCCCACCAGTAATAAGTAGAATAATTGGGCCCCTTGCATGCCGGAAGACAGAGATTCATTCTCACATAAATGGACATTTATTTGAATATGGATTTGCTTTTCCTAACCTCAGAGCTGCAGCCATTGCTGCTATCCAGGTTTCCAGGGGCTTACAGAGTATTTGGTCCACAGGCATAGAATCCCACACAACATAGGATATGACCAGGGGACCCTGTTCTCAACAAAGGAGGTGTGGGTGTAGGGCCAGGATCTTGGGATTCGCTGCAGCATCAGAAGATGCTGACCTGATAGAGTGATGGAATGACCTGCTGAAAGCATAGCTGAAATGCCATCTTAGAGGCAAGACTCTTAAGGATCAGGCACTGCTCCTGGATGCAGTATATGCACTGAATCAGAGCCCTCTATATGGTGCTGTGTCCCCAGTAGGAGGAAAATATGTGCCTAGGAACCAAGAAGTGGAAGCAGGAGTGACTCCACTCACCATCACCTCACTGGAGGATTTTGTGTTTCCCCTTACAGCAACTCTGGACTCTTCAGGGTTGGAGGGCCTAGTCAGGGAGTACACTCTTGCCATTGAACACAGTGAATGACAAACTATGGCTGCTGCCTGGTCACTTTGGATTCCTGTGTCTGAGGACCAACAAGCAGGAAGAAGAGCCACCATACTGGCAGTGGTCATTGTCCCTGATCAGCAAGTGGAGGCAGGGATCCTGTTATACAATGGGAGAAAGGAGGACTATGTGTGGAACTCAGGAGACCCACATGGGTGCCTCTTAGCAATTTATCATCGAACTGCAACCTTGAGTGGACAAGTGCAGCAATCCCAGCCTGAGAAGGGTATGGTTAACTAAAGCTCAGATGCCACAGGATGGAGAAACATGAAGGAGCTGCTCCCTGAGCCTGTGCAGAGAAGTAAATCTGTGTGGCACAAGGCATGAACCACGGCAACAACGGATAGGTGTGCTGTTCAAATGTCCCTTCAAGAAAGAACTTAGTGATGAGCTGCAAGGGGAGCAGTTAACTGACAGTCTCAATTTGCAGCACCGTAGGGATATGCTGCAGTAATTGAGCTGAGGCCGAGCTTTTCCCTGGCAGTCTCCAGCCCACGACTGAGCATGGGAAGGGTCTGCCCAACACGCTCCTTTATGTAGGGGAACTTCTCTACCCGAACTCCAATCATAGGTTTCCCACAGGAGCAATCAGGCTCTTATATGTCCCGGCTCCCACCACCCAAGTTGACTGGTCTAAGGATGGGTACCTGACCCAAGCTAAGCCACCCATAGTCCTTCCCTTGGATTTTTTCTTTTTTTTAAGTTATAACACAGGGTGACTTGCCTGGTGGCACAGTGGTTAAGAATCCACCTGCCAGTGCAGGGGACAAGGGTTCGATCCCTGGTCCGGGAAGATCCTACATGCCGCGGAGCAACAAAGCTCCTGTGCCACAACTACTGAGCCTGCACTCTAGAGCCCGTGAGCCACAACTACTGAAGCCCACGCACCTAGAGCCTGTGCTCTGCAACAAGAGAAGCCACCGCAATGAGAAGCCTGTGCACCGCAACGAAGAGTAGCCCCCCCCCGCTCTCTGCAACTAGAGAAAGCCTGCACGCAGCAACGAAGACCCAACGCAGCCAAAAATAAATAAATAACATAAATAAATAAAAATAAAATAAAATAAACTATAACTCAGAAGAAGCTCTCTCCAGTGGACGAAGTTGCAAGAGGTAGTTTGGGGAGTTGTTGGTTTCTGGCCACGGGAGGAAGCCCATCTGCAGTGAGCGAGAATGAAATCAGCACACACAGAAGCACAAAGACAAGAGACAGAGAGTGCCTGCAGCGTTCAAAGTTCTTGAGGTCCAGCTGTACCCAGCTCCCTGGGGTCTGACTGTTCTAACTTTTCTTTCTATTGGGTAAGATAGTCTAGTGTGCTTCCAATAAATAATTAATTGGAATCAGATGTTGATCACATGTGACCACATAA
Source organism: Balaenoptera acutorostrata (assembly GCF_949987535.1). Classification (NCBI taxonomy): domain Eukaryota; kingdom Metazoa; phylum Chordata; class Mammalia; order Artiodactyla; family Balaenopteridae; genus Balaenoptera; species Balaenoptera acutorostrata. Next base: position 41,383,910 of record NC_080075.1, read on the forward strand.
GTTCTAGCACACACTTAAAGTATCCTATGCTTATTTTATATTAATAGTTAACACTGATTGAGTTGAGGGTTTATTATATTCCAGACACTGGTCCAAGCACCTTACATATATGAATTCATTTAGTCCTCTCAGCAATAATATGAGTCCACCCAAATGCCCTCTCTCTATTGTTTTCCCCAAGGCTACTTTATTTTAAAATCAAAAATAAATAAGAGTTTCTACTACATGTCCTTTTAATAGAGGCTCCAAAGAGCCAACTATGGAGATGTACAATCAATCTTCAGCATTTTGGTCTCTCACCCAGTGATGCCATCTCTGATTTGGGGCTTCAGCAAGACAGGTTTGCAGGTACAGGTGTCCTTCAATGCCTCAGAAAGGCCCATTTTTAATAATAGAGAAAGTGGTATTACAAATAAGCAGAACAGATAATTTCCTATGGATACACATTTTGGAATTTTAAATTGGGATTCCCAAGGTTTGACAAGTATGAATACTTACACGGTCAGAACATGTAAATCAGGACAATCTTTGAAGTCCAAGAAGGATGCCACCAGCACCTATCAACAGAGACTTCTACAAGGCCAAATACCCCCTCACTGAGGCCTGAAATCCAATTGACAGTGAGCCATTCCTTTATGTAAGGCATCCACATGATCTCTGCTGTCTTTTAAAATTAAATACTCTGTAGAGGTATGATTAGGTACCTAATCCCTTCCCTACCTCAAGGGTGTGAGGAGTAAGAAGGATGGAGAGAAAGGACGAATGGAGACAACTAGAGTAGTAAAAATTGGGGAAAGGCCTTACAACCCCACCACTTGACTGAAACTTCTGTTAGTACCAGGACCCTACCTTCAGATCCAAGCTGTCCAACAGAAATATAATGCACACCACACGTTCAATTAACATTTTTCTAGTAGCCACATTAACATTTTTTTTCTACAACCAGGTGAAATTAATTTTAATAATGTATTTAAATCAACATGTCAAAAATATTATTTCAACATGTAGTGAATTAAAATTATTAATGAGCTATTTTATATTCATGTCTTTCATATAAGTCTTTGAAATCTAGTATATATTACATGTACAACAAATATCAATTTGAATGCTAACTGTATTTAGAGTTCACAAATTTTTTAATTGAAAAAGTAGTTTTATATATTATTGTTCAAAATATACTTAAAAATTTCCAGTAACTGAATCAGATGTTTTAAAATTTAAATTTAAACTAATTAAAATTAGGGACTTCCCTGGCGGTCCAGTGGTTAAGATGCTGTGCTTGCACTGCAGGGGGTGCAGGGTCCATCCTTGGTCGGGGAACTAAGATCCCGCATGCCATGGAGTGCGGCCAAAAAATATAAAATAAATAAATAAATAAAAATTTAAATAAATTTTTAAATAAACTAATTAAAATTAAATAAAATTAAAAGTTCAGTTCCTTGGTCACAGTAGCCACATTTCAAGTGCTCAGTCGCCACATGTGGCTAATGGCTACTGTATTCAACAACACAGATGGAGAACATTCTATGAGTGCAGAAATGTTACGGGACTATGCGGCTCTAGACGTAGCCTTTGGCGTACAGTAAACTTCACTCACTACTTGGTTGGCAGTGTCAGGGAAGTGGGTTACATCTATAAAAGAGATTCCTTAACAGATTCCAGAAGCCTCGCCACGCCTCTCCATTGACTCCCAGACTGATTTCTCCAGGTCCCCTCTCCCATGCTGCCCCACCCTCCATCCACACCCAGCAGGCTAGTAAAGAGCAAGGGCTCTGGAGTCAGAGATCCAGTTTTCATCTCAGTTCATCACTTACCAGTTGACTTCCAACAGCTTAATTAACTTCTTTGAGCCTTAGTTTTCACATTAATTAATTGACGATATTTTAAAGGATTGTTGAGTAAGTGAGGTAATGTGCACAAGACATTTAACACAATGTCTGCCACATAGAAAAGAATAAATGGTAGCTCTTAAACAAAAACCTCTGTATACGCTTTTGTATGTGTTTCCACAACTTCCCGCCACCAGGAGTGGTTATTCCTGGGTATTCTTTTTTTTAAAATTATTTATTTATTTATTTATTTTTTGGTTGTGTTGGGTCTTCGTTTCTGTGCGAGGGCTTCCTCTAGTTGCGGCAAGCGGGGGCCACTCTTCGTCGCGGTGCGCAGCCCTCTCACTATCGTGGCCTCTCTTGTTGCGGAGCACAGGCTCCAGACGCGCAGGCTCAGTAGTTGTGGCTCACGGGCCCAGTTGCTCTGCGGCATGTGGGATCTTCCCAGACCAGGGCTCGAACCCATGTCCCCTGCATTAGCAGGCAGATTCTCAACCACTGCACCACCAGGGAAGCCCATTCCTGGGTATTCTTAAGTGGGGCAGGAGTTAATGGGGGTGGGAGAGAGAGGTGGGGAAGAGCCCTGGCATCTGGGCACTGACATGTGTCCCAACTCAGCCTTGTGGCTAATTTACAAACAGTTTTTACTGCTACTGTTTTCTTCAGCTCTTCCTTCCCAGCTTATCAGTTCAGATGGCTTTTGCTCTGGAACTCCAAGTCCCACATGGCCCCCCTCATTCTGCTCTGAACTAGAACAAATGATTAACCACACAAAACAGCCATCAACACTCTTCCCAAGGACATCAATGACCTCTTTAAGCCCAAGCCCAGGGACGCTTTCTCCTCAGCCTCTCTGCAGTGTGTGACACTGTTGCTTCTCTCTCATCATCCTGGTTCTCCGCTAACATCCCTCAGACCATTCTTCCTCCTTTTTTTTTGTTTATAAATTTTTATTTTATTTATTTATTTATTTTTGGATGCATTGGGTCTTCGTTGCTGTGCGCAGGCTTTCTCTAGTTGTGGCGAGCGGAGGCTACTCTTCGCTGTGGTGTGCAGGCTTCTCATTGCAGTGGCTTCTCTTGTTGCAGAGCACGGGCTCTAGGCGCGCGGGCTCGGTAGTTGTGGCTCACGGGCTCTAGAGCACAGGCTCAGTAGTTGTGGCGCACGGGCTTAGTTGTTCCGCAGCTTGTGGATCTTCCTGGACCAGGGATTGAACCTGTGTCCCCTGCATTGGCAGGCAGATTCTTAACTGCTGCGCCACCAGGGAAGTCCCCTTCCACCTTCTTCTGCAAAGGCAACCCTAGGCCTGAACCTCCCCCAAGGCACGGTCTCGTTTGCGTACTCCTAGGCCTCAGCACAGTGCCCCTAAACTGATGACTCCTAAACCTGTACCTCAAGCTCCCACTTCAGCTTTGGGCCCAAACTCACTGCTCCCCACTGGCCTCTCCTCCTGCGTGACCTACCTCTGAATTCATCCCGTTCCCTTCAAACCAGGTTCCCAGGTTGCTCTGAGTTGGGTAAGGGAACACACACTGACCCCAAGCTCCCAAGTGCCACATACTGTGCTAGCACCTCATTTAATCTTCACAATGGCTCTGTGAGGAAGGAACTGTGATCTGCATTTTATAGCTGAAGAAGCCACGAGGAAGAAACCAAAATCTAGGTCTGTCTGGATCCAGACTCCATGTTCTTTCTAACGCATAGGACCACCTCCCATAATTCATTCAGTGGGTTGATGCTCTCAGCCAGGATGAATAATCTACCATCTACCCCTTAAAGGTTTGCAATTTTAGTGAGAGAAACAGAAGATACAGGTAAATATGGTGGTGTGGTAAGTGCTATGATAGGGCCCTATGGGAATGCACAGAAGGAGCACCTATCACAGCCTTTGGGGTTCAGGAGAAAGAACTGTTGGGCTAGAGATGGAGGTTTGAGTTTCATCAATGGTAACTTAAGCAATAGGAGTCTGAATCCTCCAAAGGGATATAAAGTGAGAGGAAGAGCAGGCTGAAGAAGGAACTCTGAGGCATACCCACATTTAGGAGCTGAGGAGAAGAAGAAGTTACCTTAAGGGAGGCTGAGAAGAAGCCAAAAACATTGGAAACAGGAGGAAAACCAAACAATATGATCTTGCGGAAGAAAGGGAGGGAAGGAGTGGAGTTTAAGACGCTGAAAGTGTAACCAGTTTCAGCAATAGGGAAATTATGGGTGCTCTTACTGAGAGCAGTCTCAGCTGAGTTTGGGTGGCAAAAGCCAGTCTGGAGTGGGTTGAAGAGAGATTAGATGGTAAGCAAATGCGGGTGATGAGCATAGACAACTATTTCAAGATGTCTAGTTGCAATAAGTTCACTGTGAAGATTAAATGAGGTGATGAAAATAAAGCAGTTAGCACAGTCCATGGCACATAACAATAATTCAATAAATGTTGGCTGTTATTATTATATATTAAGGAATATATTTTAAGGAATAAGAGAGCCAGTAGTAGCTATAAGGAAATGCGAGTTTAGGGAGAATTTTTTAAAGACCTCTCTCTTTACTATATTGAAAAAAGCTTCAAAAACCACATCAAAGAACTACATGCAGTTGGTTCTAAAAAGCAACAACTCTCCGAGTCACCGTCCCCGACCCAGAGGCAACCACTTTGAACTACTTCTGTGTTGTGGTAACCTCCATATTGCTAATTAACCTCATAATACGACTATTTCTTGATTCACCTTAGACATTATTAACTTCCTGATATGTTGAATGAGAATTTAATTCTCCTATACCTCTATCATCCAAAGTGGTTGTATCACCATTCTCAGTTTCTCTGCTGGCCACCTTCACAACCTAGTTATGCTCTATTTATCGTTCCATTAATCATAGATAGTGTCTCTTGGCTCCCTACATTTAAGATGAGGATGTCAGTAGCCTACTCTTCCCTCCACCTTTCAAGGGGAAAGGCTTGTTTTGTTTCATTTTTTTAAATACAGGAGACTCTTGAGTAGGCTTGAGTGAAAGTGAGCAATTGAAGATAGATGACAAAACAGTTGTTGGTGTGAGACGATGAGTTCAGAGCCCAGTGTGGGACATCTCCTCCATAATGGCACCACCAATTTCCTAGCCAAGTCTTGAAACCTTCTAGAAAACATGCAACTCCTTTGCACACTGGATCCAATCAGCCATAAAATTCCATAGATCCCACTTCTTCAGTTACCATCTTTTTATTATTTTCTCTCCTGCACATGACTTTAGGTCAGACTTTCATTATTTCTTTTTTTAAAAAATAAATTTATTTATTTTATTTTTGGCTGTGTTGGGTCTTCGTTGCTGCACGCGGGCTTTCTCTAGTTGTGGCGAGCGGGGGCTACTCTTTGTTGCAGTGCGCGGGCTTCTCAATACTGTGGCTTCTTTTGTTGTGGAGCACGGGCTCTAGGCGTGCGGGCTTCAGTAGCTGTGGCACGCGGGCTCAGTAGTTGTGGCTCGTGGGCTCTAGAGCGCAGGCTCAGTAGTTGTGATTGCAGGGGCTTAGCTGCTCTGCAGCATGTGGGATCTTCCCAGACCAGGGCTCGAACCCATGTCCCCTGCATTGGCAGGCAGATTCTTAACCACTGTGCCACCAGGGAAGCCCCGGGCTTTCATTATTTCTGACTTAGACAATAGACTTCTAACTGATCTTTCTCCTTACTTTTCCCTTGCAAGTCTATTTTACACTGATGCCGATTAATCTTAAAGCAGAGCTCTCATCATCTTACTCCCTTGTTTAGAATCCATAGTCTGGCTTTCAAGGTCTTCTACAATGTGATCCCAGCCCAGCATGAGTTAAGGGAATGTTCAGTCAGGAAGGAGAGGGGTGGAGGTCAGAGGCAAATGGAACATGTTCCCCAGGTAAAGCATAGTTTCTCAGGCGCCCCTATTCAACAGGAGCTTCAGGGCCCTTCTGGAAGAGGTAAAGGCTGGTTAACCACCCCAGATGTGTCTTTTGCAAAGTCCAATAACCGTAACCATGTGCTCTGGTTCAGAAATTCTCTTAATATTTCCTTTGGAAATTCACAAAAGAATGCAAACAGCCAATAAACATTTAAAAGTTCAACATCACTAGTTAGAATGTCAGCCATGAGAAAAGGTATGTACCATTTTTTTTTAAAGAGTTTATCCATTATTATCTAATAGCTGGACAGTTTAGCTGGCATCTGCTTTCCCCTCCTCTCTGGTCTGAATCCTTTGGGGAACTGGATAGGCCTGGCATGGGGCACTAACTGCAGAGAGCATGTGAGGCATGTACTTCTGTGTCACGGAAGCTGCGACACTGAGCGAGATTATTTTTAGAGGTGACCTTCTAGGTTCCAAGGAAAAGTAAACAGACATGCACATGATTTCCTCTGAGAGACTCGTGGTAAACAAATTGGCATGCACACACTCACTATTATCCCATGTTCTGACTCCAGGGCTCTTAAAGAGCAATTTCAGGTGAAAAGCTTTACTGAAAGCTGAAACCAACCAGGATGAAGAGAGGGGTAAACTGAGTGAAAGTTCACAGCTTCTAGCTACTGGGTCAGAGAACTGCAGGTGAAACAACTTATCTATTCCAAATTCTTGGAAAACATGTTGTTTTAAATGAAGTTTCAATAATTCCTCATGAAAATATTGCTAAAACTTATTATTTAATGTCTCACCTCTTATTTTGTATTATTCCTTTTGTTTTACCTTTGTTGTTTTTCCTATGTAATGTGTTTATTATTTTTAAGTGAACATTATAGAAAATGCAGAAGGAAAAAATCCCCATAATCCTGCTCCTTATTGTTTGTTATGTATCCTTCAGGTATTTTTATGTATATACTTAAATATATATATCAACAAAAGAAAAACATACTGTCATAAATTTCTTTGTCATCTTATACTGGATCTAGGGCATCTTTTCACATTGGTATATATAGGTCTGCCTCATTCTATTGATGGACATTTAGGTCATTTCCAGTGTTTTACTATTACAAACAATGCATAAGCAAGCATCTTTGAACAGATATCTTGAGCACTTGCATGAAAATTTCTGTTGGACAGCTTCTGGGAAGAATTTCTGGATCAAAACATTTACATATTTTTAAAGGTTTTTTTGTTTGTTTGTTTGTTTGTCTTGGCCGCACCACACTGCTTGTGGGATCTTAGTTCCCCGACCAGGAATCAAACCCGGCCCTCGGCAGTGAAAGCGCAGAGTCCTAACCACTGGACCACAGGGGATTCCCTAAAGTTTTAATTTGGTTATTGCCAAGCTGCTCTCCACCTGTTTCCTGGAAACATGCAAATAAATAAATTTCTCATGAAGACTTAGTAGCAAACACAATGCCTGGCACATAGTAGCTGTTTGTTAATTGATGGTTAGATTAAAGCTTCATAAATATTACTTATTGTTCTGACTGTGACACTAAAGTGCATTGCCCTGCCTGCCTCACTCTTAATTATCCCAGACAACTGAGGTATTTAAGTGTGGTAAAGTAGTAAACACAATACACATTAGTAGTAAATACAATAAAAAATAATAGTATTAATACATACCACAATACATAGCATTTCTGATTGTCTCCTCTGTGGCAAGATATTGTTGTCATCTGAAATCATAAAATTCTAGAGTAGACAGGAACCTAGACATCAAATAGTGTTTCTTTTTTTTATATGAAGAAGTGAAAGCCCAGAAAGGTAATGATTGTCCAAAGGTTTGAGAATTAATAGATCCTACTGAAAACACCTCTTATTTCTTCCTTGACTTGAATGCACAGATCTATTATCATTTTATTTCACTTGACTATATCATACAAACAAGGCACATTATTGACTGAGATATGTGTCCTCAAGTCTTCTTAGTTCTGTCAATTTACCTGCCTAGAGCTTTCCTGCTTGCCCTTCTAATTTTCTACTTCAAGTTGGCCAAGGATTGAAAACAAGAGAGCCAAGCTTATTAGAACTATACAGCAGGGCTTCCCTGGTGGCACAGTGGTTGAGAATCTGCCTGCCAATGCAGGGGACACGGGTTCGAGCCCTGGTCTGGGAAGATCCCACATGCCGCGGAGCAACTGGGCCTGTGAGCCACAATTGCTGAGCCTGCGCGTCTGGAGCCTGTGCTCCGCAACAAGAGAGGCCGCGATAGTGAGAGGCCCGCGCACCGCGATGAAGAGTGGTCCCCGCTTGCCACAACTAGAGAAGGCCCTCGTACAGAAACGAAGACCCAACACAGCCATAAATAAATAAATAAATAAATAAATAAAAGAACGTGAATTTCTTTTTTAAAAAAAGAACTATACAGCAAGTGATGGGATCTGAGAGTGAGTCTAAGATTTTCTTATGAGTGAAACACAAGAGCCTTAATACTTTTTTGTCAGCTATTTTGGCTACTCAGGACAGCTTGTGTGTGTGTGTGTGTGTGTGTGTGTGTGTTTATGTGTGTGTGTGTGCATATGTACTTCCTAAGCTTTAGCAGCTTAGGAACGTGTTGCCATGTTCTGGATAGATGAGACTGTTATCTATATATAAATAAGTGTATATGCAGTTGACCTTTGAACAACACAGAAGTTAGGGGCATCAACTCTCCTTGTAGTCAAAAATCTGAGTATAACTTTACAGTCTGCCCTTGGTACCTGTGGTTCTGCATCTTCAGGTGCAACCAACCTCAGATTGTGTAGTACTGTAGTAGTATTTATTGAATATAATCAGCATATAAGTGGACATGCACAGTTCAAACCCCTGTTGTTCAAGGGTCAACCGTATATGAAATATTGCTAAGAGTAAAATCCTGGAAGGTATTCAGAACCATTTAGATTTAAAAATTTTCCCAATTCTAAGGAAACAAATAGTCGAAGCGTTTGTCTTCATGTGCTATCAACATTTGGCCAAGGTCTATTTAAAGGACAGTGAAATAAGAATCCTTTCTCCTTCACTTTGCCGATATATAACGCCAACTTTGGTCTGATCATCAGTAATTTCAGGAATAGTTTCTGTGGCAGTCAGAATAATGGCTGCCCAAAGATGTCCACATCATAATTCCTGAAATCTGTGAATATGTGCCCTTACATGACAAAAGGGACTTTGCAGATATGATTAAATTAAGGGTCTTGAGATGGGGAGAGTAGCCTGGGTCATCCAGGTGGGCCCAATGTAATTACAAGCCTCCTTAAAAGTAAAAGAGGGAGGCAGGAGAGTCAGAGAAGGAGGTACGGTGACAAGAGCAGGGGTCAGAGTGATACGACCCCTGTTTGTTTGAGGAAGAGACCATGAGCCAAGGAATGCAGGCAGCCTCTAGAAGCTGGAAAAGGCAAGGAAGCAGATTCTGCCTAAGAGTCTCCAGAAAGGAATGCAGCCCACTGCCAACACTTTGATCCTGGTCCAGGAGACCATTTTAGATTTCTCTCCAGAACTGTAAGATAGCAAATTTGTGTTATTTTAAGTCACTGAGTTCATGGTAATTTGTTATAACATCAACAGGAAGCTAACACAGTGTCTTACCATAAGCCAGTGTAAGTTTGAGTTTTGATTGAAGGACAATTGTTCTTTTGCATTTGAATCAAATATTTAAAGAATGTGAAAATGTTTAAAAGAAAAAAAGCTGAAAAAAGTAACCACGTAATAATAGTAATAGTTAACATCAATTGAGCACTTACTATATACAAGACATTGGATTTACAAAATTTCATGGAAGGCTTACAATGAAAGGATGATGTAGGACTATGACAATAATCCGTTTATTAGATAAGAAAGCAAATATAAAGAAGGTGAAGAATTTAACTTTAATAAGCAAAGAGATTAGCTGAACTATCCTGTGGTAAGGTGCAGAATTCCATCCTCTCAAACCAAGCAGGGAAAGTTTGAAGGTAGTTACTATAAAAATTAGGCAAAGGTAAAGCTTGTAAGATTCCTAAGGGATAGGTGATGCCTTAGTTTGTGAAAATAAATCCCACCTGAAATGCTTTGAGTTACTACTACATGGCAGGCAGCTCCCGGCTATTACAATGGGCTCAGTTTGTTAACTGGCAGACCAGGTGGAATCCCCAGAAGGTGCATCCTTTCCTCCCCCACCCTCCCTACCCCCATCTGGAACCTTTGACCCATAACCCTGAATTCATAACCCCAATCTTGTCTTTGACTGACAACCCTGAATACATGACATCAGATTAACAGTCCCAAAATAAATCTGTTCCCGTCCATTGGAGTGTCATTGGATAATGACTGCAATCCCAAATAATATACACGATGATATAGTTCTAATGACATCTTATATTTACAAGATGTAGTAACAAATTTTTAACTCACTGTGCTGTTTGTGTATGTGTTCTTTGTATTTAAGATATTTGAAATGTTTTAGAGAATCTCACAGGCTGGATAAAGATCTGACATTTTAAACTGATTTTTCATTGAAATACTTAGGATTTGACCAATTAGGGATATAGTGAATATTTAAACGCTTAAGTGAACTATAGGTTTGATTTTTATGCTGCATAGATGCCTAAGAGAATCTGATTTACTATATTTACAATAACACATTTGTTAAGTGCTTATTACTTACCAGGACTGTTTTAAGTGCATTGCATGGACTAACTCAGGTAAACCTCATAACAACTCTATATGAGTTTGGTATTATTGCTACTCCCACTTTCAGAGGGTAAAACAGAGGCACAAAGAGTTATGTGACCGAACCAAGATCAGGCAGCCGGTTAGTAGCAGAGCAATCTGGCTGGGAGTACATGCTCCTAACCAATGTCCCCTCAGTGCTCAGGAAGACTCTTACAGGGGTACTCTGATAAGTGCTCAGGACTTGGCAGAGAATGGCCCAAGATGATTTACAGAGTGTAAATCTGACTTGTTAGAAGCATGAAGTACCTGGGACAATCAGATACAGCAATGTGTGAATTTGACATATTTAAGGGAATTTAATAAATGAGGTTTATAAACAGTGTCTAAATGTGCAAGAGAATGTGATTTGTTAGATTTGTATGCTTTTGTGACTTTAATATGTAATGCTTAAAAAAATTCTATCCCATTTATAAATGGGAAGTTTAATACGTCAAATTAATATGCTCACTGGCATTAATCAAAGAACAAGTGAAAGTGTTTTAACATGAAATTGACAGATTTATAAATGAATTTGATTTGTGTTTAAATACTTAATAACGACTAGACTTAAATTTTACAACCCTAATAAATATCATTTAAAACACAAGCAACTTTATGGGTTCCTTCCCGTGCACAAGAAGTCCGCTCTGACATTTAAAATCTCAACTGATCATTGGTACAGTTTTAGCCCTGTTTTGCAGAGGGGGAAACTGAGGGCAAGAGAAATAACTTCCCAAGGTGACAGAACTGGGAAGTGATGGATGCCGCGTTCCAGCCCAGATGACACCAGACTGCCAAAGCCAGCACACTAACCACTCTCCTGTACCACCTCCAGGTTCTAGAGATGCCATTTCTATAGAATACAGTGTCGGTTGTGAATACATAACCTGCAGGAATATACACCAGTACAACAACACTGGTCTTTCCTGGAATGGGAATTATGGAGGACTGTTATTTCTGTAACATTTAAGACTTGAGTAAAAGGAGTTCTCTACCCCTTCACCCCACTTTCCAACTAATTTCTTTATTGACAATTTAAAATTAAGAGAATTCTGCACCTCTTTATATTTCACTTCTCTGCATTGTCAATCAGCATTTTGTAGTCATTTATTAATATTTACCTCATGAGCTTTTTTTTTTTTTAAACACTCCTGCTTATGCTCAGATGGGTATCATTACTGGGTGAAACATTTTATGCCCTCATCCCTGTATGTCCCATAGAATGTCACTTCTTCAATTATGCTGCTTTTGTATCTAGTATATGCTTTTATTAAGTGTATAACACTGAATTATAGTTTTTCTATTCAGCCATCTTCCCTATTAGAGTATCTGTGTTATATATGACTTTCCCCAGGGTCCAGCACAGAATTTGGTTGGTTAAACCACACATATTTTTCAGTTATGGAATCTGAAGTATGCTTTGCATAGGCAATCGTTATAGTTTTTCCTTTTCGGAAAAGGCTTACTTTCTTTCTGTCTTTGAACTCTTTGGTCTAGCATTGGGGTAAATGACACAGTGCAGACTTAAGTAGACCTGGGACTTCCCTGGTGGCGCAGTGGTTGAGAATCCACCTGCCAATACAGGGGACACGGGCTTGATCCCTGGTCAGGGAAGATCCCACATGCCGTGGAGCAACTAAGCCCATGTGCCACAACTACTGAGCCTGCGCTCTAGAGCCCACGTGCCACAACTACGGAGCCCTCGTGCTGCAACTACTGAAGCCCGCGCACCTAGAGCCCGTGCTGCACAAGAGAAGCCATCACAATGAGAAGCCCGCGAGCAGCAACGAAGACCCAATGCAGCCAAAAAAAAAGACTTAAGTAGAACTAAAAGTGGAGGAATTCAGTTAAGAAGTTATCACAAAACTGGAAAAAAGTTTCTGAAAACACGAATCATTTACAAGGAGGAGCTGAGAGTGGAGCTATGTAACATATTAACAACTGGGAGAGAGGGAGAATCTTCTCTTTGCTTCCCCTGAGGTGCTCCATGTTCGGTTGCTCTCAGACTAGCTAGGCCGCCACATCTGGTATGTGTTTCTAAGGGTCAGGTTTTCTACTTAAAAGAAGAAAAAGCAGTTAACCCCTTAATCAACAGAATAGTTTTAGATAGTTGTGGGTCACAAATACTTCGGTTACTTATCATGACCCCAGTACATTTGCATTTTATCCTGGATTGCATCTATGGTGGGAATCTCGGGGGCGCCGGTAATGTTTTGGATGATGCAGTCCTGCAGACCACCTAACTCCCACAATAGTGCCCCTGTGCCCTCCAGCGTGGGTGCGAGGGTGGTGACGCTGGAGCTGGCCCCGGCCACTTCCTCCCCTCCAAGTCTGCGGCCAGGGCGGGAAAGTGAAAATGAAAACAGAATCTGCTCTGATTGCCCCCTCTCCGGCTGGCGACCCGCGCTGGTCACACAGACTGTGTGAGAGGATGGGAAGAGCCGCGAGATCACGGGCTGGAGACCCTCTGAAGAGTTTGCCTCCTCCTCTGGGGAAAGGGCGGGGGATCTCCTTTCCCACCGCGTGCGGACTAGTGCAGCCCGACCGCCCACTTGGAGGAGGCTCTAGCTGCCCCGCCCCGCCTCGCTTGGGCTCGCCCCATGAGTCTCCGCCCCCACGAGGCCCCGCCTTCCGTGTTGGTCCCTAAGGCCACGCCCCCTGGGGCCCCAAGCCCCTGAGGCTCCGCTAGGCCTGGCCAGCCTCGAAGAGGGAGTTTCCTTTTCCTCTCCTGCTCCACCTCCTCCTCTTTCTGGTCTCTCCGCCTTCTCCGCGCTGCCTTGGGTCGCCTGATGCAGAAGTTCTGGCAGAGACTGGGCCGAAGCGAAGCCAGGGTGCTTTCTTATTAGGGCCTTGGCCAGGCCTGGGGATCCGGCGGCGACGGCCGACAACCTTAGGGTTGAGTCTCCTTCCAGGCGCATCTCTGCAGTGAGAACCTTTTGGGGAGGGTAGATCCTGAAGATCCGTTTGGGAATTTCTTTCTCCTGGCTCACCAGCCCCACGTCCCCCAAGTGTAAGTGATAGGACGGGGAGTAGGTAGACTGTTGAAAGCTAAGGAATGCAGCCGAGTTACGAAGTGCCTGGCCAAAGAAAAATCAGGGAGCAGGGATATGAGAGCAGTAAAATCTGGGGCGGCCAATTCATTGTCAGTTAAAAAAAATACAAATGGCTAGAATCACCATCAAAGTATCACTAATTTCAAACTGCCTTCTAATTAATTACAGTTCACAGGATGCCTGTTAATTACAGGAGACTCCTGACCTAATGTTTGCAAACGAAGTGCAGATGGCAATATTTAGAGAAATGCAGGCATGAAGCAGGAAAATGGGGTGTTGGTGTTTTCAGAGTTCCCATCAGGTATCTGAAAGATAGTGGGGTATCTATCTGAAAGATAGATCCAACGAATATATATCAACGACATAATCAAGAATGACTTAGTCACTGCCTTCTGTAGTTCTCTGATAGCAGATTGTAGTCAGGGCAAGTTATTCATTGGCTGGTGTGAACCCTTGTGATTCAAATGAAGTCAGATGGTTTAGCACATACAGTTGTTTGCCTATGTTCTCAGACACTGAAGAACGTTGCTTTCACACTTGTAAGGAGTTTAAAGGAAAAAAACAAAACAGTTACCTGCTTCAAGTGCTTAGCATTGTACTCAAACAGTTATAGACGCCATCCTTTAGCTTCTGTGAATTTTTGCCTAAGGAAATGTGTAGTTGTGAAACTTACTTCATGACTACCTATTCCTAGTGAAACTTTGTCCTTTAGAAATTACTTAGCAGTGGTTGGTTGCAGAGTGAAAGGTACACACAGTTGTATCTGCCTGTCAATGCTGACAAGGACATACTGAAAATTCTAAGAGTTGTCAAACGAGATATAAGTTCAGGCTGTTTCTCCAGTGTTCCTTCTGCCTCTGACAAAGAATAAATGAATGTGGTTAACAGTCAGAAGTGAGGAAGAAATCAGTTTATAGATGTCTATTTGAAAGACCCCAAATAGAAATTTAGAAATATGAAGGTTTTTAAAAATCCTACCTAGTAGTAAAAGGTGAATTGAGAACAGGCTGTATGCTGGACACTTGCTGTTCTTTATTTTACAGAACATTCACAACTCTGAGATCACCACTATCCACATTTCACAGAGAGAAGAACCTAGGCTTTGAGAAGTTAAGGTAACCTGCCCACGGTCACATGGCTAGTAAGTGATGAGTTTAAGATTGAACTCAGGTCACCCATGTCTCCAAATTAAAAACCATGCAGAATGCATGTGTATACATTTATCTAAGTGCATCAAGATGTACAGTTTAAATGGGTGAATTTTATCTAAATCATACCCCAGTAAAGTTAATTTTTAAAAATCATGCAGGATGAATGTGATGTTTTTATGATAAAACTCATCCAAGAAAGAGCACTATGATGATTTCACACCTGACAGTTTCTGAGGAAAAAGGGATGGAGATGACACATGTATGTTATTAGCATACACACTGAAAGACTGCTGACACCACAGACTAGAATTGTTCATTCAGGTAACCTTCCCAAACTTAAGATACATATAGAAATATCAACCAGGATGCTACCATGTGTAAGAGACATGCAAGTCTCTTGTGGAAATCAACCAAGCAAATGCAAAATTGGAAAAGACATTTAAAGTATGTGATATCAAAATTGTCTAACAAAAATATGTCCCAAGTACTGGGCATTAAAAAGTTAGATACTTTTGCTAGTGGTATGCATTAAAGTCACATTTTCTGTGTGTAAGATAGTATGTACTATATTAAGCATTGCGATTATAAGCTGTACAGCAGAATTTACACGTTATTTTCAATTAAAATTTGTTTGAACAGTCTGTCAAAACATGCCAAGGCACCAGTTGTTAGTGCTTTTGTGTTAGAAGGCTGTGTTTGGCTGTTTATAGAGAATATATTGACTCGTTTTTCATTTTATGATGTTCCATTTTGAAGTTTCACCAGTTTCAGAAACATTTTAAACTTAAAGCTTTAATTAAAATGTACCAAATTTTAAAAATAAATTTATTTATTTATTTTTGGCTGTGTTGGGTATTCGTTGTGGTGCGCGGGCTTCTCATTGCGGTGGCTTTTCTTGTTGTGGAGCACGGGCTCTAGGTGTGCGGGCTTCAGTAGTTGTGGCATGCAGGCTCTAGAGCGCAGGCTCAGTAGTTGTGGCGCATAGGCTTAGTTGCTCCGTGGCATGTGGGATCTTCCTGGACCAGGGATCGAACCCATGTCCCCTGCATTGGCAGGCGGATTCTTAGCCACTGTGCTACCAGGGAAGTCCCTCAAATATTTTGTGAACTGGGTATTCTGAATAATCACAGTTGCCCATACATATGTAGAAACAGGACACAAAATAGCTCATGGCTTTTTACAAGCACCCAAACTGGCTTTCTTAGGATGCTTAAACTGATAGTTGCCATCCCCACCTGAAACAGATATATCTGTATTGGTCAGTTTAACAGCCCCAATAATGACAAACTCCACAAGACCTTGGAATAAGATTTGATCAATGAGATTTCACTCTTAGGAATTCTGCACAACCTTAAATTCTCCCAGAGAATATATTCTTCAGTGGCAATCATGAAGACAGTGACATATCTTGAGTGAAAAAGAAAACAACTGTGACAGAAAGCATGAGTCTTTTTGTCACAAATGAGGCAATTTGATCAGGATGCATACTTAGCACCCCTCTTGAAGTCCAAGAGGAAACTCTAACCCAGCGCTCCCCATCAGGAGAGTCCTTTGCAAGTCTGAGCATAACAACAGAAAATCACTACTCTTGGTAATTCAACATAACCAGGGTGGCGGGGAATAGCACAAAGCCTGAGATGAGATCTCTGAACACCTATCCTTCCTCTCTTTACTATTTTACTTCTTTAACATTTGTTTAGTATTAGTGCAGCTTGCTTGGCAATGAAAGCTATGTCTTCTCAGACATGCATAAGCCTATAGTTGACGGACTACTAAAAATGTTTCCACTCCAACTGACTTCTAGTGTGGTTTTTCATAATTTATTCACCAAATTTATGATTCATTCCAGAAATGTACAATTTACTAGAAAGCATTCTGGACAGGTGGAAGCAGTTTTATTTTGCATACCATGGATGTGTTATCCATAATAAATCCATAGTAAATGCACATTTTTTCCTGTTCATAGCATATCACCTCTAGTCCTTCTATCTGCATAATAAAACTTCAGGTACAATTTCAAAACTATACTTCAAATTCTTAAGATACATTTTGGTGAGATATATTAAGAACCTTTAAAAAGTGTATGACCTTTGATCCAATAATTGCCCTCTAGAAATCTATCCAAAGAAAACAGAAATTCAAGCAAAGATTTTTATATAAAAGATGTTCACTGCAGTGTCATTTATAAGGACAAACATTGGAAAATCTAATCTAAATCAACCTTAGTAAAATCCTTTAATGAATTGATGTATCAATTTATGGTTATTTTAAAATATAGTCATTTAAAATTTATGGGAGATTGGTTCAAGATGGCGGAGTAGAAGGATGTGTGCTCACTCCCTCTTGCAAGAGCACTGGAATCACAACTAACTGCTGAACAGTCATCGACAGGAAGACACTGGAACTCACCAAAAAAGATACCCCACATCCAAAGACAGAGGAGAAGCTGCAATGAGACAGTAGGAGGGGTGCAATTACAATAAAATCAAATCCCATAACCGCTGGGTGGGTGACTCACAAACTGGAGAACAATTATACCATATAGGTCCACCCACTGGAGTGAAGGTTCTGAGCCCCAAGTCAGGCTTCCCAACCTGGGGGTCCGGCAATGGAAGGAGGAATTCCCAGAGAATCAGACTTTGAAGGCTAGCGGGATTTGATTGCAGGACTTCGACAGGACTGGGGGAAACAGAGACTCCACTCTTGGAGGGCACACACAAAATAGTGTGCACATCAGGACCCGGGGGGAAGGAGCAGGGACCTGCATAGGAGACTGAACCAGACCTACCTGCTAGTGTTGGAGTGTCTCCTGCAGAGGTGGGGGGTGGCTGTGGCTCACCACGGGGACAAGGACACTGGGAGCAGAAGTTCTGGGACATACTACTTGGCGTGAGCCCTTCCGGAGTCCGCCATTAGCCCCACCAAGGAGCCTGTGGGCTCTGGTGCTGGGTCGCCTCAGGCCAAACAACCAACAGGGAGGGAACTCAGCCCCACCCATCAGCAGACAAGCAGATTAAAGTTTTACTGAGCTCTGCCCATCAGAGGAACACCCAGTTCTACCAACCACCAGTCCCTCCCATCAGGAAGCTTGCACAAGCCTCTTAGATAGCCTCATCCACCAGAGGGCAGACAGCAGAAGCAAGAAGACTTACAATACTGCAGCCTGTGGAACGAAAACCACATTCACAGAAAGATAGACAAAATGAAAAGGCAGAGGACTATGTACCAGATGAAGGAACAAGATAAAACCCCAAAAAAACAACTAAATGAAGTGGAGATAGGCAACTTTCCAGAAAACGAATTCAGAATAATGATGGTGAAGGTGATCCAGGACCTCAGAAAAAGAATGGAGGCAAAGATCGAGAAGATGCAAGAAATGTTTAACAAAGACCTAGAAGAATTAAAGAAAAAACACTTAGAAGAATTAAAGAACAAACAAACAGAGATGCACAATAAAATAGCTGAAATGGAAAATACACTAGAAGGAATCAATAGCAGAATAACTGAGGCAGAAGAACGGATAAGTGACCTGGAAGACAGAATGGTGGAATTCACTGCTGCAGAACAGAATAAAGAAAAAAAGAATGAAGAGAAATGAAGACAGCCCAAGAGACCTCTGAGACAACATTAAACGCAGCAACATTTGCATTATAGGGGTTCCAGAAGGAGAAGAGAGAGAGAAAAGACCTGAGAAAATATTTGAAGGGATTATAGTTGAAAACTTCCCTAAATTGGGAACGGAAATGGCCACCCAAGTCCAGGAAACACAGAGAGTCCCAGGCAGGATAAACCCAAGGAGAAACACTCTGAGACTCATAGTAATCAAATTGACAAAAATTAAAGACAAAGAAAAATTATTAAAAGCAATAAGAGAAAAGCGACAAATAACATACAAGGGAACTGCCATAAGGTTAACAGCTGATTTCTCAGCAGAAACTCTACAAGCCAGCAGGGAATGGCATGATATATTTAAAGTGATGAAAGGGAAGAACCTACAACCAAGATTACTCTACCCAGCAAGGATCTCATTCAGATTTGACAGAGAAATCAAAAGCTTTACAGACAAGCAAAGGCTAAGAGAATTCAGCACCACCAAACCAGCTCTACAACAAATGCTAAGGGAACTTCTCTAAGTGGGAAACACAAGAGAAGAAAAGGACCTATAAAAACAAACCCAAAACAATTAAGAAAATGGTCATAGGAACATACATATTGATAATTACTTTAAACATGAATGGATTAAATGCTCCAACCAAAAGACACAGGCTCGATGAATGGATACAAAAACAAGACCCATATATATGCTGTCTACAAGAGACCCACTTCAGAGCTAGGGACACATACAGACTGAAAGTGAGGGGATGGAAAAAGATATTCCATGCAAATGGAAATCAAAAGAAAGCTGGAGTAGCAATACTCATATCAAATAAAACGGACTTTAAAATAAAGAATATTGCAAGAGACAAGGAAGGACACTACATAATGATCAAGGGATCAATCCTAGAAGAAGATATAACAATTATAAATATATATGCACCCAACATAGGAGCACCACAATACAGAAGGCAAATGCTAACAGCTATAAAAGAGGAAATTAACAGTAACACAATAACAGTGGGGGACTTTAACACCTCACTTGCACCAATGGACAGATCATCCAGACAGAAAATTAATAAGGAAACACAAGCTTTAAATGACACAATAGACCAGATAGATTTAATTGATATTTACAGGACATTCCATCCAAAAACAGCAGATTACACTTTCTTCTCAAGTGTACATGGAAGATTCTCCAGGATAGATCACATCTTGGGTCACAAATCAAGACTTGGTAAATTTAAGAAAATTGAAATCATAACAAGCATCTTTTCTGACCACAACGCTATGAGATTAGAAATACATTACAGGGGGAAAAAAAAGTAAAAAACACAAACACATGGAAGCTACACAATACATTATTAAATAACCAAGAAATCAAAGAGGAAATCAAAAAATACCTAGAGACAAATGACAATGAAAACACGATGACCCAAAACCTATCAGATGCAGCAAAATCTGTTCTAAGAGGGAAGTTTATAGCAACACAATCCTACCTCAAGAAACAAGAAAAATCTCAAATAAACTATCTAACCTTACACTTAAAGGGACTAGAGGAAGAAGAAACAAAACCCAAAGTCAGTAGAAGGAAAGAAATCATAAAGACCAGAGCAGAAATAAATGAAAAAGAAAACAATAGCAAAGATCAATAAAACTAAAAGCTGGTTCTTTGAGAAGATAAACAAAATTGATAAACCTTTAGCTAGACTCATCAAGAAAAAGAGGGAGTGGACTCAAATCAATAAAATTAGAAATGAAAAAGAAGAAGTTACAGCAGACACCACAGAAATACAAAGCATCATAAGAGACTACTACAAGCAACTCTATGCCAATAAAATGGACAACCTGGAAGAAATGGACAAATCCTTCCAGGTACAACCTTCCAAGACTGAACCAGGAAGAAATAGAAAATATGAACAGACCAATCACAAGTAATGAACTTGAAACTGTGATTAAAAATCTTCCAGGGGCTTCCCTGGTGGCGCAGTGGTTGAGAGTCTGCCTGCTAATGCAGGGGACACGGGTTCGCGCCCTGGTCTGGGAAGATCCCACATGCCACGGAGCAACTAGGCCCGTGAGCCACAACTACTGAGCCTGCGCGTCTGGAGCCTGTGCTCTGCAACAAGGGAGGCCACAATAGTGAGAGGCCCGCGCACCGCGATGAAGAGTAGCCACCGCTTGCCACAACTGCAGGAAGCCCTAGCACAGAAACGAAGACCCAACATAGCAATCAATCAATCAATAAATAAATCTTTAAAATAAAAAAAAAATCTTCCAGCAAACAAAAGTCCAGGACCAGATGGCTTCACAGGTGAATTCTATCAAACATTTCGAGAACTAACACCTATCCTTCTCAAACTCTTCCAAAAAATTACAGAGGAAGGAACACTCCCAGACTCATTCTATGAAGCCACCATCACCCTGATACCAAAACCAGACAGAGATACTACAAAAAAAGAAAATTACAGACCAATATCACTGATGAATATAGATGCAAAAATCCTCAACAAAATACTAGCAAACGGAATCCAACAACACATTAAAAAGATCATACACCATGATCAAGTGGGATTTATCCCAGGGATGCACGTATTCTTCAATATACGTAAATCAATCAATGTGATACACCATATTAACAAATTGAAGAATAAAAACCATATGATCATCTCAATAGATGCAGAAAAAGCTTTTGACAAAATTCAACACCCATTTATGATAAAAACCCTCCAGACAGTGGGCACAGAGGGAACCTACCTCAACATAATAAAGCCCATATATGACACATCTGCAGCAAACATCATTCTCAATGGTGAAAACCTGAAAGCATTTCCTCTAAGATACGGAACAAGACAAGGATATCCACTCTCACCGCTCTTATTCAACATAGTTTTGGAAGTCCTAGCCACGGCAATCAGAGAAGAAAAAGAAATAAAAGGAATACAAATTGGAAAAGAAGAAGTAAAACTGTCACTGTTTGCAGATGACATGATACTATACATAGAGAATCCTAAAGATGCTACCAGAAAACTACTAGAGCTAATCAATGAATTTGGTAAAGTAAATGCACAGAAATCTCTTGCATTCCTATACACTAATGATGAAAAATCTGAAAGAGAATTTATGGAAACACTCCCATTTACCATTGCAACAAAAAGAATAAAATACCTAGGAATAAACCTACCTAGGGAGACAAAAGCCCTGTATGCAGAAAACTATAAGAAACTGATGAAAGAAATTAAAGATGATACCAACAGATGGAGAGATATACCATGTTCTTGGATTGGAAGAATCAATATTGTGAAAATGACTATACTACCCAAAGCAATCTACAGATTCAACGCAATCCCTATCAAATTACCAGTGGCATTTTTTACAGAACTAGAACAAAAAATCTTAAAATTTGTATGGAGATACAAAAGACCCCGAATAGCTAAAGCAGTCTTGAGGGAAAAAAACGGAGCTGGAGGAATCAGACTCCCTGACTTCAGACTATACTACAAAGCTACAGTAATGAAGACAATATGGTACTGGCACAAAAACAGAAATATAGATCAATGGAACAAGACAGAAAGCCCAGAGATAAACCCACGCACCTATGGTCAACTAATCTATGACAAAGGAGGCAAGGATATACAATGGAGACAAGACAGTCTCTTCAATAAGTGGTGCTGGGAAAACTGGGCAGCCACATGTAAAAGAATGAAATTAAAACACTCCCTAACACCATACACAAAAATAAACTCAAAATGGATTAAAGACCTAAATGTAAGACTGGACACTATAAAACTCTTAGAGGAAAACATAGGCAGAACACTCTTTCACATAAATCACAGCAAGATCTTTTTTGACCCACCTCCTAGAGTAATGGAAATAAAAACAAAAATAAACAAATGGGACCTAATGAAACTTAAAAACTTTTGCACAGCAAAGGAAACTATAAACAAGAAGAAAAGACAACCCTCAGAATGGGAGAAAATATTTGCAAATGAATCAATGGACAAAGGGTTAATCTCCAAAATATATAAACAGCTCATTAAGCTCAATATTAAAAAAACAAACAACCCAATTAAGAAATAGGCAGAAGACCTAAATTGACATTTCTGCAAAGAAGACATACAGATGGCCAAGAGGCACATGCAAAGCTGCTCAACATTACTAATTATTAGAGAAATGCAAATCAAAACTACAATGAGGTATCACCTCACACCAGTTAGAACGGGCATCATCAGAAAATCTACAAACAACAAATGCTGGAGAGGGTGTGGAGAAAAGGGACCCCTCTTGCACTGTTGGTGGGAATGTAAATTGATACAGTCACTTTGGAGAACAGTATGGAGGTTCCTTAAAAAACTAAAAATAGAATTACCATATAATCCAGCAATCCCACTACTGGGCATATACCCAGAGAAAACCATAATTCAAAAAGACACATGCACCCCAATGTTCATTGCAGCACTATTTACAATAACCAGGTCATGGAAGCAACCTAAGATGCCCATCGACAGACGAATGGATAAAGAGTTGTGGTACATATATACAATGGAATATTACTCAGCTATAAAAAGGAACGAAATTGGGTCATTTGTTGAGACGTGGATGGACCTAGAGACTGTCATACAGAGTAAAGTAAGTCAGAAAGAGAAAAACAAATATCATATATTAATGCATATATGTGGAATCTAGAAAAATGTACAGATGAACTGGTTTGCAAGGCAGAAATAGAGACAGAGATGTAGAGAACAAACATATGGACACCAAGGGGGAAAGTGTGGGTGGGGTGGGGTGGTGGTGGGATGAATTGGGAGATTGGGGTTGACATATATACACTAATATGTATAAAATAGATAACTAATAAGAACCTGCTGTATAAAAATAATAAAATTTTAAAAATAGAACAAAATTTATGGAAATTTTAGGGACTTCCCTGGTGGTGCAGTGGTTAAGAATCTGCCTGCTAAGGCAGGGGACACGGGTTCGAGCCCTGGTCCGGGAAGATCCCACATGCTGCAGAGCAGCTAAGCTCGTGTCCCACAACTACTGAGCCTGCGCTCTAGAGCCCACACGCCACAACTACTGAGCCCGCGTGCCACAACTACTGAAGCCCACACGCCTAGAGCCTGTGCTCTGCAACAAGAGAAGCCACTGCAAAGAGAAGCCCTCACACTGCAACGAAGAGTAGCCCCCACTCGCTGCAACTAGAGAAAGCCTGCACACGGCAATGAAGACCCAATGCAGCCAAAAATAAATAAATAAATATGTAAAAAAATAAAATAAAATTTATGGAAATTTTAAAATGTGCTTCATTTTCATTTGATCATATAGAGTATCATCCCATCTTAGTAAAAATACATGTGTATGCATAGAAAAAAGAGTAGAAGCAATTACATAAAAATGTTAACTGTGGTTATTGCTGAATAGTAGGATTATGAGCCATTTAAATTTTCTTTACACCTTTAATTTTTTTCATATTCTCTATAATAAACATTATTTTTTTATTGTCAGGAAAATAAATGCTATTTTAAAAAATTCTTAGAGGGCTTAGTAAGTGCTTGAGTTCTCAATTCATAACTAGTAGAATGAAATATTAGTGCTTATGCATGGGAAATAGCCCAGAAATAACCCTAAACAATGACTACTTTAGAAATCAATCAGTTTCACTCTGCCTCCTCCTTTCTTTCGTTCTTATCGTGAACTAGTTGTTTAAAATGTTTCCTATAGTTGAAAGCCTATTTCTACCAAATCAGAATAGTATAAAATGAATTAAGTCTAAAAGCTTACAGCTACATAAACCTAAAGTGTTAACATAATAAAAAGAGGTTAATAACACAAGCCCCAAAACAAATGTTATACATAATGACATATTTTCTTCTTTCCAAAAAAGCCAAAGAGCCCTAGGCCCTGTGCCAAATACTTCAGAAGTGCCATAACTGGAGGTTTTTTCTACTAAAACAGTGATATATATATATATATATATATGTTTAAACATATCTAGGAAAAGGTCTGGAAAGCTACACCTTGATATCAAGATATCAAGTCTCTGGGTTGGTAGAATTATAAACGTTTTCAGACATTTTTGCACGTCAGTATCTTCAGATTGTTCTAGAATGTACAAACATAGCCTTTTGTAAAAAGAAAAAGGTGTTTTAATGTCATTTTGGAAAAAAAAAAGATACCACTGGGAGCTGTCAGAATTAGTCTCTCTGAGACCTCCCTAACTTAAAATTAGGAACAAATTACCAATTACAGTATGGAGGGTTTTTTGTTTGCTTTTTGTTTTTGTTTTTTTAATTATTATTATTTTTTTACAGTAGGTCCTTTTTGGTTATCTATTTTAAATATAGCAGTGTGTACATGTCAATCCCAAACTCCCAATTTATCCCTCCCCCTCCCCTTTTCCCCCTGGTAACCATAAGTTCATTCTCTAAGTCTGTGAGTCTGTTTGCTTTGTAAATAAGTTCGTTTGCGTCTTTTTTTTTTAGATTCCACATATAAGCGATATCATATGATATTTGTCTTTCTCTGTGTGACTTATTTCACTTAGTATGATAATCTCCATGTTGCTGCAAATGGCATTATTTCATTCTTTTTAATGGCTGAGTAATATTCCACTGTATATATGTACCACATCTTCTTTATCCATTCATCTGTCATTGGACATTTAGGTTGCTTCACAGTATGGGGTTTTCACAGGCTAAATAATATAGCTTTATATTTGGTATTTTCCTAATACTTGGGAGAAAAAAAAATAAGTCCTTTGAATTTATCTGTGAAGCAATTTAGGAAATTCTCTTGGAAAGTTCAGTTGTGCAACAGCTATTTAAATAGATTACACATCTTTCTTTGGCAGTTGTATCAATGGAGTTGTACATTGATAAAAATTTAAAACAAAACAGGTAGAAAATTAAACAAACAAAGCATCATGTGAAAACAGACACGTTTCCTAAAAGAACTGCAACAAGTTAATAATTGGTCATTAAATAAAGCATCTAGGACATTTTTGCATGTCAGAGGTTTTTGAGATGGACAATTATCAGTGGTTTGGTAACATGGCCCATTTTACAAAGTATATTAGCACAGTTTTTTACATAAAGTAGATGTTCAGAATCTTCTTATAAAAATTTATTTTGACTAAAACGTGTGCAATAGAAAATGATTCCAAGTTTATTTTACAAATTAATTTTTATTATTTACTATACAAAATACATGGTGCTAAGTTTTTTCCCTAAATTTGAGCATCTGGAGGAAAGACTTCAATTAATTTGAGTACACGTCTAACCCAATGAAACAAAACCATCTGATTGAGGCACTCTGATACACTAAAAAGCACTTTGAACACTGCAGTGTACTCCCAACATTGCAGGTAACTAGCTTGTAACCTTGGGGTTCATTGTCTTCTACTGTTAAATAAAGTAATTAAACAGGATCATCTCTCGCCAAGATTTCTTCTGGGTTTAAAAGTCTAAGATCTGAAAACAAACATAGGAAGATTCTAAAAGGTAGAGAGAAGGTCGACCAACTGTGGACCTTGGGATCTAAGGCACAACATAGGGATGAGTCCTCTGGGTCATCTTTCTGCCTCATATATCCTAGACTCAGAGCTGAAGAAGCTGGCAACCAGCACAAATAAAGGAAAGCCCCAATAAAAGCCTACTCGCTTTAGCCAAGAGACCTGGAAAAGAGCAGCCTAGCAGGGCAGAAGAACTTCAGGCAATAAGTGCTATACTCTAGCCAAGCATGACAAAAGAAAGCTGTGGCCCCAACCCCACCCAGACCAGAAGAAGCCAAGTGGAGATCTCAGACTTCCACTTTTGCCAGGCTGTAATGAAGTGCCCCAACCCTCTCCCCAGCTCTCCCTACCGCAAGTGTGGTGTCAGAGGAAGCCTAGTGGAGAGTCAGGACTTTGATGGCAACCTAGTAGTAATGAGGCCAGACACCATTCACCCTATGCCTGTGGTGTCAGTGGAGTCCACATGGGGAGAAGTATTAAATCCCTCTTACCCCTCCCTAGTAGGGAGGTATCAGTGGAGGTATAGTGAGAAGCTGGAACTCCCATCTCCACCTATAAGTAATGAAAATCAGCCACAGCTCAGGTGCCAACAGAGGCTGAGAAGAAGCTGAGAGAGTCCACTACCCATCTGGATTTTACCCCAACTGGCAATAATGAGGTAACCACTCCCAACCCCCCCTTCCTTCTGCTGCTGGAGCAGTGTCAGAGGAAAGCAGCTAAAACAGAAGGTTTAAATGAGACACATATGGTCTCCTTTGAAGCACAAAAGTTTTTAATTTTGATGAAGTCCAGTTTATCTATCTTTTCTTTTGTTGCTCATGCTTTTGGTGTCATATCTAAGAATCTTTTGTCAAATTCAAGGTCATGAAGATTTGACCCTATGTTTTCCTATAAGAGTTTTATAGTTTTAGCTCTTACATTTAGGTCTTTGATCCATTTTGAGCTAATTTTTTATATGGCGTAACATAAGGGTCAAACTTCATTCTTTTGCCTTTGGCTATCTACTTGTCCCAGCATTTGTTGGGAAAAAAAAAGATTGAATGGTCTTGGCAGTCTTGTCAAAAATCATTTGACCACAGATATATGAGTTTATTTCTGGGCTGTCAGTTCTACTCTATTGATCTATGTATCTGTCCTGGTGCCATTACCACACTGTCTTGATTAAGGTTGCTTTGTAGTAAGTTTTGAAATCAGGAAATGTGAGCCCTCCTACTTATTGTTCTACTTTTTCAAGATCAATTTGGTTATTCTGGATCCCTTGAAATTCCATATGAATTTTAGAATCAGATTGTAAATTTCTACAAAGAAGTCAGTGGGGATTCTGATAGGGATTAAGTTGAATCTGTAGGTCTGTTTCAAGAATATTGCATCTTAACAATGTTAAGTCTTCTGATCCAAGAACATGGATTTTTCCATTTCCTTAGATCTTTAAGTTCTTTCAACAATGTTTTATGATTTTCTGGGAAATTTTACCCTTCTTTGTTAAATTTATTCCTAAGCATTTTATTCTTTTTGATGCTATCATTAATGAAATTGTTTTCTTAACTTCATTTTTGGATTGTTCATTGCAATTGTATAAAACTACAATTAATTTTTGTAAATTAATCTTGTTGTCCTGTAACCTTGTGAAAATATTTCTAGTTCTAAAAGTTTTTTAGTGGATTCCTTAGGATTTTCTACGTAAAAGATCATGTCATCGGTGAATAGAGATAGTTTTACTTCTTCCTTTCCAATGGATGCCTTTTCTTTTTTATGTCTTATTACCTTGGCCAGAATCTCTAATACAGTGTTGAATAGAAATGGTAAGAGTGGACATCCTTGTCTTATTCTTGATCACAAGGGAAAAGCATCCAGTCTTTCACCATTAAGTATGATGTTAGCTGTGGGTATGTTGTAGGTATCTTTTATTGAGGAAGTTCTCTTCTATTCCTAGTTTGTAGAGTATTTTTATCATGAAAGGGTGTTGGATTCTGTCAAATGCTTTTTCTGTGTCTTTTGAGATTGCCTTACTCTGCTTGGGCTGCCATAACAAAATACTGTAGATTGAGTGGTGTTAACAACAGAAATTTATTTTATCATAGTTTTAGAAGCTGGAAGTCTGAGATCAGGGGGCCAGCATGGGTAAGTTCTGGTGAGAGCTCTCTTCCTGGCTTGCAGACAGCCACTTTCTCATTGTATCCTTACATGGGGGAGAGAAAGAGACCAAATTCTCTGGTATCTCATCTTATAAGGGCACTAATCCCATCATGAGGGCACTTCCCTTATGACCTCATCTAAACCAAATTACCTCCAAAATGACCCATCTCCAGATACCACACATTGGGTATTAGGCCTTCAACATATGAATTTGGGTGGTACTCAATCCAGTCCATAGAAGAGATCATCATGTAATTTTTGTTTTCTATTCTATTGAAATGATGTATTACATTAATTGATTTTCAGATGTTGAACCAACATTGCATTCAAAAATAAGTCAATGTTATCCACTATATAAACAGGCTAAAGAAGAAAAATTACATGATCATATCAATTAATGAAGGAGAGCATTTGACAAAATTCAACACTTTTATTATAAAAGCTGTCAGAAAACTAGCAACAGAGGGGAAATTTCTCAACTTGAGAAAGAGCATCTACCAGAAAAACACCATTAACATTATACCTAGGACTTCCCTGGCGGTCCAGTGGTTAAGATTCCATGCTTCCAATGCAGGGGGCATGGGTTCAGTCCCTGGTTGGGGGCCACATGCCACGTGGCATGGCCAAAAAAAAAAAAAAATTATACCTAATAATGAAAAATTGAATGTTTTCCCCCTAGAATCCCAAACAAAGCAAGGTTGTTCAATACTATCACTCATTCAACACAGTGCTAGAAGTCCTAGCCAATGCAATAAAGCAAAAAAAGAAAATAAAAAGCATACAGATCAGAAAGGAAGAAATAAAATTCTCCCTATTTGCAGATAACATGATTGTCTACATAGAAAACCCCAAGGAATCTACAAAAACAAAAACCCTCCTAGAACTAATAAGTGAGTTCAGCAAGTTCACAGGATATAAGATAAACACAAGAATCAGTTGCATTTCTATATGCTGGTAATGAATATGTAACCACCAAAATTTTAAATTCAATACTACTCATATTTGCTCCCCTAAAAATAAAATAAGGTGTAAGTCTAACAAAACATGTAGAGGATTTGTATGCTGAAAAGTATAAAACACTGATAAAAGAAATCAGGAAGATCTAAATAAGTGGAGAAATATACTGTGTTTATAGACTGGAATACTCAACAAAGTAAAAATGTCAGTTCTTTCCCAGATGGATATACAAGTTTAGTCCAAGTCCTATCAAAATCCCAGCAAGGTTTTTTGTAAATAAAAAAGTTTATTCCAAAATTTATATGAAAATGCAAAGGATCTAGAATTGCTAAAACAATTTTGAAAAAGAAAAATAAAATGGGAGGAACTGGTCTATTTCAAGACTTCATTATATAGCTATAACAGTCAATATCATGTGTCTATTTATACCTAGATCAATAGAACAGAATAGAGAACCCAGAAATAGACACACAAATATGCTCAACTGAATTTTGACAAAGGTGCAAAAGCAATTCAACTTAAAACAGCCTTTCCAACAAAGGCCGGAATAATTGTACATCCATAGGAAAAATAATAAATCTTTCCCTAAGTCTCACATATTATGAAAAATTAACTCAGAATGGATCTTGGACTTAAGTGTAATACATAAAACAATAAAGCTTTAAGAAAAAAATAGGAGAAAATGTTTGGGATCTAAGGTGAGGCATAGAGTTCTAAAGCCATTCCACAAAAGGAAAAATTGATAAATTGGATTTCATATGTTGAAAACTTTTTCTCTGCAAAAAACCCTGTGAAGATGGAAAGACAAGTTACAGACTGGGAGAAAATATTTGAAAACGACATATTCAGGATTAGTTTCTAAAATATTTAAAGAACTCTCAAACTCAACAACAAAAAATAAACACTCCAATTAGAATATGGGTAGAAGATATCAAGAGACCTTCTACCTAAGAGGATATAAAGATGGCAAATAATCACATGCTGGCAAGGGTGCAGAGAAACTGGATCACTCATTACATGATAGTGCAAATGTAAAATGGTACAGTCACTATGGAAAATAGTTTGTCAGTTTCTTAAAAAAACTAAACATGTAACCACCATAGGACACAGCAATAGCACTCCTGGGCATTTGTATCAGAAAAATGAAAATGGGTTCACCCGAAAATCTGTACACAAATGTTTATAGCAACTTTATTTATAATAGCCCTAAACTGGAAACAACCCAGATGTCCATCAACGGATAATGATTAAACAAACTGTGGTACATCCATCCCATGGAATACTACTCAGCAATAAAAAGGAACAGACTATTAATACATGCAACAACCCCTGGATGAATCTCCAGAGGAGTGTGCTAAGTGAAAAAAGCTAATCCCCCCAAATTATATACTGTATGAGTCTACTTATATAATCTCGAAATGACAAAATTATAGAAATGCAGAGCATATTAGTGATTACAGGGATTAAGAAGGAGGTAGGGGCAGGAAGAAAGAACATGTGGCGCCTTGAGGGATACTTATGGTGATGGAAATGTTCTATATCTTGACTATCAGTATCGATATCCTGGTTCTCTAATTTTGCAAGATGTTAACATTGGAGGAAAGTGGGCAAAGGGTTCATGGGATCAATCTGTGTTGTTTATTACGACTGCATATGGATCTACAGTGACCTAAAAAGTAAAAGTTTAATTTAAAAAAGTCTATGATCTGCCATGCAGATAAATAAGAAAAGCTGACATTATAATATTGCTGTAATTTAAAAAAATAATAACTGCACTTTTCTGGTTGGTGAAATTATGGTTGAGTTTTTTTCCTTTATACTCTTCTGTATTTATGATGTTTTCTTCATTGAGCATGCTTTATGTTTGAAATTAGGAAAAAAGAAGGAAGAATCAAGAAAAAAATTCTGTGTCCTATGAAACACATTGTTACCTGGAGAATTTGAAAAAGGAGATAGAGTATACATCAGAAACTGTCCTGAACTAGGGTTCTTAGAATAAAGGAAAACCTTTTTTTTTTTTTTTTTTTTTTTAAAGGACATTGTATTTATTTATATTTTATTTTATTTTTTATTTTTTTTTGGCTGTGTTGGGTCTTCGGTTCGTGCGAGGGCTTTCTCTGGTTACGGCAAGTGGGGGCCACTCTTCATCGCGGTGCGGGGACCGCTCTTCATCGCGGTGCGCGGGCCTTTCACTATCGCGGCCCCTCCCGTTGCGGGGCACAGGCTCCAGACGCGCAGGCTCAGTAGTTGTGGCTCACGGGCCCAGCCGCTCCGCGGCATGTGGGATCCTCCCAGACCAGGGCTCGAACCCGCGTCCCCTGCATTAGCAGGCAGACTCTCAACCACTGCGCCACCAGGGAAGCCCCAAAACCTTTTTGATTTAACAAAATTCTATTGAGCCATTACTTGTGATAGTTCTGAAGCACAGATTCCTAAAAACACTATTTGCCACAAATTCTGTTTTCGCTATAGTTAGGAGGATCATATAATTTATTATTTAAATCAGAATACTTTTGAAAGTAAAGAGGAATGTTATTAATTATTCTTGAAAAAATGGGTGAAAACTAATACTCTCCCAAAACACCTGGTACATATGCTTATCCTTGCTTTTGATCATGCTTAATTCTTATAAATCTAGAATTTTTTATATTAAAATTCAGCGACTTTAATATATGGCATCATATCAAATTAATGTACATAGCAACAGTGTTAAATACACTGTTGTTAATCATTCTCTCCTTGAAAAGCTACTTTCTTTACTTGGGTTCCAGGACCACCCTCTTTTGATTCTCCTCCAGCTCCAGACTCTAACTGTTGGAGTGTCCCAGGGTTCAGCTCTCAGCTCCCTTCTTGTCTCTTCCATAGCCTCACTCCTTCTCTAGGTAACCTCATCCTACCTTGTGGTTTTCTATACCTCTGAAATGCTGTTGACTTCAAAACTGGATCTTCAACCCAGACCATTCCTCTAATTTATGTATAGGCTCTTATATCCAACTCCTACACAAACATCTCCACTTGAATATCTAATAAGAATCTCAACTCTAACATGTCCTGTGAAGAATTCTCAATTCCCACGCCCCCTCCCCCACCAAAATGTGTTCCATTATTGGTAGTCTCCATTTCAGTAAGTGGCTTTAGGCCAAAAACTTAAACTCATCCTTGTTTCCTGGCTTTTACTCACAGCCCACATCCAGGTCATCAGCAGGTCCTGTTGTTTGTACCTTCATAATCTATCATGAATCTGTCTTCACTTCCTCATCTCATCTTCCTTGTGTGAGCCACCATCATCTCTTTCCAATTACTGCACTGTCCAATGGTCTCCCTACTTTCATTTTTGGTTTTGCTCCCCACAGATTATTCTCCAAACAGCAGGCTGAATGCTCCTTTATATAAATATATTTTTTGTTGTATACATTTGTTTTATTTTTTAGATTCCGCATATCAGTAACAACACAGAATATTGTCTTTCTCTGTATGACTTATTTCACTAAGCAGAATATCCTCTAAGTCCATCCACATTGTTGCAAATGGCAGAATTTCATTCATTTTTATGGCGAGTAAAATTCCATTTTGTGTGTGTGTGTGTGTGTGTGTACACACACACACCACATCTTCTTTATCCATTCATCTGTTGCCAGACACTTAGGTTGCTTCCATATCTTGGCTATCGTAAATAATGCTACTGTGAATATTGGAGGGCATGTATCTTTTCAAATTAGTGTTTTTGTTTTCTTCGGATATATACCCTGGAGTGGAATTGCTGGATCATATGGTTGAATGCTCCTTTTTAAATTTAAATCAGTCATGTAGCTCCCCTACTCTCAAGCCTGCAACGGGTTCCTAGTGCTGTTATTGTGGCCTACAAGGCCTTCACGATCTGCTCTCCTGCTTCCCCCCCACCTTTTCTCTAACCTCTTTTCCCAAGAAGCTCCCTTTTACACTGTGTTGCATACTGGCTTCCTTGCTATTGTTTAAACACCGAGCACATTTTCATCTCAGAGCCTTTGTACTTATTGTTCCCTCTGTCCAGAATACCCTTCCTCTAAATATCTACAGTTTCCTCTTGCTTTCAGGTCTCTGATAAAATGTGATGACTTCTGAGGGACCTGGTTACCAACTACCCTGCCAACCTAGTCATCCTCTAGCCCCTGACCCTTTCTATATAGCACTTACCACCACCATTACATATCTGTTTGCTTAGCATCTACCTCCTTCTCTAGAACACAAGCTCCATGAGGACAGGGACTTTGTACATTGCTGAATCCCTAGAGCCTAGGTCAGCATTTGGAACACAGAAAATGCTCAATAAATATTTGGTAAATGAATGAATTAAGATAATAGGGGAAATGGAACACTAGATTTTCCATAGGGATTGCCAAGCAGAAAGATATAGTGAAAATAACATGAAGGAAAAGTCATACCAACAGGCACTGAATGTGCTCAAAGGGAGATGACTGCTGGCTGAGTATCAGAGTCTTGTTCTTGCCCTGCTGAAGATCTGGAATCGACAAGATAACAGCCTGGTAATATCTTTTTTTTTTTTTTTTTAAAGAAATTCACGTTATTTATTTATTTATTTATTTATTTATGACTGTGTTGAGTCTTCGTTTCTGTGCGAGGGCTTTCTCTAGTTGCGGCAAGTGGGGACCACTCTTCATCGCGGTGCGCGGGCCTCTCACCATCGCGGCCTCTCTTGTTGCGGAGCTCAGGCTCCAGACGCGCAGGCTCAGTAATTGTGGCTCACGGGCTTAGTTGCTCCGTGGCATGTGGGATCTTCCCAGACCAGGGCTCGAACCCGTGTCCCCTGCATTGGCAGGCAGACTCTCAACCACTGCGCCACCAGGGAAGCCCCGGTAATATCTTTAATAGAAGTAAGACAATGTACAGAAGTAAGATAATTTTGTGAGATAAGAAAATTTTC
This sequence comes from Balaenoptera acutorostrata, assembly GCF_949987535.1. Lineage (NCBI taxonomy): Eukaryota > Metazoa > Chordata > Mammalia > Artiodactyla > Balaenopteridae > Balaenoptera > Balaenoptera acutorostrata. Next base: position 41,417,638 of record NC_080075.1, read on the forward strand.
TGTGTTCATGTTTTTAATAAGTATTTCTATGGAATTAAAAATAGAGAGGGATGGGGAAGAAGTTCATTTTGGGGTCTTATAATATGTAAGACAATTTGGGGTGATGGTTATGGCCATGGTGTGACATGACTTTGGTCATGTTTTTCTGAGTAGCTTTGATTCCTTACTAAAGATTGTGAAAACAAGTTTGGCCTGATTTGGCCAAAGTGACACCAATTTCCTGAGACAGCAGTAAGCTGCCCACTTTATAACATATTTACACTAATTTCTAGACAGGTGGTTGTCTGTTGCTGGTGATTCTTGGTTTAGGATGTTTATTCCAGCTCAGAACTACTGGACTACCTCACGGCCTTAATATTCAATGTTCAGTCAAGCAGTAAATGTCACAGAACCTGTGCATGGTAGATTCAGAGCTAACCTGGTTCTGGCCCAGCTCAGGAGTGTGGATGACACAGGTGGTTCAGCAGCATCTCTGTTTGAAAAGAGGAATTTAACCCTGCCCGTATTAGATTATCCAACTCTCCTAACCTTCAGCAGTTCATTACTGATCGGGTAGAGTCTGAATTCCTCCAACATCAGACTTGATTGTACCTATTGTACCTATGTTTGGTAGAATTCAGTAGTGAAGCCATCTGGGCCTGGGCTTTTCTTTGTGGGTAGTTTTTCTTTTTAATTACTGATTCAACCTATTCACTTGTTATAGATCTATTCAAATTGTCTATTTCCTCTTAAGTTAGTAATAGTAGTTTGTGTCTTTGTAGGAATTTATCTGTTTCATCAAATTTATCTAATTTGTTGGCATACGATTGTTCATAGAATTCTCATCATTTGTGGCTTAGCTGAACTAAGTATTCCTAAACATGACCCATGCTTTCTTGCCCTTTCACTTTTGCACTTGGAATGCCCTCAACTTAATCTCTACCTATTGAATTGTATTGAATACCTACTGACACCAAAGCATTCTTCAGAATTCTCTAGGGAATACATGAACAAATGTATACAATAAGGTCATGGCATCGAAGAGCTTACTGTCTAATATAATATTTCCTAAAGTGTGTTCTTCAGAAGTCCTACAAATTTCAACTCAAAAATAAGGTTCTGGGACTTCTCTGGTGGCGCAGTGGTTAAGAATCCACCTGCCAATGCAGGGGACATGGATTCAAGCCCTAGTCTGGAAAGATCCCACATGCGACAGAGCAACTAAGCCCGTGTGCCATAACTACTGAGCCCATGCTCTGCAACAAGAGAAGCCACTGCAATGAGAAGCCCGTGCACCACAGCAAATAGTAGCCCCCGCTCGCCGCAAGTAGAGAAAACCCATGCATAGCAACAAATACCCAACACAGACAAAAATAAAAATTAATTAATTAAAAAAAAATTTTTTTTAAAGCTCTATGCTCAAAGACATGAGGGAGACACATTCATTCTGTAGGTGATTCATAATTCTCATTGGCATGTTAATTGCTCTAAGAAGTACTGCCATGGAGAAGCCCAGTGTTTACCCCAGTGTTTTCCCGAAAGTATTTGACCACAGAACTCTTTCTTATATAACATCTATTAACAACCCAAAGAACTTCTGTTCCATGGAACACATTTAGGAAACAGTGGTCTAGATAAAACATACACTCAAGTTTATGTGTAAACTTGGGTGTATGGTACAGTACAAGTTAGAATGTCATATTTGAGAGTGAGTCCTTAAAACATGAGTAGGAAGGACTGGAGAAAAGAATGGAAGAAAGGCAGAGAAGGAAACATAATGAAGCATTCCAGGAAATAGATAAGCAGAAGAATTGAAGATAACAAGAGTTAAGCTAAAGAAATAGAGATCTGTCAACAATGTAAAGTGCTGCAGAGAGGTCAAAGAGACCAAGAAATGGCACTTGGAATTCACAGTCTTGAAATCAGTGTCAACTTTCAGAAGAACAATTCCAGGACAATGGTGGAAGCAGATGAAAAGGAAATATGGGTAAGTAGAGTAAGCATGTGACCTCCAAGGAAGCAGGGTTTTTTGTCTGTTTTATTTACTGATGTTCCCCATCATGTAGAAGCGTCCTGGCATATTGAAAGTTTTCCATATATATTAGTTAAATAAGTGAATGAATTAATGTATGCATAAGTGGTGGTTGAAAAAAAAGGTCACTGGGACTTCCCTGGCAGTACAGTTGGACTCCGCACTTCCACTGCATGGGGCACAGGTTCAATCCCAGGTTGTGGAACTAGGATCCCACATGCCGGGCAGTGCAGCCAAAAAAACAGTTGGGTCAGTGTGGGTAATATAGGAGAGACTATAATAATGGTGTGGTTGAGGAAAGGGGCAACTTGAACATGCTTTTAGGCAGAGAACTCCAGTGGAAAAGTGGAAATCAAAAGTTCGAAATAGGACTTCCCTGGTGGCACAGTGGTTGGGAATCTGCCTGCCAATGCAGGGGACATGGGTTCGAGCCCTGGTCTGGGAGGATCCCACATGCCACAGAGCAGCTAGGCCTGTGTGCCACAACTACTGAGCCTGTGCTCTAGAGCCCGTGAGCCACAACTACTGAAGCCCGTGCGCCTAGAGCCCGTGTTCCGCAACAAGAGAAGCCACTGCAATGAGAAGCCCGTGCACCACAACGAAGAGTAGCCCCCGCTCGCTGCAACTAGAGAAAGCCCGTGCACAACAACAAAGACCTAACGCAACCAAAAATAAAAATAAATAAATAAATAAATAAAAGTTTGAAATAGAAGAGACCGATAGAACACTATCATAATTGAAGCAATTATGAGAATGAGAACAGAATCATAAATAGAATAGAAGGAAGCAGGTCCCACTTAGCATGTAAAATGAACTCATTCACAACTCTCTTCAAAAAAGTTGTTCTTCATTATGGGTTCCATATTCCCATTAACTGTATGAAAATCCACTCAAGCACCCAAGCGAGAAACCCTAGTCTTCTTTATTACCTCCTTGTCTTCCATCTTCTTGCCTGCTTAAATGTATACCAAGTTACTTCATTTCTACTCCTGTAATGCTCCATGTATCCATTCCCATTTTTCATCCCCACTGGCACTACCCTAGGTAAGGCGTTCATCATTTTCTTGCCTGTAACGTTTTAATGATTTTCTAACTATACTCTGAATTCAGTAGCTTTCTGCTCTCAGTCTTTTCTCCATAATGCCACCAGAACTATGGTCTTAAAGCCCAGATATGATCATACCATTTTTCTCTTCAAAAGAGCAGCAATACATCATTCCTATTTATTTCATGTCATTTATTGGGTGCCTCGTATGGCTAGGTGCAAGAGATGCACTGGTGAGTTATGATAAAGGGAGCATTTAAAATTAGGGGTGAGGGGGCTTCCCTGGTGGCGCAGTGGTTGAGAATCTGCCTGCTAATGCAGGGTACACGGGTTCGAGCCCTGGTCTGGGAAGATCCCACATGCCACGGAGCAACTGGGCCCGTGAACCACAATTACTGAGCCTGCGCATCTGGAGCCTGTGCTCCGCAAGAGAGGCCGCGATAGTGAGAGGCCCGCGCACCGCGATGAAGAGTGGCCCCCGCTAGCCACAGCTTGAGAAAGCCCGCGCACAGAAATGAAGACCCAACACAGCCATAAAAATAAATAAGTAAATAAATAAATAAATAAATTAGGGGTGAGGGACTTCCCTGGTGGTCCAGCAGGTAAGACTCCATGCTGCCAATGCAGGGGGCCCTGGGTTCGATCCCTGGTCAGGGAACTAGATCCCATATGCATGCCACAACTAAGAGTCCGCATGCTGCAACTAAGAAGTCCATGTGCCGCAACTAAGGATCCTGCATGCCACAATTAAAACATGCCACAATGAAGATCCCACGTGCCACAACTAAGACCCAGCGCAGCCAAAATAAATAAATAAATAAATATTTTAAAAAATAATTTAAAAAATAAAATTAGGGGTGAAAAAAATCAAATGGCCAAAACAAAATGAAAAGATGCTCAAGAATGAAATGTTATTTTTCTCCTATGAGATTGGCAAAGATTAAAAAGAATGAAAATGCCCAATGTTGGCAGATATGTGGGAAAATAAGCAACCTCATCCCTTATTGGTGCAAGTATTAATAGATACAGACTTTTTGGAGGGCAATTTAGCAATACCTGTTAAAACTTTAATAATACCCATTTGTCCTAACGATGGTTCTCTCTGGGGTTGTGGAATTATGAGATACTAACTCTCTACTTTTCACAGTGTTTTTCACTACTTTTCACAATATTTAATGTTTATAATGTATATATTTTTATGTTTCAATTTGAAAAAATGAAGACACAAAATGGAAAAAATTATCTTTCTTTGACAGATTCACACTTCTAGGTTAACCTTCAAGAATGCTCAAAATGAGTCCCTAGCCCAATTCCAGCCCCACATTCTGCCACTCCCATTCACCCAGGACTACCCCAGGTAGTGCTTTTCACTCCTGTCTGCCTCTGCTGTTCCTCTTTTTTTTTTAAATTTATTTATTCATATTTTATTTATTTGGTTGTGCCGGGTCTTAGTTGCAGCAGGCCGGCTCCTTAGTTGTAGCATGCAAACTCTTAGTTGTGGCATGCATGTGGGGTCTAATTCCCTGACCAGGGATCAAATCCAGGCTCCCTGCATTGGGAGCGTGGAGTCTTAACCATTGCGCCACCAGGGAAGTCCCTGCCTCTGATGTTCCTCTAACTGGAATGCCTCCCCTTCCTCTATTAATCAAAACAGTACTCATCTTCCTAAAAGAACTCAGAATCATTTGCCTTTCTTTTTGAAGCTTGTCCTCCCATCTGATTTACATTGCCCCTCCTTGGTGCTAAGAGGGGAGTTTGTTTATACCTCTAGCAGGACACGTTGGCTTGCATTGTTGTTACTTGTGTCTGGTGTCTCCCTTACCATCATTTTTTCTCCATTTCATCAGCCTTTTCTGTGAAATAAATGTTTATTTCAAAATATTTATTCAGAGTCTTGTATGTTCCATACCTAAATCCACTCTTAAACTATACATTTGTGAACAATTACCTTCAAGTCACAAATGCTATTTTGTATTAATTTGTATTTGAAGAGAGTGCAGGAATTAATTAAACATGTCTGTAGATGCCTGGTGTTTATTCACTGACAATGAGCCGGAATTATTACCTCACTTTAAGCCTTTCTCTGGTGATTTGTTTACAGAGAGTTGTGCTAAATAGCTGAATTGTTGTCATGACCCTTTGCCTAGATCTTTTCAAAACAGTCATTAGACTTGAGTTTTACATAACAAAAACACACACAAAATCTCATAACCAGGAGAGATACTGAAAACAATTCTTAGAATTTTAAGCTTGCACATGCTTTAAGATTGGGTTTACACTGATGGGCATAGCACATGATTTTGTAACTCAACAGTAATTAAATCTGACCATTTGTAAGTGCTGAAGTGTGTATGGTTGCCAAATTGTGATAACGTGTAAAATAAATAACCTTAAATGAACTTGATCAATAGGGATCCTTGCAGTAAATCAAAGAATTAACCACTTTTTGCTGTTTTGGTGACTACACAGTTTCAGGTCCCCAAGTGGGAGTAGCTCTTAAAGCTAAAGTGGCAGCTCCATTATCATTTGTAAATTTCCACTAACAAGCCAGGCTGGCAGCGGCTGCTGGCTGCAAGGGCTGTGACCTTTCTAACAGCATAGTATTAGTCATTGTTTTGTTTATGAGCATCTATATATGCCATGGAAGTTCTGGGGCCAGAGTTTCAGAAAAAGAAAACTGAAACTAAGAAGGAAATCAAAAGCAAAATGCCTAAAACTACTTCTTTAGCCCTTTCTTTATGATCTCAGGACTTCAGGGACCTTGAAAGATTGATTTCCTCTCACTCAAGTTTCTTATAAAATTAGCTTTGGCTCATGCATCTGTAACACAGTAGTTAATTTTACAAGATAAGCAGTACAGGGGAAATGTATCTGAGGGGAAAATCCAGTGCTGGAAGCTCAAGAGACACTTATAAGGTCACAGAACAAAGCTGGTAAGTGAAGTGGTCCTACTAGAGACCTGCAAATAGCAAAGGATCTGCTTCAGGTTAATTTCAGTGTATCTTTCATCACACTTCACTTTTCTTCTCAGCCAGCATTAACTGTAAGTGGACCTTACTCAACCTGTCCTGTGAGAACCATTTGAATCACTCAGCCAAAGAGCAATTGTGGTTTAAGTCGTGAAGTTTGAACTTTGCATGTTAGCATCTACTTACCTGTAATGGTCCTGGAGGCTGTAGTAGCCACGGCAATGACTATTAACCAGTTCTTCCTGTTCACAGCTACTTATGCCATTCCTAGAGACTAAATGTGCTTTCAGATAAGCACCATGGGCTACCTGAGCAGGAAGGTATATTACAATCTTTTAAATTCAATCTCTCACTTTATAAGAGGGGGTGCCTGAGGCTCAGCTCAGAAAGATCAAGCAGGTTCTTTGGGAGCAGAGCTGGAATTAGAACCATGTGTCTCAACTAATCTAGGTTCCTAATCTAGAGCTCTTTATACTCACAGTGACTCAACACCAGAATAATTTCTCACTTTTATAGTCAGAGAAAGACTCTGTGAATTAATTAATCTTTTTATTTGGATTTGTTAATCTTTTAAAATATGCAGAAGACTCATTTAACTTCAATACTGTATATGTCAGTACTGGGAGAATGCTTACAAAGAAGCATGTTGGAGATGTCTTCTAAAACAATTTGATGGGACTGGCCTGTAAAACTGCTCAATGATCCACAAGCTACGAATTTTCAAAAGAACATTAACTAGAACTATTAAATTTCCACCTGATTATCAAAGTGCTGTGGCGCTCAACTTGCTTCAACAAAATTCCCTTCAAGTCAGTCAAATCACTAGGGATTGTCTCTGTTGCACTCCAAGTGGGTGCAGCACCTCAACAGGAGAGTTCAGAGGGACACAGAATTCCTGTGGAACACACAGGACTACTTATGCTCACCTTCTCTTGATACTTTCTCCCTAATACATGGAACTGGCATTTCCCAAGTGAGTCCCTTAGAATGTTAACTTGGATTTGAAAAAATGGTTCCATGATCAAGTAAATTTAAGAAACATAGTTCACTTGGTTTCTGTTATTATGCTAATTTGATTATTTATTCATTCAACAAATTTTTTTTTCAGTGTCTACTATGTTCAGGCACCGTTTGGGGGGCTTAGGATACAGGGGTGAACTAAAAGGACACACATCTCTGCTCTCATGGAACTTAAAGACAATTCGGTGAATGTAGCTTTCTCCTTCTGTTGAATTAATTCTTAGGTTAATGCCCTCTTAAGAATTAATACTTAAGTTAAATTACCAGGAATGGAACAATGAATTACATAATTAATAATTTGCAATAATAATAAGCTCTATGAAGGAAAAACCCAAAGTGCTATGGGAAGATAAAAATAAGAGGATTTGTTAGGAACTTGGTACCAGAATCTCTTGTGGAGGGTTGCTCGCCTTGATGAGATTCCGAATCTGGCTGTGGGCAGGGAGAACTTGGTATGTTGAAAGCCCCTCCTGATGCTTCCAGTCCCTTCCATTGCCCTCCCTTTCCTTCATGAGAACCCTACACCACACCTCAGAGCTCCATTCCTGGGCAGAGCAAAAACCCAGCACAGCCAGCTGCTGTGGCCTCAGGCTCTTCCTCCCTCCCTAGGAGTTCTAGATGAGCAACAAGCAGCAATGGGCCCTGAAAGCAGAGCCAAGTGATGGAAATTTAGTCAGGAGGAAGTGACTCAAGGCTCTCACCATTAAAGACTGACATTTCCTTTAAACTTGACAACTAACTAAACTTTTTCTGAAATGTAAAAAATACTTATTTTTGTGACAAAAACCATGAGTGTTCGTGATCTTTGATTCAGCAATCCCCCTCCTAGGAATTTAACTTAAGAATTAATTCAGGGGGGCTTCCCTGGTGGCGCAGTGGTTGAGAATCTGCCTGCCAATGCAGGGGACACAGGTTCGAGCCCTGGTCTGGGAAGATCCCACGTGCCACAGAGCATCTAGGCCTGTGAGCCACAATTACTGAGCCTGCGCATCTGGAGCCTGTGCTCTGCAACAAGAGAGGCCGCGATAGTGAGAGGCCCGCGCACCACGATGAAGAGTGGCCCCCACTTCCACAACTAGAGAAAACCCTCACACAGAAACGAAGACCCAACACAGCCATAAATAAATAAACAAACAAACAAAAAAATTAATTCAGGGCTTCCCTGGTGGCGCAGTGGTTGAGAACCCGCCTGCCAACACAGGGGACACGGGTTCAATCCCTGGTCCGGGAAGATCCCACGTGCCACGGAGCAACTAAGCCCGTGTGCCACAACTACTGAGCCTGCGCTCTAGAGCCCGTGAGCCACAACTACTGAGCCTGCATGCCGCATCTACTGAAGCCCACACGCCTAGAGCCCATGCTCCACAATAAGAGAAGCAACTGCAATGAGAAGTCTGCGCACCGCAACGAAGAGTAGCCCCCACTCACCGCAACTAGAGAAAGCCTGTGTGCAGCAACAAAGACCGAACTCAACCAAAAATAAATAAATAAAATGAATGAATTTATTTAAAAAAAAAGAATTAATTCAACAGAAGAATAAAGCCACATACACCAAGTTGGTAGTTGTAATGTTAAATACAGTAACAAGGGGATAAAAGCAGACAATCTAAATATTCTACGGTTGGGAAACTGTTAGACTGTGGTATATTAACTTGTGGCCATTATGTCAACTTTAGAGAAATATGAAGTAACAGCAAGTAAAAGGCAGAATACAAAGTTGTACATTAAAGAATACAAGCTATATAAAAATGGGTATGCAAAACACAAATGACAAGATTAAATGGAAAAGTGGAATCAATTTGCTAAGGTGGTAGGAAAACAGGATAGAAACCCATCATGAACTGACTTAAGCAAAAAGGAAAAAATTCACTGGCTCAAATAACCAAGTCTTGGGTAGAGCAGGGCTGGCACTGGCCTTGCCAGTCTTGAAAGAGGGACAAATATTGCGGTCAGGACTTTGTCTGCCTCTCTCCTCACTTCCCTCTGCAACAAAGCCTCTTTTCTCTCAAACCTCTTCCCAAAATAAGGAGATCTTCATCTCCCTAAGATGAGTTTAGATCCCTCTACACACATTCTTAATATATTCCAACTAGGATGAAAGTGCTTGCTCAGCTCCAGTTTAAGAACAATTCTGGGGAAGAGTTGGGATTGGACTGGCTTCAGTCATGTGCCCATCCCTGGACCAACAATGGCTAAGCTACCATGATTAGTACCAACCTCTCAACCAGCCATGCGATCAAGGAATATGGATCACTTAAGAAGCTGGTAACTTCCATTAGGCTACTGTGTCTGGAGGAAGAGGAAAGCATTTCCCTGAAAGGAGAGAGGTGCTGCTCCAAGTGAAAATTAATTGGCCCATTGTTCAATCTAACATTTTAGAAAGATGTCTTATTCTCTTAGTACCACTCCCAATAACGTTGTGATTTCCTAATGCAACATGCTTTATTTTAACGCCACATAGTACAGTAAAAAGAGCACTACATTGAATGCCAGGAAAATGGATTCTCCTAGCTCTACCATGAATCAGCTGTGTGTCTTTAAGCTAGTCCTTAAATCTCTCTGATTTCAGTTTCTTCATCCCTGCCAGAATACTGTCAACTCCATGAGGGCAGAAACCAAGTCTATCTGAAATGGAGATTTGCACTTGGGAAAAACTGTGGGGGCTTGGGTTAGGCAGAGGAAGAAGTTGAAGAAGTTGAACTATGATATGGTTGCCAAAAGGCCTCAGTTGGTCCCACAGGAAACTCTGGGCTTAGGATGGCCTTTCAGAGTAGTCACAGCTTCCAGTGAGTGGGTCTACTTCATACATCCGTATAGACTGGATGTGTGCTATCCCTAGGGATGGACAGTAAACTTGGGCAAGGCAGTTGCTTGAGTCTCAGGTTAATTCCTGGAGATGGATTCAGCTAAAAGCTGTTGGCAGCCAACACCCCCAGCTCCTGGGAGAATGAGTGCCTTGGTCCTGAAGGATGGCAGCACAATACAGCATCCACTACAATCAACATATTCACAGCACCAATAGGTACAGTGCCTGGCACAGGGTAGGTGCTCATTAAATATTTGTAAAATGAATAAATTATATAACATAGAAGGTGTGGATTAGATAATCCCTTTTAGCGATATTGTGTACATCTATTTGTCTCCTGGAGGATATGTGGGAAAGGTGGTAAATCAAAATCCTCACAGTTTTTGTTATTATTGTTTTTAAATAAAGGAATGGAGATAGGAATAGGAGAAGAATATCTATTAAAATTAATGTTGACTGACCTGTTTAGCTAGAAAAGATAAAGCATTTTTTGTGATTGAGTTAATAGTAGAAAGCATTAAGGAAGCAATGACTATAGACATTACATAGAGTCAAACTGTGCCCTCCAGTACAGTAGCTGCTAGTCACTGGAGGATAATTTAAACAAATTAAAATTCAATGAAATTTAAAATTTGTTTCCTCAGTCACACTAGCCACATTTCAAGTGCTCAGTAGCCATCTGTGGCTATTGGCTACCACATTAAACAGTGGAGATACAAAGCATTTTCATCATCGTAGGAAGTTCTATTGAACAGCACTGGTCTACACTGAATAGTTGTGTTCTTTTCCTCCATTCAGAAAAATCTAATTTACTCTCATGAATTTTGCTGCTCATTATTGTGACAGTGCTGGAAAGGGAGCAAAATTTTTAAAGGCTTGAGTGAAAAAGGATTGCCCCATATCCAAGTTTCTTCTTGGAAATCCAAGTAGTACAGGACAATCCCCAAATGGAATAAATATTTGTTGTCATTTTATGCTGTTCCTGCCAGCTGGATCATCTGGGTGTAAGCAGGACAGAAGGCCCTGGGCTTCTGAAGTGAGCTTTACTCCTGGCTCCCCACAGCCAGTGAGACACGACTGCTCTTTCAAGGCTCAAACTGTCAAGATTTAGACATTCAACAACCAGAGTTGTGTTCTTTTTAAAATGCCTCCTAGAATCTAGGCATTAGCCCAGATGTAATGTTGTCTCTTTCTTTATTAATTTTTTGACCTCTTATATTATTGAAAATTTTGAACATATACAAAAGTAGCAGATTCATGTAATGAATTCCCAAGTACCCACCAAGCAGTTTTAATAATGATCAAATCAGAGCCTATCTTGTTTCATTTATATCCCTACTCCCTCTCTCCATCAGCATTAACTTGAAGCAAACTCCAGATACCATATCATTTCATCTGTAAATATTTTCCTATGTATCTCTAAAAGATAGGGATGCCTTTAAAAAATTATATTAACCACAATATCATTATAATGCCTAAAAAACCCTAATAATTCCTTAATATCTTCAAGTACGCAGTCATCCAAACAAGGTCCATACAATGCAATGGTTGAGGTATCCTTTTACATCTTTAAATCTGTAAGTGCTCTTCCATCTCTCTTTTTCTTTCTCACAACTTTATGTAGAGGAAATCAAGTCTTCTATCCTGTAAAGTCTTCCATAGCCTGGACTTTGCTCATTGCATACCCATGGTATAATTTAATATGTTCCTCTTTCCCCTTTATTTCCTGTATATGGGTAGTTGGACCCAGAGGCTTGTAAGACATTTTTATACATTGTATTGTATCCTTCTATTTGGTTGAAGTATCAGATAATGATGTGATCAGTCATTGCTAATAATTGCCTAGAACCATTAATTCATTTTAGGCAATAAACCCGTGATATTCTAATTCTATCATTTTCTTCATTTACTAGCTGGAATATATCCATTAAAAAAAGATACTACCTCTCATTAACTATTCAGTTTTCCATAGGTAAACATAACATAGGAAAGGCAGAATAAATGTTTGATTTTTTTTCTCTTTATTACCAATTTTCAAAAGAATGAGCTGACTCCTTACCATCCTCTAGGAGATTAACAGTGAGTTTTTATTTTTATTTTCTTAGTATCAGAAGAGGTAAACACATCTGATGTGTTTTAATCTATTGTAGTTATTTTTCTTACACAAATTGTTCCATCTTTGGCCATTGGGAACATCTTCAAGTTGGCTCTGGAGCCCTTTTGACATGACCTCAATAGTCTTTGATAATTTCTTTATTATCTAGTATAACAACATGTACCCACTTTCTAATCTGTTTGCTGTGATATTATCCCATATTCTCCTGCAAATACACCAGTCACTGATTGTGCAGTCTCAGAACCTGAGATATTTCTTATATAAGAACAAAGAGAGGCAATCGTTACATCTTTAATACATTTTGAATAATTTATATTCATTTATTTATCTAACAAGTAGTTATTGAGAACTGGCAATGTATTAGGCACTAGCATAATTCTCAATCCAGCAGGAAAGACTGACAATAAAATTCTATAAATAGTTATATGTAAGTGTGCTATGGTGAAAAGGATTGTAAAAGAAAAGGAGAGGGTGCGATGAGGATATATAACACCTGGTCTAACGTGTTAGGGAAGGCTTTCCTGAGAAAGTCAGTGAGAAGTGCAAATTCAAAGAGTAAGTAGCATGATAGTAGCCTAGCAAAGGGGTAGAGACAGAGCAGCATGTGCAAAGTCTGAAGGGGGAAGATACTTATCACATTCAAGGAACTGAAAGGTCTCCGTGAGCAGGATGGTGGTAAGGAAGAGAAGGTACATGATGAAGCTGGAAATGCATGAGCGGAGGTCAAATCACGCAGGGCCCTGTGGGTCACATTCAGGATTTTAGGCTTTCTTCTAAAAGGGATGGGAAGCCACTGGAGAGTTTTAAGAGAGATACAACACAATCAGATTTTTATGTTTCAACTCTAGCTGTTGTGTGGAGAGTGAACTGGTCAGGGCAAGAATGAAAATGAAAATTGGGGGTTATTACAGGTGAAAAATCACAGTGTCTTGGACTAAGATGACAGTGGAAATAGAGGGAAGTAGACAGATTCCAGAGATTTATGGACAACAAAAAGCCAGCTTCACGCTCAATGGGGAAACAATGGAAGCATTCTCACTAGACACAGGAGCAAGACAAGATGTCCACTGTCACCACAGTTATCTAATATTGTTCTAGATGTGTTAGTCAATGCATTTGGCCAAGAAGAGGGAATTAGTGGTGTCAAAACTGGAAAGGAGGAGTTATAAAGTATCACTATTGATAAATATGATTATATATCTGGAAACCCCAAGAGCCCCAAATGGAAAATCCATGATAAACAAAACAAGATTGTAATTAATGTATACAAACCAATAGCTTTTATGTACACGAATAGCAATCAGTTAGGTATAGTGGAAAAAACACTATTTATAGTGGCAACAAAAACATAAAAATTCCCAGGAATAAGCTTACCAAGACATGCACAAGACCTATATGATGAAAACTTTAAAATGTTCCTCAGGAACACAAAAGAAGATTTGAACAGATGGAAAGGCCAGTAGTGTTCTTGGATAGGAAGTCAGAAGATTCAATCACAAGGTATCAATTCTCTCTACGTTAATCTCTACATTTAGAAACAGATACATCTTTTTTGTTGTTGTTGTTATTATTATTATTATTTTTTTTGGCTGTGCTGGGTCTTTGCTGCTGCGCGCAGGCTTTCTCTAGTTGCAGTGAGCGGGTTCTACTCCTCGTTGCGGTGCGTGAGCTTCTCACTGTGGTGGCTTCTCTTGTTGTGGAGCACGGGCTCTAGGCGCGTGGGCCCCAGTAGTTGTGACTCACAAGCTCTAGAGTGCAAGCTCAGTAGTTGTGGCTCACAGGCTTAGTTGCTCCGCAGCATGTGGGATCTTCCCAGACCAGGGCTCGAACCCGTGTCCCCTGCATTGGCAGGTGGATTCTTAACCACTGCGCCACCAGGGAAGCCCCTAGAAACAGATACATCTTTGATCACAATGGCAAACGTAGTTTGGGTCACTCTATATGTGAAAACAGAAACCAGGAGGTAGTGAGGGGCTGAAATGCAAAAGATAAGTAGATGATGTTAGCTTAGTGTCTTTTTTATGGGAATAGAGATGGAACAGCACATGCAAGGGTCTGGGGGCTCAAAATACCTGTAACATTCAAGAACAGAAAGACCTGCATGAGGTGGACTGTGGTAAGGGAGGATGAGAGGGTATGGGAAGAAGCTGGAAAGAGAGTGAGTCCAGAAGGGTGAATAGAGAGTGAGGCAGTAGACACCAGGGAGGCAAGCAACTCTGTCAGGAAGACTAGCTGCTCAAGGGTGCTGGCTAGTGTTTCCTTCTTGAGGAAGGAAACCAGCCCCAACCTGGTTCCCTCTAAGTAAGAGGGTAGCACAGGGATTCTTCACTGCTACCTTCAGGGTAGTGCTGTACATAAATCAGACCTTCATGAATGCCTCCTGAGATCACTGGGCTGAGAGACTTGCTCCTTCCTCACTCCCAGGCTCTCAATGGAAGTCGGTGACTTAGCAGTGTATTTTTCAGCCCTTCACTATTATACTGTTCTTTTCACAAGACATCCCCATGCTTGACTTAATACCAGCAGAGGAGGAACTTGGCAGTCCAGGAATGGGACAGGGCTAGAACCTCCACTCTCTCCAGGCCCACCCTACCGTGGTGAGATCTGCTGAACATTGGCCAGAGAACCAGCTGATCATGGGGGTGCAGCTTGTGGTGAGGAATGTGGGGGAGCTAACCTGACATTTGAACAAGACCCTGCCCTCATTATCCAGTGTCCTGCCCAAGAGAGTTAATGAATGATGTGGCAGTACAGACCTAGGAAACACTATTTAACACACCTGCCTAATGCCTGATTTCCCAGAGAACTAATGTCCCAGAGAAGCTTGGGCCCTGGGAAGGTAACTTGAAGTCCATTTCCTGGAACAAAGGCCCATAGCAGTCCTGCTTCACGAGCTGCCAAGTAAAACTGTCAGAATCTATTTAAGAAAACCAGGCCAGTCTGGCTGTGTTTATTGAGAATAGCTACATGAGACAAAGGGGAAAAGAGTTTTCATTCCATTCATTCACAGATATTTACTGAGTGCCTACCATCTGCCAAGTCCTGTTCTAGGTGGTGGGCATACAGAAAAGAGCCAACTAGATGGAACACTCGTCCTCGAAAAGCTTACATTCTAATGGGAAGAGATAGACAATAAAGATAACAGAGCAAATATGTATATATTAGAAGGTGGTAAGTGCTACAGCTTCAATTCGTGTAGAAAAATGTCTACAGGACATTTTTAGAACACAAGTGGGTGCTGGTAGAGAGCATAGATAAGGTGGATATTAGTTATCATATTAGGTATTAGGTAGAATGGTTAGGGAAGAGCTTTCTGAGAAGGTGACATTTAAGCTGAATCCTAAAAGATGAGCCAGCCTTGTGAAGAGTGAGGGAGAGAGAGAAATGTTACAAAGGCCTGAGTTAGGCAAGAACTTGGAATGTTCAAAAAACAGAACTAACGTCCATTTCTTCAGTGTGCTAAGCTAGGGGAGAGATCCTAAACACAAGGCTGGGGAGGCAGGCATGCCTTGATAAGGGATGTGGGTTTCTCCTAACTCACTGTGCTCATTACAGCACAATTATCTATTCGACCGTGACTCTGCCCACTCAGAACTCACCGGCTAACTCTGCTGCCTGGCTTCGACTCAGAGAGGACATCTTAAGAAAGTCCCAGGAGTGGCCAAAACAGATGTAATAAAGGCTATGCTCTAAAGCTCACACACAACACCCTTCAGGGAGCTTCTGGGATTTTCTCTCAGGTCATTTACTTTCATGTTAAATACCCTTTAAATAAATTTCCTCTTCGGGTTTCCAAGCCCATAGCAGATTACAAGCAGCAGATTAGAAGGGGGGGGTGCAGGGCAGGCACTCTGTTCAGCTGACATTTTAATCCAGTGAGTCATTTTGCTTGGAAACCACCTTTCCGTGTGACGGACTTCATCCTGTACTGTAAGGACTCCAGGACCCCTCGGAACGCATTTATTGTATCATGATGTAGTGGCAAGAACACTGACAAACATCAGTCCTCGATGCACGCCCTGACCCCAGCTTTCATAATTCCATGTTCCCACTAGATGGGGAATGACTTAAGGACATCATGTCTTGGTCATCTCTGAGTTCACTCATAATACATGCCCCTACTCCAAGCCAGGAGTAATGCTCATCATGTAATGGTGCTTGACAAATGGATCTTGAATGAATAAACGACAGTATGACCTTGGATAAATTACCCTCTCTGATCCTCAGTTGCCTCATCCGTAGAAGGAAATAGCATCACCACCTCAAGGGCTTACTTGGAATGTTAAATAACAATATATGTAGAAAGCACGATGTACGGTGTAACACACAGTATACACGAAAGGTATTTTGCAACTTGGGGCTGAATCAGAGGTGTCCTTCAAAGGGTCAAGGGTACCTCTAGGTCCTTGTGTCTACGACTTGAAATAGTTGCCACTAGATGGCAATGTTTTCTTAAGGCACGTTGAACCATTTTTCAGTTTACCCTAACGGCCTTCAAACTGAGGGTTCTCATACCACTGGGAGTGCAAAATGCTTTCGGAGACGTGCTTAATTATGTATAGCTTTGAGGAAATCAGCATTCCCATCATCAACTTCTATGTGTCCTCTTTCCTAAAACTAACCTGCTTAGGAAAGTACCTGTGTTCACGATAACTCTTCTCCAGCTTTTCAAAAAGAAAGGTATACCCATTATTCCTCCCAAATCTGATTTTTTGGCACCACCAGGTGAATAATATCATCTAGAGCATCGAACAAAGAGGAAGTCTCCTTCAACGATACAAGGAACCAGTCTTTCCTTATCTTTTACATACTTCTGTGAAGCGTGAAACTTGGCTTTAGAAATGGAGTATTTTGGCTCATGCTGTTATGGTCTGAATAATATGTGGTATAGTGGGGTGGTGGAATTAAGCCTTCTTCTGTCCCCTAAGAATTATCAAAGAAAGCATTTATTTTAAGGAAAAGAAGCACAGAGAGCCTCTTTTCAAAAATACTAATCAATAGTTTCTCAAATACTTAAATATAATTACTTTTACCTATTCTCAATACTCATCCCAAAGTCAGGTCATTAGCAGGAAAGAAATATGTTAGAATCGCCAAAGTAGTTGATCATTTTAGGTGTAGCTATAATATTTTCCAGGGTCACCAAATTTTTCATGACACACTAGCTAAACAAACCAAGTTTTTACATGATTAAATTTCAAATTTGATGTGTTATTCAGTAAGATAGTTAAAAACTATTTTTATGAAATCATATAATAAAATATTTATTCCAGTTTTAATCAATTCTCATCTTTATTTCATCTTATTTATTTAATATTGCCTATTTCTCATTAACAAAAATACAATTGTATGTTACATGCCAGATCAATTAATTTTTACAGTCTATATCTTTCCATTTCATTAAATCACGGGAAAAGTTTTATCATAATATCTAATGAAATAATGGCGCTATTTCTGATTTTTATATTTGAGACTTATTTATTGTCAGAAGCCGAACCTCAGAGTTTGAAACAGACATATAGATACATTTGACCAAAGAAATATCAGAACTGGTATCATATTCCCTGCTTTACAAATAGCTTATAATTTGGCTATTCATGACATTGCATTATTACAAATTAGGTAATGAAGAATAGCATATTGATTTATTTGTTTTACTAACTTTAAAAATTGATTAATGAAAAAAAATAAATGAATTATATTAAATCTACCTTAAATTAATCCTGACCACTTTTAATCCTTACAACCCTTGAAATAGGTCCTATTATTAAAGCTTTTTTTTTTTTTTTAAATATTTATTTATATTTATTTTTGGCTGTGTTGGGTCTTCGTTTCTGTGCGAGGGCTTTCTCTAGTTGCAGCAAGCGGGGGCCACTCTTCATCGCGGTGCGCGGGCCTCTCACTGTCGTGGCCTCTCTTGTTGAGGAGCACAAGCTCCAGACGCGCAGGCTCAGTAATTGTGGCTCACGGGCCTAGTTGCTCTGCGGCATGTGGGATCTTCCCAGACCAGGGCTCGAACCCGTGCCCCCTGCATTGGCAGGCAGATTCTCAACCGCTGCGCCACCAGGGAAGCCCTAGGTCCTATTATTTCCCCCACAGAGAGGTTAGGAATTTATCCACAGTCACAAAGGCAAGAAAAGGCTCCGAGTAAGCCAATATGAATGTCACCATAACCATGTAGTAAACCTTAGGCAAGTTATACTTTATATAGTCCAACTTAACACAATAAAATAAGCTTGATCATCTGATTTCCAACCTCACAGCAGAAAAGAAGAAAAGTAGAGTGGGGAGCAGAATTTTGGAGGGACAAACACTTTGACACTAGTGAGAAATGACAGTCAACAGTCACTTGGAAAGCAATCCTCAAGATGAAAACTGGAACTATTTTAGTGAAGGTGCTAAAAATCCTACCCTATATTGCTATTTTTAATTAAATTAATATGTAATGTTTACATTATGGCTGTGTAAATATTTTTACTGAGTCACTTAGTGTACAGTTATTTAAGTTGGGCAACTTATTGTTTTCCCTGGAAGTAATAATTGCTTCATTTTCTCTATTACTTAGTTTTCCAGATACCTATTATTGATTAATTCTCAAACTCTGACATTACAGAAAAATGTCTGCTAATGTAGTCAAATTCTTCAGGTATATTTTTTCTTCTTGTTTTTTCTTTTTTAAAAAAATTTATTTATTTTTATTTATTTATTATTTTTGGCTGTGTTGGGTCTTCGTTGCTGCGCGCAGGCTTTCTCTCGTTGCGGCAAGCGGGGGCTACTCTTCGTTGCAGTGTGCGGGCTTCTCTTGCTGCGGAGCACAGGCTTTAGAGCACTTGGGCTTCAGTAGATGTGGCGCGTGGGCTCAGTAGTTGTGGCTCGTGGGCTCTAGAGCGCAGGCTCAGTAGTTGTGGTGCATGGGCTTAGTTGCTCCGCAGCATGTGGGATCTTCCCTGAGCAGGGCTCCAACCCGTGTCCCCTGCATTGGCAGGCGGATTCTTAACCACTGCGCCACCAGGGAAGCCCAGGTACATTTTTTCTTGAAGTCATCCTTCTGGAGCTTTTCATTCTTCTGCTTCAGTCTGGACAGGTTCTCTGTATGCCTGAGACTCATCTATCCTCCTAGAACTTCTCATCACTACTTTCCTATGTATTCTTTTATTTGTCTTCTGTGTTCAACCCCTTGCTTCTTCGATTCCTTCTCTTTCTTGGTTTAATCCCTCAGTTTGGTGGAACACATTCTCTAATAACTTCCTGAGAAATGATGAGCGGGAGATAATTTATTTGAACCTTTCTACATCTGAAAAAAGCTGTATTTTACCCTCAAGCTTGGTTAATAGTTTAGCTGACTATAAAATTCTTCAGAATTTTGATGGCCTTTCTCAATTGCCTTCCAGGTTCCAGGAAGACTCTTGAAAAGTCAGATGCTGTCCTGATTCCCAATCCTTTAGACGTTACCTGTTTTTCTCTATGGAAACCCCAGGGTTCTGAAGTTTCAGAATGATGGGTCTTGCTTTATTGGGATATAATTTATATATTATAAAACATACCCAATTTTAAGTATATAGTGAGATGAGTTTTGATACATGTGTATAGTCATGTAATCTCTGCCACATCATGATATAAAATATTTCCAGCACTCCAAAAATGTCCCCCCTTGCAATTAACCCCCTACTCCCAACCCCTGGTGCCTGGAAATCACTGATTAGCTTTCCATCACTGTAGTTTTGCCCTTACTAGAATTCCATGTAAATAAAATCATACCGTATGTAGTATTTGGTGTCTGGCTTCTCTCCCTTGGCATTAACTCTTTTGAGATTCATCCATTTTTTTGTGCACATCAGTAGTTTCTTTCCTTTTGTTGTTGAGTAGTATTCCATTATATCAAATATGACAATTTTTTTTATCCATTCACCAGAAGATGGATACTTGTGGTATTTCCAACATTTGGCTATTATGAATAAAACTGCTATTAACATTCATGTACAAATCTTTGTGTGAATCTGTTTTCATTTGTCTTGGATAAACTCCACCTAGGAGTAGAGTTTCTAGGTCTTTGATAAGTATATATTTAACTTTATAAGAAATTGCCAAACTGTTTTCCAAAGTGGTTATACCATTTTGCATCCCAGGCAGCAATATGTGAGGGTTCCAGATGCTACACATCCTCACCAATATTTGATGTTGCAATCTTTTAAGTTTTAGCCATTCTAGTGGGTGTGTAGTGGTATCTCACTGTGGTTTTAATTTGCATTTCCCTAATTAACGCTGAATAGCTTTTCATGAGCATATGTGTCATCTGTATATCTTCTTCGGTAAAGTGTTCAAATCTTTCTAACCCATTTTTTATTGGGTTGTTGGTCTTGTTATTATAGGATTGTAAGAGTTCTTTATATATTCTGGATACAAGTCCTTTGTTTTATAAATATTTTCTCCCAGTCTCTGGATTGCTTTTTGTCTTAAAAGTGTCTTTTGAAGAGCAAAAGTTTTTATTTTGTTGAGTTCCATGCAGGGGATTGAGTACTGTTCCCTCAAAATTTATGTCCACCCAGAACCTCAGAAAGTGATCTTATTTGGAAATGTAATCAAGGTAAGGATTGAGATGAGATCACACTGGATTAGGATAGGCCCTAAGTCCAATGATACTTATCCTTGTAAGAGACAGAAAACAGCACAAAAGACACAGAGAAGGCCATGTGAAGATGAAGGCAGAGATTGTGATTATGCTGTAAATAGGTTCTGGTACCAATCCAGTGTGTGGGGGGGTTTTCCGCACACCACCAATTCTCCCACCTCAGCTGGGTGTCCTGCAATTCAACTCAATTCTGACACTATCTACCCAGAGTTAGCATCAGATTCCACCGGTTAAGGGCTCAGTCCCATAAGGCTACCTTCCACCTCAGATGCCAATTACAAGCCCAGGTATTTCTGATGACTGGCTTATAAATCATAGGCTCCCACAACCCCTGCCTTGGGTCTGATTAATTTGCTAGAGCAGCTCACAGAACTCAGAAAACCCATTTATTCACTAAATTACTGGTTTATTGCAAAGGATATTAAGGATGCGGATCAACAGCCAGATGAAGAGATATATAGGGTGAAGTCTCAAATAAAGGAGTCTGGGGCACAGCACGGTGCATGTGGAGGCATTCTGGTTTTCCAACCTAGAAGCTCTCCTTTAGTTTTTTTATGGAGGCTTTATTACATATACGTGATTGATAAACTCATTGGCTATTGGAGATTGCTTTAACCTCCAGCTGCTCTTCCCTGCCCAGAGGTCAGGCAAGTGGGACTGAAAGATCCAACCCTCAAATCACTGGTTCTCCTGGCAACCAGCCCCCTTTTTTGGGGGGGGGGGGCATCCAAAACCCACCTCATTAACATAACAAAAGACACCTTTGTCACTCCCTCTACGCAGGAAATTCCAAGGGTTTTAGGAGCTTCCTGCCAGAAATGGGAGAGAGACCAAATATATATTTCTTATTATAAATCACAATATCATATGCTGCCACAAGCCAAGGAACACCAGGAGCCACCAGAAGCTAGAAGAAGCAAGGAAGGATTCTCCTTTGGAGACTTCAAAGGGAGTGTGGCCCTTGCCACACCATTTTGGACTTCCGGCCACCGGAAGTGTGAGAAAACACATTTCTGTTGTTTTAAGCCACCCTGTTTGGCACCTTAGAAATCTAATACAATCCAATTTATTATTTTTTTTCTTTTATAGTTATGCCTTTTTGGTTCTATTTAAGAAATATTTGCCTTATACGAAGTCACTAAGATTCTCTCTCTTTGTTCTTTTTCCTCCAAAAGTTTTATAGTTTTAGCTCTTACACTGAGGTCTATGATCAGTTTCACATGATATTTTTTATGCTATGAAGTAAGAATTGGGGTTAATTTTTTTTCATGTGGATATCCAATTATTTCAGCACCATTTGTTGAAAAAATTTATCCATTCGCCATTGAATTACCTAGGAATCTTGGTCAAAAATTAATTAGCCATGATTCTGTGGGCCTATTTCTGTACTCTTTATTCTGTACCATTGATCCTCATTCTACTGATATCACAATGTCTTGTTTTCACAACTTTAGAAAAAAGTCTTGAAAATAGATACTGTAAGTCCTCCAACTGTGTTCTTTGTCAAAGTTGTTTTAGCTTTTCTAGGTCTTTTGCATTTTTATCAGGATTTTAGAATCACCTTTGCTAATTTCTACAATTGGGATTTTGATTGGAATTGCATTGAATCATTGAGTTTCCTTTTTTTTTTAGTTATTATTTATTTATTTATTTGGTTGCGCTGGGTCTTAGTTGCGGCAGGCAGGCTCCTTAGTTGCAGCCCACAATCTCCTTAGTTGCAGCACGCCGGCTCCTTAGTTGTAGCATGCAAACTCTTAGTTGCGACATGCATGTGGGATCTAGCTCCCTGACCAGGGATCGAACCTGGGCCCCCTACATTGGGAGCACAGAGTCCTATCCACTGCGCCACCAGGGAAGTCCCCATTGGGCCTTAACTGAAGCGATTTTATGCCCAAGGCAATGTTAGGCAATGTCTGGAGACATTTTTGGTTGTCTCAACTAGGAGGTGCTATTGGAATCTAGTAGACAGAGGCCAGAGGTGCTACTAAACATCCTACAGTACACAGGACAGCCTCTTACAGCAAAGAATTATCTGGCCCAAATGTCAATTGTTCTGCTGCTAAGAAATCTTGCATTGACTATATAGGTCATTTTTAGGACAAATGACATCTTAAATGGAATCTTTTGACCCAGAATCAGTATTTCCCTCTACTTACTTAAGTCTTTAATTTCTCTTAACAATATTTTGTAGTTTTTGGTGTACAAGTCACGCACACTTTTTGTTAAGTTTATCACAATCCACCATCACCACTATCTAATTACAGGACATTTTCATTATCCCAAAAGCTGTACCTATTAAACAATCACTCCCCATCTCCCTTCCTCCTGCCTCTAGTAACCACTAATCTGCTTTCTGTCTCTATGAATTTGCCTCTTCTAAATATTTTATATAATGGAAGCATACAATATATGACCTTTTGTGTCTGACCTCTTTCACTCAGCATAATGTTTTTAAAATTCATCCATGTTGTAGCATGTATCAGTACTTTATTCCTTTAAGGCTGAATTATATATATATACCACATTTTGTTTATCCATTCATCAGATGATGGACATTTGGGTTGTTTCCACCTTTTGGTTATTGTGAATAGTGCTCTATGAACATTCATATATAAGTTTTTGTTTGAATACATGTTTTCCTTTTTTTTTTTTTTTTTTGTCCACATCACATAGCTTGTGAGATTTTAGTTGCCAGACCAGGGACTGAATGGGAACTCTTGTCAGTGAGAGTGAGGAGTCCTAACCACTGGACCTACAGGGAGTTCCTGAACACATGTTTTCAATTCTTTTGAGTATATACCCAGGAGGGGAATTGCTGGGTCACATGGTAATTCTATGTTTCACTTTTTTTTTAATAGATAAGATTTTTTTTTAATTTATTTTATTTATTATTATTTTTGGCCGCGTTGGGTCTTTGTTGCTGCGTGCGGGCTTTCTCTAGTTGCAGTGAGCGGGGGCTACTCTTTGTTGGGGTGCACAGGCTTCTCATTGCAGTGGCTTCTCTTGTTGTGGAGCACGGGCTCGGTTTGTGAGCTTCAGTAGTTGTGCGTGGGCTCAGTAGTCGTGGCTCGCGGGCTCTAGAGCACAGGCTCAGTAGTTGTGGCACATGGATTCAGTTGCTCCATGGCATGTGGGATCTTCCCAGACCAGGGCTCGAACCCATGTCCCCTGCATTGGCAGGCGGATTCTTAACCACTGCACCACCAGGGAAGCCCTATGTTTCACTTCTTGAGGAACTGCCAAACTGTTTTCCACAGTGGCAGCACCATTTTACATTCCCACAAGCAATGTACAAAGATTCCATTTTCTCCACATCCTTGCCAACTCTTGTTAATTTCCTTTTTTTTTTTTTTTTTAATTGTCATCCTGGTGGGTCTGAAGTGGTATCTCACTGGGATTTTGATTTACATTTGCCTAATGATTAATGATGTTGAATATATTTTCATTTGCTTATTGGACATTTTTATATCTTTTTTGGAGAACTATCTAGTTAAGTCCTTTTCCCATTTTTAAACTGGGTTGTTTGTCTTTTTGTTGTTGAGTTGTATGTGTTCTTTGTACAATATATTCCAGACCCTTATCAGATATATGATTTATAAATAATTGCTTCCATTCTATGAATTGCATTTTCACTCTCTTGACAGTGTCCTTTGATGCATGAAAGTTTTTAATTTTAAGTCCCATTTATCTATTTTTTCTTTTGTTACTTGTGCTTTCAATGTCGTGTCTAAGAAACCATTGTTGAATCCATGGTCATGAAGATTTAACCCTATGTTTTCTTATAAGAATTTTATAGTTTACCTCTTATATTTAGGTCTTTGATTTATTTTGAGTTAGTTTTTGTCTATGATGTCAAGTAAGGGTCCTACTTCATTCTTTTGCATGTGGGTATCTAGTTGTCCCAGCACCATTTGTTGAGACTATTCTTTCCTCATTGAGTGGTATTAACACTCATGTTGAAAATCAATTGACCATAGTGTATGGGTTTATTTCTGAACTCTCAGTTCTATTCCATTGACCTAAATGTCTATCCTTATGCCAGTACCACACTGTTTTGATTACTGTAGCTTTGTAATAAGTTTTGAAATTGGGAAGTGTGAGTCCTCCTGCTTTGTTCTTTTTCAAGATTGTTTTGGCTATTCAGAATCTCTTGCAATTCTATATGAATTTAAGAATTAACTTTTCCATTTCTGCAGAAAAGGCCATTGGGATTTTGATAGGAATTGCATTGAATCTGTAGATTTCTTTGGGTAATATCGCCATCTTAACAATATTAAGTCTTCTAATCCATGAACACAGGATGCCTTTCTATTCATGTATATTTTCTTTAATTTCTCTCAGCAAAACTTTGTACTTTTCAGTGTACTAGTCTTGCACATTTTATATTAAATTTATCACCAAATAGTTCATTTTTGATGCTATTGTAAATTATATTTTTTAATTTTAATTTTTTGATTGTTTCTAGTAAATAGAAATATATAGCTTTTTGTACATTGACCTGTATCCTGTAAACTTGCTAAATTCATTTAGCTTTTTGTAGATTCTTTAAGATTTTATGTAGATTATGATGTCTTACATGAATAAAAAGAGTTTTACTTAGTGGAAGAGAAAATTTTTTTAATTTTTTTTTTTAACCATGCTACACTATCTAGGACCTCTAGCACAATGTTCAATAGAAATGGCTATAGTGGGCATCCTTGCCTTGTTCTTAACCTTAGGGGGAAAGCATTCAATCTTACACCATTAAGCATGATGTTAGCTATAGGTTAATCATAGATGCCCTTTATCAGATTGGGGAAGTTTCCTTCTATTCCTAGTTTGCTGAGAGTATTTAGCTAAATAGATGTTGAATCTGTGAAATGCTATTATTTTTATTTTATTTTATTTTTTTTAATTTATTTATGGCTGTGTTGTGTCTTCATTTCTGCACGAGGGCTTTCTCTAGTTGTGGCAAGCAGGGGCCACTCTTCATCGCGGTGCGTGGGCCTCTCACTATCACGGCCTCTCTTGTTGCGGAGCACAGGCTCCAGACGCGCAGGCTCAGTAGTTGTGGCACACGGTCCCAGTTGCTCCGCGGCATGTGGGATCTTCCCAGACCAGGGCTCAAGCCCGTGTCCCCTGCATTGGCAGGCGGATTCTTAACCACTGCGCCACCAGGGAAGCCCCCTATTTTTATCTATTAAGATGACCATGTGGTTTTTCTCCTTTAGTCTATCAGTGTGTTGAATTACGTATTTGAGTTTTGACTATTAAACCTTACATTCCTGGTAGAAATGCCACTTAGTCATAATACATTATCCATTCTATATATTATTGGATTCAATTCATTAATATTTCATTAATGATTTTACATCTATGTTTATGAGAGCTGTTGATCTGTAGTTTTCTTTTCTTGTAATGTTCTTGATAGTTTTGGTATCAGGGAAATGCTGACTTCATAGAATGTGTTTAAAAATATTACTCTAACAGCAGAAACTAACACAACATTGTAAAGCAATTATACTCCAATAAAGATATTTAAAAAATTACTCTTCCTTCATTTTCTGGAAAACTTTGTGTAGAATTGGTATTATTTCTTCTTTAAATATTTGGTGGATTTCTCAGTGAAGCTGTCTGGGCCTAGCATTTTATTGTGGGAAGGTTTTCATCCCCCCAAAAATTTCTTTTGTAGAGATAAGGCTATTTAGGTTACATATTTCCTCTTGAATAAATTTTTTGTGTCTTCACTCTTTTTTTTCCCAATGAATTTGGCTCAAGGTTTGTCAATTTCATTGACCCTCTCAAAGAACCAGGTTTTGGTTTCATGTTTTTCTCTATTATTTTCCTGTTTTCTATTTCACTGATCTCTGCTCTTATCTTTATTATTTCCTTTCTTTTGCATACTTTGGTTTTAATATGTTTTTCCTTTTCTAGTTTCTGAAGGTGGAAGTTAAGGTCATTGATTTGAGACCTTTCTTCTTTTCTAATACAGGTGTCTAGTGCTATAAATTTCCCTTGAAATGCTGCCTTAGTTGCATTCAAAATGTTGATATGTTGTTGTTTTCATTTTTATTTAGTTCAAAATACTTTCTAATTTCCCTTTTGCTTTCTTTTTTTTTTTGACCCACAAGTTATATAGGGTATGTTATGTAGTTTCTAAGTATTTGGGAATATTCCAGAGATCTTTCTGTTATTTATTTCTAATTTAATTTTGTTTTGGTCAGAGAAAGTATTTTGTATGACTTGATTCCTTTTAAATTTATTAAGACTTGTCTGTGGCCCAGAAGATGGTTAGAAATATGGTCCACCTACTGAGAGAAATGCAATCATTATTATGCTTATTCAAGGACTAAGGTCTGAGCAACAATATGTTCCTTATTGTATATTAAAGTTTGGATTTTATACATCAGTCTGCTGAGTTCAGTAAATGTGTGTTTCCTCCTGAGAGAACAAGCTGCCTCTTAATGCTCTCTACACACAATGGCCAAGATCTTAATTGAAAACTGAACATTTGAATCTTCCAGGTATTTTCAAGTATCCATATGTTTGTATTCAGGTATTTGTTTTAGCTTTAGAACATGAATGAAGATCTTAGGTCTCTGAACAAATTGCCTTTTCTTGGATTACTTTGTTTCCCATCTGAGAATTAAAAATTAACTTGAATAAATTTAATTTACTATATTGATACACAGATGTATTCTGAGAGGAAATGTGATTCATGTTGCTCAATATCACTGAATATAACAGTTTAAGTTGTCAGTAAATGTGTAGAATTTGAGCCTTCTTGGAATCACCCCAAAGTTCTGTTCATGAATATATTGAAATTAAATATTTTTAGAGCCATTAGATGGGGTGCACATACATTGTTGACTTGGAATATTTTTCATATGCTACTAGAGATCATAAATGCAATATCTGAATAAAATTACTGGCCTATTAAAAGTTGTCACCAGTGTCAAAAAGCAAAGCAAAACAAAACAAGACAAATGAAAAAAGTGACCTTCTTCTCCTCCTACAAAGCAGAGGGGAGGAATAGCTGGATGAAGCAAAACTCTATCCTTCCTTTCTACCCCACAGTCAATATTTAATCTCTAATTTAGTGTGCCCTCTGTCCTTCAATGACTAGACATATCATGTGGTAAAGAGGGTAGAATGACAATAGGATTTCCTTAAGTCATTAGGCCTTTGTGACAACTGTTTTCTCCCACAGGGCTATCTGGGAATTTCAAGCTCTAATTATCAATATCTTCTCAATGTATGTATGTAGGGCCCACATGCCCCATACTAGGCATGGAGCCTTTCACTTGCAAACTCTAAAGCTATATAGAAAACTGAGTGTTATAGCACCAGATCTCAGGAAACAATCATCAGGTTCCCCCCTACCCCCCTCAGGGAACTTTTGTTCTAAAATAACCACAGGTCTGAATGCACAAGACTAAATTAACTTATAACTTATAACATCTCAATGATAATTCAACCCCTCTCATTTGGTAAGTGTTTTTCAACTAAACATTCTTGGCACACCTTGGTAAGTTTTATAAAAAAGAGAAAAAGAAAGTATTACTAAGTTCAGTCTTATATTTAAGGCAGAGAAATGAAAGAAATGTCCTTCATTTCTGCCACAAACCTATGACAAGGAAAGCAGCCAATCCACTCTGCAGAGGAATTTTTCCTGAAGTTCCTCAATTGCTTTTTTAAAAAATAATATATACCCTTGTTAGTGACTCCCTTCACATTCAATAATGTCACTTTGTGGACATTATTCAATGTGAAAAGAAGAACTATATATATTGTATAATTCAAGAAGAACCATATATACATAATTCAAGAAACTTGAGTTTTGTGGGAGGTAACGAAGTTAGGAACAAAGCCCCCACAAATGGAACACTCCAGAGTGTCACTAACTTTTCCCAGCCCTCACCCAAGGCTGAGTAAGAAAGATCACCTACTCATGCTGCAAGGAGGTAACACAGAGTTAAGAACATTGAAGAGGGAATCAGAAAACCCGAATGCTGGTCCTGGCTTTGTCACTCACTAACTTGTTGGTTGAGTTGGAATTAAACCCTTCTTTCTGATCTGGAGTTGCTCAGGTTTAAAGTTGGGAGACTGGATTAATAAACTCCAGCTTCCTATAGACTCCTCCCATCTGCTTCCATGTTTTCTATGGCTCTCCGCTCTCTGTGTTCTCCTCTATTTCTGGTGTCCCCTTCTCTGACAGTTCTTGGTCTTGTTGTCACATAAATGCAGGAGTCTCTCCAGTGAATTGTCCTTGGCTCCCTTTATGCTCTAATCCTCTCCTGCAATTTTAGTTATAATCCCTGCGGTAGATACTGGTTTATTGCCCAAATTCTCCCTTCTGTACTGAAGCTTTACTTTCCCCAGCTGCTGGGAAGTTTGGAAGATAACAGCTCTCAGCTGAGTTCTTCTCTGGGAATTGCCTTCATGCAAAGAGATCAACCTCACCCAAGCTCACATCCCCTCCCTGGGGAAAGCCCACATCCAGTGTTTCTTCAATGTGGGAATGAGAAGGACCAGTCCCCTTGCCTCAAAGTGGGATAACTTTGAAAGGCCAGCCATACCTGCTCTGGAACTCCCCTGGTTTTTGTTGTGACTGTACTGCACTTCAGTGCCTCCTTCTGCCCAGTTCTGCAGGTGTTGATCCCTGAGAGCATTCCTCAATAAACCACCTGCACAAAATCTTCATCTCAGAGTCTGTTTCCTGTAGAACCAACCTAAGACAGTTGGTACCAGGAGTGGTTCAAGGAAGTAGACTCTAAAATGAGATTTTGGAACTGGCCCACCCATCTGCCAGGTGGCAGTGAGGTCCCCATTGCCACCACTGGTGGTAGGAGGAGCACTGCAAGCTCCTGGCATTCAGTGTAACTGTTAAAACTTTAACTAGTGGTGAACATTAATATTCCACCCAAGTTCACCACTAGAAGACCAGAGGGCCTCCATGGAACCATAGACAGAGACTCATCTCCTGCAGCCAGAGGGCAGAGAAAGCTTAAATTTGACCCTGGACTTAGTTATAGGAGTTGCACAACTCCAAAGAAGTTTGAATTCTTCAGTCAGCTGTGCCAAGTTAGGGCCCTGACTAGGAAGAAGTGAAATCCTGAGACTTGGGATGGGAACATTTGGATTGATGCACTCAAAAACCTTGGAACTGCAGATCCCTCTAAACCCTCTGGGCCAGCAGAAATGGCCCAGTGCTCCTGTTAAGGGCGAGTGTTCCCACTTGCTTGGAAATAATGCTGAGGCCTCTCAATCTAGACAAGAAATCAGAGAAGAATTTTCAAGAGCAGCCCTGCCAACTGGTCAATACAACCCAGCGAACTTTATGGTATTGGAAGTATCAGTAGTAGGAAAGTATGCCTTGTGGAATTTATGGTGACTTCCAATAGAAGAATCATAATGTAGACCCCTAGGGTATTAGAACAAGTCTATGTCAACTTCAGTGAAGAATTTTCCACCATTTGAAAAATAGCTCCAGATGTGCCACTGCACTATGATAGAGATAGAAGAACTGATTATGGGACATCAAATGAACATGTGGCCAAGGTTACCTATTATGAGTTGGTTTCTCTCAAGCCCATCTGAATGGTTAGGTCATTCAAGATGGCTGTTCTCTTGCTCTCTGTATATCCCCTGTTTGACAAGTCCCTGCTTCACTCACATGACATCAAATCCTCTTAATTATAGGGCTTTATTAGTTCCTGGGAACTGGTGAGCCCACCTGATGTCAATTCACCATATAAATGGTAGCTTCTTTCTCCCCCAAGCAGCGAAGATTGCTGCCATACCCTGTCCACCATCTGCCATTAACGGTAGGGGTGTTGCTCCAGGACCTTTTGTGGAAGATTCCCCGGTCCAATAAACCATTGCTGTCTCCAGCTCTTTCTTCAGTCTCAAGGCTGGGCAGCTTCAAGGCTTACAGGCCTTCGGGGTGCAACCCAACACCAATCCATTACACAATGGAAGTGGTACCTCAGATCAGGTAAGAACAAGGTCAAAGGGCACAAGTAAGCTGCACAGGTAGGTGATCCAGACCCCCGTGTTTTCCCCCACTGTTACACTGATGTCTCTCCCTCAGTTTACACCTATGGCTTCAGTGGCATATTCAGTGATCCATTGGGGTCTTTCTTGGGAGTCCCTTGCTCAATTCTGAAGGTAAATGGACAAGTGCAGCAGCCACAGACTAAGAAGGTTCTGGTCACCAGAGGCTCGCCCCTCAGGCTGTGATCATTTACTTTGTGTGGAAAGAGAAGTGGCCTGACACAAGAAGATATGGGCAGCCCTGAATAGCTTGTTAGTAAAGTGGTTCCGAACAAGCCTCCCAAAATATGCCACTTTGGCGTGTGGATCACTTTGAGCTGAAGACAATGGAGGCCCAAAGATTCAGGAAGAGCTTTTTAGCCCCCCCCCCCACCACCTCAACCACCTAAAAGAATTTAGATAGAGGGCCTGGTCCAGGAAGAGAGCTATCACCAGAGGTAATTACAAAGAGTATGGGCAGGTGTGGTAAGCTGGGGGAACCCTTTGTTTGTTCAAAGTTATCTCTGCGTCCCATTGTCGTTTATCAAACACTTGCTCTTCCCATCTTCTTGTGAATTGCCTTCCTTCTCTTTGAAACACCAGACTACTATCCCCTTCTCCTTAGCTCAGAATAGTGTAGAAGCCTCATTTGCCTGTCAGAGAGCCTCTCATAGTATTTGTGGGGCTCCCATACGTACAAAATTACCTTTGTTTTTTTCCTGTTATTCTGTATTATGTCAATTTAATTAATAGATCAGCCAAAAGGACCTAGACAAGTAGAGGAAAATTTTTCCTCCCCTACAGGTTGGTCAGGGGTCAGAAAGGGGAAGGACTGAAGGATAGCAATGAAGGACTAGTTCACTCAGACCACGAAGGAAGCTGCCTAGACCAGCAGAGGCACTGGCCGAGGGTAAGGGGACTCTGGAACAGGTAGTGGAGGAGGGCAACTGTGAGTTTCACTTGCACCTGGAGACCAGCTGCCATGGCGAGGACTGAGTTCATCCCACTGATCTTCCTCTCATAAGTTTCCCCCAGGAAAAGAGACCAACCCAAATTCTGGAGTAACTAAATTTATTATACGAAGCAAGTAGCTCTGAGTGGATAAGGGGTGGACTGTCATGGATGGTGTGGTATGCTGCCCTGTCCTCTGGTCTAGACCCAGGCACTCATTCTCTCAGAGGCTGGGCATGTTGGTTGCCGAAAACTGATGAGTTCTTCTCTAGGAACTGCCTTCAGCTGATGAGCGCTGTCTCACCCAACATCATTTTCCCTGCCTTGGTATAAAGTCCAGGCCCCTTGCCTTAAGATGGGACATCTCCAGGGGCCCATCCTGCTCCAGAGCTCCCACTGGGTCAGCTGAGGCCTCAACTGCAACTGCACTGCAGTTCAGCTCCTTGGCTGCCCACTCCTCCTGCATTCACTCCCACATAGGTATTGATCCCAAGGGTACTTCCCCAATAAAATCTGGCACACAGCAGGAACCGGGTGTTCATAGATTTTTTTTTTTTTTAAAGGAATTCCTTTATTTTTATTATTTATTTATTTTTAGCTGTGTTGGGTCTTCGTTTCTGTGCAAGGGCTTTCTTCTAGGTGCGGCAAGCAGGGGCCGCTCTTCATCGCGGTGCGCGGGCCTCTCTCCATCGCGGCCTCTGTTGCTGCGGAGCACAGGCTCCAGACGCGCAGAGCTCAGCAGTTGTGGCTCACGGATCCAGTTGCTCCGTGGCATGTGGGATCTTTCCAGAGCAGGGCTTGAACCAGCGTCCCCTGCATTGGCAAGCTGACGCTCAACCACTGCGCCACCAGGGAAGCCCAGAACCGGGTGTTAGTGTTAAATGGGTACAGAGTTACCGTTCAAGAAGATGAAAAAGTTCTGAAGGTAGATGGTGGGGATGGTCACACAATAATGTGAATGCATTTAATTCCACTGAACTGACTGTACAATTAAAAGCAGTTAAAATGGTAACATTTATATATTTTACCACAATAAGAAAAATAATCCTGCAAGTGAATCTCCCAGTCTTTTTTTCCTAGGGAATTTAAACTAACAGCCTCCGTGAGTATGGCAAAGATTGCTAGCTAGCTTCCACCAATATTCATTCTTTTTCTCCTTTATTATTGGAACTCAGCCTGAGACAGCAAGCTGTCTTGCAGCTGGCCATGGGATGTGAGACATGTGACTAAGTTTGGCCAATTGGATGCGAGAAGTGATATGTGTCACTTCCTGTTAATTCTCTTAAAGTAGTAGGCATGCCCTCCACTCATCTCTGCTTCCTTCTTGCTGGCTGGGATGCAGATGTGATGGCAGGAGCTGGAGCCAGAGAGGAAGCCATAGGTAGAGGATGACAGAGCCACCCTACCAACCCTAGACTATCTCTGGCTGTTATTTGAGATAGCAATAAATTCTATATTGTTTAAGCCACTGAATTTAAGGTATCTTTGTTATACCAGCTCAGTGTGTATCCTCATACTTTGGATGACTCCAAGATCCATTTCTCTAACCCTAACAACTTTCACAAACAGTTCATGTTTCACATTTCCAGCTTTGAGATTTGGCATGCCCACACCATAATATATCCTAATGCTTTCTAAATCTTGTTTTTTATTTTTGATAATACCACAATTCTCCTACCAATGAAGAAAGAGCCCTAAACATTTACACAGTGGAATATCATTCAGCCGTTAAAAAAGGAAGAGGAAACCTAAGATACACTGATATGGAACAATCAGCAAGATCTACTGAGTGAAGAAAGCCAGAATTACAGTGTCTATAATATAACACTACTTATATTAGAAAAACAAAGTATATATACATATGTAAATTTTTGTATGTGCATAGAATATCTTGGGAAGGATAACCAAAGACTGAGTCGCTGCCTTAGATAGGACAGCCAGGAGACAAGGTGGCAGAGAAACTAATTTATTACTACATACCTGTTTGAACCTTTGAATTGTGTACTGTATGCAAAGGGCCAGTGGTTCACTATTCATATTCTAATCTGGGTAAATTGCACCCCTGGAGCTGTGCTGTGTGTGGCCTGGGCAGCTGTACACATCCATCCTGCTGTGCGTGTTTTATGTACTAAAAAAAAAAAAAAAAAAGTTTAAGAAAATATACTTACTTTTGTTCTGTAGCTTGGACAGAACAGCTATTCTCTGAAACCATCTCAGTTAAAATATCCTAGGATTTCATAGATCTCTGTCTAGACTGTTATTTGCATCTCTGTTACCAACCATCAGAGCTTTTATTATCATTTTAAAAGATTATCCACTCTTCCTTGAGAACTTCCTTCAGTGCTGAAATGACCTGGCAGCTTTTGCTCCTAAGAATTCCACAGTGAGAGTGGGGAAGCCTCAACACTGAAACATGCCTAAGGATTTAACCCCCATCTTTGTGCTTCTCCTAGGATCTGTCAATTATCATTTAATATGGACTGAGAACCTGAAAAAGGTCCTTAACATTTGATCTTGCAAATTCTGCTTCTTGAATTTCCCACGTTATCCTGAGGAAAGCATCAGAGCTACACACCAAGATGTATATACCAGAACGCTCACTGTGGCTTATTTCTCTTATCCAAAAACATGGTCACAAACTAAAGAGCCATGAATATGGAACTAGTGAAACCTAGTACAGTTCATTTAGGGAATGGAATTCCAAATCTTGGAAGAATAACAAAATGGGGAAATGATTACATTATATTGATAAATGAAAAAAGCAAGTTACAAAACAGTAGGTAAGGCATTATCCTTAGACTTTCCCAGTTTGGTTTTTAAAGAAAATTGAATATCTGTATCTGGAAAAGATATTCACCAATATGTTAATACCGCTTTTCTTTGGGAGTTGGGCTTATTATAGATTATTTTAATTTCCTTTTTTGTGTTTGCCTGTATTTTCCAAAGTTACTACAATTAACCTGTTTTCTCTTATGATTAAAAAAGTGTTACCCCCACCCAAAGTCAGTTTGGGGGGTTCTATGAGCACTTCAGTTTGCTCATTAGTCCCTGATAGTACTCTGAGGCATGCATATGAATTTTAAATGAGAAACATCAATCTGGGTTATGTAGAGAATTCCTCCAATTTCTACAAGGAGGAGGTAAGAGGAGAAGGGTGGCAGATGGTAAGGGGAGGATAAAACAGCTTAAATAGCTTTGTTACCTTTGTTACAAGTTTTCCTTCCAGGAAGAGTCTTTTAATGGTTTTCTAGCTAAATGAGCTATTTTACATTTGTAGAGATGACAAACTTCACTATTCACCAGGACCATATGCTTTTTTGATATTCATAAAGGCTTTGAAGTCTAAAATATATGCTGTTTAGGAATGTTAGTCTAGACTAGAGAACAATAGCTCTCCCCTAAATAATACATAAGTACCTTTTTAAATTGGCCTTGGCGAGGGGAAACTTTAAAAATGGAAGATATGGGTCAGAATCAAGTTCTATAACTCAGTACAGTCCTTGTAAAAGATTTATGGATTTGGTTGAAGGGTTATTTTAGACACGTTTGTGCATAGCATAAATACAAATTATTTATAAATTTTTTTTAATAATGAAAAAGTGAGTCCTAAAAAGACCAGCAGGTGGCATAAATAATTTATTTAATCAAAACTGGCAAGATACGTATTGTAAAAGATATCTTCCCTGACCTTTTGCCCATTAAAAAAATTCTTGAATATTGAGACCAAAATTCCCAATTAAAGCATCACTAAAGAAGACTTTACTTAGTTATAAATAAAAAATTGGAATTGCAGGAGAGATGGATCTCATAGATATCAATCCTAAACTAGGTTATAAGCCGTATGCGCAGGCCTATCATTAAACTGAAACACAAAAGACAACATGTAATGAGAGCATCTAATCTCGATGCTCCACCCAGCATGCTTCAGCATCTCTGAGGTGGGAGGAGTGTGCTGACATCAGAGACTTAGGAAAATCATGTTGTCAAAAGCTATGTGGGTATGTACCTGTCACAGTAGATTCTGCAACAGCAACAGGAAGCCTCTTCCTTCAAATGCAACTGGAAGATTGGTCTCAACATTCAGTCTTTACTGGGTCCTGGTAAGGCTCCAAGACACTAACCCATCAGATACCTGTTGGTTGCCTTGAATCTGAAATATTTTCCCCATTTACCAACATCTGATGAAACGGCCGACAGGAAGTGTGTGTCTTCACTTGCTTTGTACCTGTTCCCGTGGAAATAGCTCCCATCAATAGATGTAGTCCTGCAGGTCTTGACTTTCAGCAGTGTGTAGTGCAGAGGCAGAAGTCTGTGAGACCAGACATATCACCCCTAAGATATCTAGAGCAGCATCCTGACCTGCAACCCTCAGTGGGAGAGCCAGGGACCACAGACTTCTCATCACAGGTTAGAATCCGGATACGTGTACCGACTAGAACAAACTGCACCAAGCTATTAGTAATAATTTCTCTGGAAGGTGAGTTTATAGGAGATTGTCTATTTTATGGTCACTAATATATCTTTAGTGCCTAGTCTTGGGTCTTATACATAGTAGTAGGTGGTAAATAAATACTTGTTGAATGAATACTTTAATGTTTAAATTTTTTGAAATGAGCCTGTTACTTTTGCCATCATAAGGAAAATAAAAGGTTTGCTGGCATTCTCACACTCAAAAGAGAATCATTCTTCTAGCGAATTTTTCCCTAAGTGAAAACCTAGTTATTTTTTCTTCTACAGTCTTTATTTGAATGAATTTAATTTTTGAGTGCAAATACATACAAGCTTGACAAAACCCACCTAACCTAAAGAGTGTCTAAATCAGCTAACCAATTATACAGATCACCAGTGACTCATTTCAGAGACTTTCCAGGTGTCTCCGCTACCTATTTCAATAAACACACACTCCACTATTACCTTACTGTTTGCTTTCCTGTGGGCGCCTTACACACAGCTGCGTTTTGAAGCATCACCTCTCATGGTCCTGGTCCCTTTCCCAGGAAGCAATAATGAAAGTCAGCAGCTTTTTCCCAAGTGAGACACCCACTGTGTTGCTCTGTGCCTTGCAGGCAATTCTCAGCTTGCATCCCAGGTAGGCCACATATTAACTGGAAGGCAGTTGGGGTGGAGGGATGTAGAACAAAATTTTCTTTAAAACCATGTGACAAATAATGGCTGGTGTTCAAGTCTACCCCACAAAAGTTGGATTCACACATAATATAATTGAAACCATCCAAATTTTGGTGTATAGATATAGTACGCACGTAATATGTATTTGTAGAATGAATGAATACTGATAGTGCTTCTTAGCAAGAGGAATTTATAGACTGAGACCCAATCTTACTCTGCACTGCCCAAGGAGGCACCTTCTCTGCTTCAGTCACCTGGCAGCTTACAAGTTGGCTGTTGGTATTATAACTTGGGAGATGCTGTTTGGTGTCTTAGACAAAGATCTTCTGGTTGAAAGTCACTTGAGGGGCCTTACTGTAAGGGCTCCAGCCTGCTGGGGCTCACACCTTCTGGTGCGGCAGTTTTCAGAGAAGGAAGGTTGTGGGCTGGAAACAGAAGAGGTGTCTATTGTGTTTGGTGTTTTAGCTTAGATTCATTTAGTCGTAAGGAACTGAGATTCACTAAAGTTAAAGGGGATTTATTATAAGGCATGATAACAAGTCTCTAGCATTAGTCCCGAAGGAGTCATGCAGAGCTCATTCATATGCTATGAATACACATCTGCACTGTTCTAGCCTCCCTGCAAACTGGCAGGCTTACTGTATTGGGCAGTAGGGTAAGGTCATTGGTTAGCTTGAAGACTGACTAACCACCCTGGTGAGTGAGCTGTGGCCCAGAAGGACAAGATACAGAATCAGTGGGAACAGATCATAACTGTCTAGCCATGAGGACTGTGAGGGCCCCTTAAATATGTTTAGTATATTTGGGTATCTGGTTTAAGAAACCTGGGTGCATTTCAGGCTACTATGGACTCAGGACTGACCCTGAATACTGTCTAAATGAGGAGAAATTTCTCCTTAGGCCGTAACACACATAGGCACACATATACACTCAGGAAAATATGATGCCTGGCGCGTTAATGTTGCCCAAGACCCTGACACTAAAGTCCCACTCAGGTCTGCCTCTGTGTCAAAGTGCTCAGGATACAAATTATGTCATCATGACCTTAAAAATTGATGGCTATAATGAAGTTTCAGGCAATGTGACAAAGTAGCATTCTAAGTATGTAAAGCAGTGTAAAATAACCGGTTTGGGCACAGGGAGGGAGGCAGCAGCTAGAGAGAAAGTGTGTCAGGCCTTCTTTGCAACTGATGTCATACCACATCATCAACAATTCCCAGAAGGACTGGCCTCCCTGCGCCCTCCATTCAACTATCCTTGCCTTTCCTGTGAGCCTTTAGACTATTATCATTAACATAAAAAACTTTATATACATTGAATGAATATGCCTTAACTTGTTCAGCAGTATTAACGTTCATAATTTTGACTTCTTTAGCTGTAATTTTCACAGGGGATTGGTTGCATTCTGAAGAGGGAGTAAAGCTCTTGCCCTGGTCCCAGCTGTCCTCATTGAGTCCCTAATATTGGCTGAATCTGCCACCATTTAAGGAGTAGGTCGTCAGAAGGAGAACAGCCACATCCTATGTATAAGATGAGCTTAAAAAATCACATAGCACTTTCATTCATCCATTCACCAAAAGTCTTGGAATGGCTGCTATTGCCAGGCACCATGCCAGGCTCTGGGGGATATGGCAATGGGTAAATTAGACAGGGTTCCTGCACTCAGGGAGCTTGCAACCTGTGCGGGGGTGGAGGAAGCGGGAGATGAACATCAAACAAATAATCACAAATAATTACTTAAAACAAATTACACTGAGAGCTGGGCGACGAATCACATACTGTAGTGGGCAAGAATTACGGGAGAATCAAATTCAGATGGGGAGGGGACTGTGGTCAGGAAGGGCTCTGAGGAAGCAACTTCTCAGCTGAAACTGAAGAAGCTGGAGTTAGCTAGGGGAAGAATAAGGGGGGAGAGCATTCCGGGTGGAGGGGACAGCAGGTGCCAAAGCCCTGGGACAGCAAAGGGCTGGACATAGTCAAGGAATTGAATGAGGACCATGTGTTGTGTACTGAGCAAGAGCAAGAGTGGTTCAGGATGAGGCAGTTACTCAATTCTTGTCTTTTATTTGAAAGTTTATTGTAAGGAATCTAATCTGTTGCTTTCCATGGAGACAAAGCAGGAGTGTGTTAAATGGCTCTAACCCTACACTATCCATATAGGCAGCCACTTATGGCTATAGAACATCTGGCTGATCCAAATTGAGATGGGCTGTAAGTAGAAAACACACACTGGATTTCGAAGACTTGGTATCAATAATTTTTATATTGATTACATATTGAAACAGTATTTTTGATATATTGAGTTAAATATTTCACTAAAATTAATTTCACTTGTTTCTTTTTTGCTTTTTTAATACGGCTACTAGAAAATTTGATATTACATATACGACCTGCATTATATTCCTGTTGGACAGCACTGCTCTAAAGTGTTAACTTAGATATGAAGAAAAACTACTTGACTATAAGGGAGATTGGGTAATTTAGGAAGGGAGATTAAAGATTTCAGTCCCAGGAGATCTTTAAAAACAGGGCAGCTAGCCAATGACTTGAATTGAATGACTTGAATGACTTAGGACTTTTGTGGGTTTTTTTGGAAGCAGGGAAGAGAAGAAACCACAGAGGCTCTTACGGTGCCTTCCAAGGACAACAGAATCCACTTACTATCAAGTGTTAGTAGGCGAACAGAATCGTTGGAAGGGCTGGCGGAGCAGGTTCTAGGTGGAGCTTCTCAGAA
This sequence comes from Balaenoptera acutorostrata, assembly GCF_949987535.1. Taxonomy (NCBI): domain Eukaryota; kingdom Metazoa; phylum Chordata; class Mammalia; order Artiodactyla; family Balaenopteridae; genus Balaenoptera; species Balaenoptera acutorostrata. The sequence goes on from NC_080075.1 coordinate 41,457,060, forward strand.
CAACCCTCAACCCCCAGAATCACGCTGCTTCTTCTGTGGTGGCAGGGAGAGTGCTGCTGCCACCACAGGAAACTGATGACCATTGAGCACACTGTCTCCTTGGCCACATCCATGCCAGAAATACATGACTCTCCTGGTTTTACTGAATTCCAAATTCATAGTCTCACATGCAGGCAGCTGATTGGCAGAACATAAAGTGGCATCTAGCTGAAAGGAACTCCGGGAAGTGCAGTTTGTCGTGTTCCAGCTTTTGCAATAGATCATACCACACTAGAAGCAAGTTGCAGTGGGTATTGACTGAGCCAACCCACAGTACCTACCGTAAAGATGGGGGGAATATTTGCAAGGATGACGATGTCAGAAAGAGAGCTTGGCACGTCCAGCCAAGCTGGAGCACACCGCTTTGGTGAGGGAAATGGAGTAAGAGGAATGACTATGAACATAGATGAACCTTGAAAACATTATGCTAAGTGAAAGAAGCCACTCAAAAAGAACCAAATATTGTATGATTCCATTTATATTAAATGTCCAGAATGGACAAATATATAGAGACAGAAAGTAGATTAATGGTTGTCTAGGGCTGGGGAATGAACCTTTGATAGAACCTTTCAGAAGAACAAAGGCTTTGTAGAGATCTCAAAGGTGTGCCTTGATTATCATAGTCCCGGGGTATTCAAGTCATCCCCACCCCCACCCAGCATTGCACTTTTCCCAGCTGAGGGCCCAGTTACCATGGAGCAGAGACAAGACATCTCTTTGAGGCCCTACCCACATTTAACCCACAGTGTCTGAGAGCAAAATAATGGTTATGGTTTTAGACAACTAAATTTGGGGTAGTTTGGTATACAGCAATAGAAACCAGGATAGGAAGCATGACCCATTCAAAGAACCAAAAGAAGGTGGTTGGGCATATAACTGTGGGCTACTCCCAAGCACTTGAAGTAACAATCATCTCTGTTGTTTCTACCATAAGAAATCAAAAGTCAGGTAAAGAAGAAAAAGGCAAGATTAACTGAGACGGGTGTGGTTGGGAAAATTATGGAAATGTGGCTTATACCTCTGTATAACCCCTAAACCAAACAGAGCACATTACTCATTTTCAGCCATTCCCATTTATTGTAGAGATAAATACAGAGGCCTCTGGCCCTAGCCAGGTTTGCATTACATCAGGCTTCCTTGCAGAGCAGGGCTGAACCAGGGTGGCTCTCACCCCACCCCAAGCAGCAACCCAGTAGACGACTAAGCTGGCCCCCCACATGTCCCTGCTCTGTTCCTTGCTGAAGCCACGCAACAGCTGCAAACCCTGGGGTTGAGACTGGCCCATCCCACCTTCAGCAAAATCATCTTTCTATTCGTGGCCCTAGTTGTTTGATCACTGGGGGGAAAAAAAGCAAGAAATTCTATACAGTTTCTTTTGGCTCAGATATGATTCTCCTGTCCCCTGGGCCATTCTCCTACAATGGGCATCAGTTTCAAGGACACCCTGCCATGGCTTGCTCATCCTATATGAATTGTGTACCTTTGCATGAATTCTAAATCAGAAGGCATTCGATCTTTAGGTCATTTGTGCATGGTTTTCACTTTGGAATGCACTCAGGGTGCAGGACAAATGCCTGCTGACCCCATGTTTATTTTTTCAGCTGGTGATTGAAGTTCTGGTCCAGTTATAATAGATGGGAATGCTAATATCTTTTGTCCATTTTCAGCTTTATTGCAAATCTTGCATTGCATAGGGGTCATATTTCTACTCTCAGCATGTAAAGTAAATGTAATTTTCATGTCTGTGTTTCCAAAGTAAATATCATTGGGTTTGCCCCCCACTTTCACCCCATAGAACTATTTTAAAAAGAAAAGATATGAGTATGGAAGAATAATGTTCCAAGCTTCTGGGGGAATGTTATTAATATATGAGGCTTTTTTAAGTTACAAAGGCTTTTAAAGAACATTCTATAATCTGTGACCACTATTCTGCCTATAATATCTTGCACCTCCTTAATGAATAACAGTACTCCTTTTTCTATGTATTTAATCAATCATTTAATAAATAGTGATTGAGTGCCCACTGAGAGCCAGATATTGGGGCTACAAGAGCAATCAAGAAAGACAAAATGAGGTTCTCACTTTCATGGCACCTATATTCAGGTTCAGGGAGACAGTAAACAGGTAAACAAATAGATAAGGTAATTTCACATTGAGAAGAATGCTTTGAAGAAAACAAGCAGGGGTAAGGAACAACTAAGAGAGGTCACTCTGGGTAGAGTGGTCAGAAAGGCCTCTCTCAGTAGAACCTATGAACTAGCCAGCCATGCAGAGGGCCCGGGAAAAGATGTATGGGCTGAGGGAACAGCAGTGCAGAAGCCCAAGGACGGAAAGAGTTTGGAAGAAGTCAGAACGGAGCTGGAGAGGCAGGCAAAAGGCCAGATCATGCAGGACCTTATGGGCCTCCCCACTGAGGTGATTTTTACCAAGGGAGTCACATGATCAGATTTATACTTTTAGAGTATCACAGCTTACTTTGGCTGACGTGAGGAATGGATGGGAGGTGGGTTGGGGGTCAAGATAGGAAGCCAGAGTCCAGTTAGAAGATTGCAACAGTTCATAAGAAGAGGCTGCTGCTCTTGTGCCAGCAGCAAAATATATGTTTTAAGTGTTTTTAAGGCAATGCTCACACATTTGCACTGGTTAATTCACATGCATTGTGATATAGTTGACTAGTAGGTACTCAGTAGATGTTACGTCCCTTCTCTTGACATCTTTGGTTCTGTATCTCACTAGCTGAATGAATCACCATCTTCAATCTCTGAAAATGCAATAAACATATTAATTCAATACTACAAATGTTTTGAGCACCTGATATGTGTAAAGCACTGTGTTAAGATCTGAATGTTCAAAAATAGATGACACTTGGTCTCAACTCTCTAGGAAACTACAGTGTGAGAACAAGCAGGCAGCCTACCAGAGACAAGATGGTGCTGGGCTTTCCTTGCGAGAGTAGAATAAACCCCTCAGAGCCTTGGGAGCAGAATAATTCTACAGACCTCTGGATAGGATTGGGAGAGAAGAATCAGAAAAACTTAGCTCATGTCAGAAATGAAAAGAGAATTTGTATCCTCAACTTCATTTCATCTATGTAGCCCTCCCTGGAGTGGAGCTCCTGCAACTGATTTGCTGGTATGATTTTCTTTTTGCTTCCTGATATCTGGAATGGTGGAGGCCAGTGAGAAAAAGAGGTCCTCTGGCTTCAAGGAAGGTTAAAGTCAGCTCACTCATAAAAAGTGATTTCTTCAAGCAAACAAAATATTTCCCACAATACATGTCCTTCCCTTGCCAAATAAAAACAACTTCCACAGATCATGACATTTAAAAATTACTTTCTGGACTTCCCTGGTGGTGCAGTGGTTAGGAATCCGCCTGCCAATGCAGGGGACACGGGTTCAACCCCTGGTCCGGGAAGATGCCACATGCCGCGGAGCAGCTAGGCCTGTGCGCCACAACTACTGAGCCTGCGCTCTAGAGCCCGCGAGCCACAACTATTGAGCCCATGTGCCACAACTACTGAAGCCTGCACACCTAGAGCCCATGCTCCGCAACAAGAGAAGCCACCACAATGAGAAGTCCGCGCACCGCAACAAAGAGTAGCCCCCGCTCGCCGCAGCTAGAGAAAAGCCTGTGTGCAGCAACGAAGACCCAACACAACGAAGACCCAAAAATAAATAAATAAATACGAAGCAACAAAGACCCAACACAACGAAGACCCAAAAATAAATAAATAAATAAGTAATAAATAAAAAGACTGCATACTGTAACTTAAATAAGAAACACTGCAGTTTTTTTTAAAAATTAAAATTACTTTCAATTTTAGGGGGTTGCCTGGTGGTCCAGTGGTTAGGACTAGGCACTTTCACTGCCCTTGGCTCGGGTTCAATCCCTGGTCGGGGAACTGAGATCCTGCAAGACACGTGGTGCGGCGAAAAAAAAAACTTTCAATTTTAAAATGTTTGGAAAAGCTCCTTTAAAAGAGAGATGCCTCCCCAACACGACAGCAAGCTAGAAGCTGAGCTCAGCCATCCACTTTTGCTCAAAGCACTTCTATGTCCAAGTTTGTATGGCAAAATTGAGCCCTGAAGCAGTTCTCAACCCTGACCACACATTGGAATCACCCAAGGAGCTTTAAAATATATTGATGCCTGGATCCAGCTTCAGAAATTCTTTTTTTTTTTTAATAAATTTATTTTATTTATTTATTTTTGGCTGCGTTGGGTCTTCGTTGCTGTGCACGGGCTTTCTCTAGTTGTGGTGAAGGGGGGCTACTCTTCATCGCGGTGCACGGGCTTCTCATTGCGGTGCTTCTCGTTGCGGAGCACAGACTCTAGGTGCATGGGCTTCAGTAGCTGTGGCGCACGGGCTTAGTTGCCCCGCGGCATGTGGGATCTTCCCGAACCAGGGCTCGAACACGTGTCCCCTGTATTGTCAGGTGGATTCTTTTTTTTTAATATAAATTTATTTATTTATTTATTTATTTATTTACTTATTTATTTATTTATTTTTAGCTGCATTGGGTCTTCGTTGCTGCGCATGGGCTTTCTCTAGTTGCAGTGAGCGGGGACTACTCTTTGTTGCGGTGCATGGGCTTCTCATTATGGTGACTTCTCTTGTTGCGGAGCACAGGCTCTTGGTGCATGGGCTTCAGTAGTTGTGGGATTTGGGCTCAATAGTTGTGGCTCTCGGGCTCTAGAGCACAGGCTCAGTAGTTGTGGTGCACGGGCTTAGTCGCTCCATGGCATGTGGGATCTTCCTGGACTGGGGCTCGAACCCGTGTGCTCTGCATTGGCAGGTGGATTCTTAACCACTGCACCACTAGAGGAGCCCAGAGATTCTTATTTAATTGGTCTGTGCTATGTCCTGGGCATCAGTATGTTTTTAAACTGCCTTCCAGGTTATTCTAATGTGCAGCCAGGATAGGGAACTACTTGTCTGCTAGCCCATTAAAGAACTGCACTTGGGGTCAGGGACTGAAACCATAGACTCAAAATATGACAACTTGTTTCCACAGACTAGATCTGGTTCCCCAACCATGCACTCCTATAGCAACCTGTATTTTTCCTTCATGGGATTTAAATAGTTTGTTACTCTGTGTCTGTGTGTGTGTGTGTGTGTGTGTGTGTGTGTGTGTGTGTGACAGAGAGAGAGAGAGAGAAAAATTGCTTGACTAATGTCAGTCTCCCTGTTGAAATATAAGCTTCTTGAGTGCAAGGCATCTGTGTATCAAGGCAGTATAGCACTGCGGTTAAAAACACAAGTTCTAGGGTCAATCTGCTTTGGAATCCCAATTTTATCACTTGCCAGCTGTGGGACCTTGGGTAAATTCCTTAATCATCTGTGTCTCAGTTTCCTCAGCTACAAAGTGGGTTTGTTGCAAAATTACGGTCGCTGTGAGATTACATGAGATGTGTGGTGGTTTTCAAATACGTCTGCAAATTCTTCAACACTTTTCCCTCCAAGATATGCAGCGGAAGTTCTCTTCCCTTGAGTATGGGCGACTTAATGACTATCAAATAGAATATGACAGAAGTGGTAGTGCCTTTGAGATTAGGACATAAAAGGCATTATGGCTTTGGATCATTTGCTCGGGGGAAGTCAGCTGCCTTGTGAAGACAATCAGCTGATGGAGAGGCCCCTGTGGTGAGGAACTGAGGCTTCCTGACAACAGCCTTGTGAGGGAGCCGTCTTGGAAGTGCATCCTCTAGCCCCAGTCAAGCTTTCAGATGACGGCAGTCCCTGCCAACATCCTGACAGAAACCTCCTGAGAGACCCTGAACCAGAACCAACCTGCTAAACCACTCTGGAATTCCTTACCCACAGGAACTGAGATAATAAATTCTTGTTGTTTAAGCCATTACTTTTTAGGGCAGTTTGTTACCCAGCAATGGAGAGCTAAGAGAAGATGATAATGTGAAAGCACTTAAAAGACACATAGTAAATACTCAGTAAATGTTAGTCACTGTTGTAACTGCTGTGTTCTCCTTTATGTCCTTAGCACCTATTAAGGGCCTGCTACACCTGCTACCTATTAAGGGCCCAATATACAGCATGTGAGTGAATGAATAAACAGACACAAAGTAAAATAAAGGGTTGAGGCAATCATCCATGGCAGTGGTTTCTGAAGTTATTTGAGCAAGAACATTTTCAAACAAAATCTTACCCCATGTTTTCAGTAAGGGTTGAGTCAGAAAAAAAAAAAAAAAAAACACAAAAACCCAGGGGCTTCCCTGGTGGCGCAGTGGTTGAGAGTCTGCCTGCCAATGCAGGGGACGCGGGTTCGAGCCCTGGTCTGGGAGGATCCCGCATGCCGCGGAGCGGCTGGGCCCGTGAGCCACGGCTGCTGAGCCTGCGCGTCTGGAGCCTGTGCTCGGCGATGAGAGGCCGCGATAGTGAGAGGCCCGCGCACCGCGATGAAGAGTGGCCCCCGCTTGCCGCAACTGGAGAGGGCCCTCGCGCGGAGGCGAGGACCCAGCACAGCCATGTATGCATGCATACATACATACATACATAAAAAAAAAGGATAAATAATAAGTTATAAGGTATAGTGTATTTAAAAAAAAAAAAAAAAAAAAAAAAAAAAAAAAAAAAAAAAAAAAAAAAAAAAAAAAAAGGCATTATGGCTTTGGATCATTTGCTCTGGGGGAAGTCAGCTGCCTTGTGAAGACAATCAGCTGATGGAGAGGCCCCTGTGGTGAGGAACTGAGGCTTCCTGACAACAGCCTTGTGAGGGAGCCGTCTTGGAAGTGCATCCTCTAGCCCCAGTCAAGCTTTCAGATGACGGCAGTCCCTGCCAACATCCTGACAGAAACCTCCTGAGAGACCCTGAACCAGAACCAACCTGCTAAACCACTCTGGAATTCCTTACCCACAGGAACTGAGATAATAAATTCTTGTTGTTTAAGCCATTACTTTTTAGGGCAGTTTGTTACCCAGCAATGGAGAGCTAAGAGAAGATGATAATGTGAAAGCACTTAAAAGACACATAGTAAATACTCAGTAAATGTTAGTCACTGTTGTAACTGCTGTGTTCTCCTTTATGTCCTTAGCACCTATTAAGGGCCTGCTACACCTGCTACCTATTAAGGGCCCAATATACAGCATGTGAGTGAATGAATAAACAGACACAAAGTAAAATAAAGGGTTGAGGCAATCATCCATGGCAGTGGTTTCTGAAGTTATTTGAGCAAGAACATTTTCAAACAAAATCTTACCCCATGTTTTCAGTAAGGGTTGAGTCAGAAAAAAAAAAAAAAAAAACACAAAAACCCAGGGGCTTCCCTGGTGGCGCAGTGGTTGAGAGTCTGCCTGCCAATGCAGGGGACACGGGTTCGAGCCCTGGTCTGGGAAGATCCCACATGCCGCGGAGCAACTAGGCCTGTGAGCCACAACTACTGAGCCTGCGCGTCTGGAGCCTGTGCTCCGCAACAAGAGAGGCCACGATAGTGAGAGGCCCGTGCACCGAGATGAAGAGTGGCCCCCGCTTGCCACAACTAGAGAAAGCCCTAGCATAGAAACAAAGACCCAACACAGCCATAAATAAATAAATAAATAAATAAATAAAATTTAAAAAAAAAAACAACCCAGAAACTACCTTAGGTATTTCAAACAGAGGGAAGCTAATACTGGGAACTGGTTACATAGGCAATGGAAGAGCTGAGAAGCCAAATAGGAAAGAGTGAGGTAACTTAGAGATTAGCCAGAGTAGGAAAAAAACTATATATATATATATGAAGAGAGGGAAAATTATAAAGCGAATGTGGTAAATATTAACATATAGGGAATCTGGGAAAAGGGAATTGTTTGTACTATTCTTGCAGTGTTTATTTAAGTCTGGAACTATTTCAAAATAAAAAGTTAAATATAAATGAAAATATTTTTGTTTAAATTACATGTGAAGGAGTTGGGAAAGGTTTGGGAGGGAATGATAAATAAACTAAGAAAATAAAAGAAAGACAAACTTTTGGCCGAATCTGGAAGTGGGCCCGCATGATATCTTTCCATCTCTGGCAAGCCACGCATTGTCTGTAACTTGCAGCTGATGGCTGGGGACATTCCTGCAGGTGCTGACATCTTCAGCTCTCCACCCACAAACCTCTGGAAGGTGAAGACGGAAAGCAACAGCCTGGCAGGATTTACAGAGGATTCCACTGCTCTTAGCTCCCCTCCCTAGTGGCAAGTCTCAAAATGAAAGATTCCAGACCAGGAGAAGAATTTTGAGAATAAAGAATATTTGTAAATATAAGAAGATGAAGGACATATAATTCACTTGGCAAGTGGGGGTAAAAATAAACTTTAAATGATTTAGTAAATGTGTAAAAATGTGGGATGATGCTTAAAACTTCAGGACTACTCTTCATTGGATTTCAAAGAGGACATTAGCATATTATAAACTAAATTTCCTAAAAGATCATCTGGGATTAAAGGAGTACCCTATATGTGAACTTCATATAGGGGCAAAGAGATATAGATTTATGAGAACACTAATCCAGAAGTTTTCTCTAAAATCAAGATTTAGTATCTGAGAACAAGGCTCAAAAATTGTATCAAACACGATTTATCAGAAAATGACTGGCAGCCAGGGGAGGATGTAAAAAGAAAATGAATGGCGATTTACTACGAAGAAATGCAAAATGCCAAAAAAGATACATATTTTTTAAACCTGCCTAATAATAAAAAGATTTATGTAGCAATGAAATATTATTTTTATCTATCAAATTGGCAAATTACTTTTTTAAAACTCTTAATACCCATTGTTAGTAAAGGTGGGACAAAGGAATGTATGTATTTATTATACATATCAAGAAGGAGAGTAAATTGGTAATTTCTGGAGTTTAACAATCCATTTAAACAAACTTAAAAATACATATACTCTTTGACACAGAAATTCTAATTCTAGGAGTTTATCTTATGGAAATAATCATAGGTATCCCAAAAGATTTTGTCACAGGAATATTTATAAAATGGAAAAAATTAGGAACAACCATATTTCTACAATTGGCTAATTAAACCAAAGTATAGATGCATAACACGTAGTACTATGCAGCCATTAGAAATGACATAAAGGAAGAATAGTTTTAGGAAAAGGAGAAATATTCTCATTATATTAAGTAGGAAAAAGTGGGTTATAAAACAGTAATGTCACATTTTTGAAAAAGCTTACTTGGGCCTAGTTACAAGACTGAAAGAATTGACACCAAAGTATTACTTTCGGTGATCGACAGGTGGTAAGATTGTGGGCAATTTTAATTTTCTTTCTCTTGATCATCTATATCTTGTAACTTTCTTCAATAAAAATTATTTTTATTTATTTATTTATTTATTTATTTATTTTTGCCTGTGTTGGGTCTTCGTTTCTGTGCGAGGGCTTTCTCTAGTTGTGGCAAGCGGGGACCACTCTTCATCGCGGTGCGCGGGCCTCTCACTGTCGCGGCCTCTCTTGTTGCGGAGCACAGGCTCCAGACGCGCAGGCTCAGTAGTTGTGGCTCACAGGCCTAGTTGCTCCGCGGCACGTGGGATCTTCCCAGACCAGGGCTCGAACCTGTGTCCCCTGCATTGGCAGGCAGATTCTCAACCACTGCGCCACCAGGGAAGCCCAAAAATTATTTTTTTAAAGTAGTTGGAGAATTTGTTTTTAGTTAGTTACGCATGAAGCTTACAGAAAAAGTCATTGAAGACTGTCAGAACCATTAGGTCTCTACTCACTCTCATGCCTTTTCCCAAATAGAAAGAACTAGGATGCTCCTAGGTAGGTTTAGGAAGCACAGGAAGGGACCACTTGGGAAGCTGAGGTCCCCAGCCAATAAAAGGATGTAGGGGATGCAGGGTTTGGACAACTGGGGAAATTCTGAGGATTTAGTAACTGGTAGAATCAGGAAATGCAGTGATCATAGAAATCCTGGGGTGCTCCGTGATTTAGGAAAAGGAAATTCGGGTCTTGATTTTTAAAAGTGAAATCAGAGAAGAAAGTACTCTTGATTGTTCCTGATACAAAATCAGTGTTCAGATGTTCTCCTCTAAACTTTAGTTTAGTTAAACATATTTTCCCAAAATTATGTTGCTAAAGTCTGAAAATGAAGTTAAATGCTCTGAACCTAGGAGACTATTCACATGTTTAACCAAGGGATCATACATAAGAAAAAATATAGATTTTTTTTTTAAAGATTTATTTGAGTAAAATCAGACTTCAGGTAGTGCCTACTTACGGGGGCTTCTAAAGGACAGAGAGAAACACAATTCATTTGAGTTCAAAACACTTCTGTGGACCACTTATTCTCTGTCTGGGCCTTTGGGAGACCCTAATCCCTCAAATTCCAGACCCTCTCCAGAAGCCGTTCCTTCCCAGAGTACTCAGAGGCAGGATGCTGAAGGCAGGGCCCATCCGACCCTCAGAACTTAGCCCCAGCGCAAACCTCTGCTCAGAGTGAAAAATTCACGTTCTAAGTTTGATAGAAAAATCTCCATTCATACTGAACTGTAGTCAGAAACTTAAGTTACTTCTACATTCTGGAAGAGATATTCCGAATTTCCCAAAGAAATGCTTAAAGAAATCAATTCCTCAAAACCGAAATCGTTACCCTCAATCTGGGAAATTTAATTTCATGCTTCCAAATGGATATTATGGGCACTGCTTTGTTTTTCAGGGCATACATAGCTCTAATTATATGGAAACTGTGCACCAAGGAACCAAATGGCAACCATCATACAATTGGAGAGTAATTATCAGTTCCTTTCTGTTGTTTAAACCACAGCCGCACAATAAAATATTAAAATTGTAAATAATATAGTAGTTAATCTGTTAACTCTCTGGGCAGTGTAGTACTAGGTGTATATGCCTTGGGAGAGGGAAATGTTTAGTCATAAAAATTTCAAGCCTCAATTTTCCCGAACAAAAGGACTTCAAAACAAAAGGAAAAAAATGCTAAGACCCTACGTAGCATCTAGCGTTTAAAAAAAGGCTGAATTGCCTGTTATTGCCTTAAGAAAACTGTAAAGTATTAGATATCCAGCTTTGGGGACAATGGAGGCAGAATGTTAGTCAACCCTGTTAATTTTGCTAATTCATTCAAAATACAAAGGATCCCAACCTGTGAAATGGGATCAGTCAAAACTGATTTGACAATTGATGTGATTACCGTTTAAGCCTGCCTCAGGGGATTTCTCCCTAAATTACTTTCACAATCTTCCCAGCTCTCTAGATCTTTGTAATTCAATAAATATTTGTATTAAGATCTTACTAAAGTGTCAGGTAAGGAGATTCCCAGAGAATTTCTTTGATCCCTCCAATTGCCTGGTGCAGTGCTAAGCTCAGAATCAGAGTCCACAAATGCGTCATGACAGAAGATTCTAAGATCGCTGCCATAAGTTTCTTGACAGCTGTCCCAGGCTGATTGTATTAAGCAGTCAGGTTTCTACCCTCTGAATGTCTACCCTGGCCAAGCACTGTGGACAGTTGAGCCAGTCGAGTTGGCATTAAGCCGCTCGGAATGTGGAGCTAAGAGAACTCCAATTTTGTGTTCTAGGCAGATAGCCTACATTTACAGGGTACCAAACTTTGTAGAAAGACCTGTACTACACACATACAGGAGAGTCAAGGGACTGAAAAACATAATTCCGATGCTCTAAGAGTTTACAGTTGAGGGACTTCCCTGGTGTCACAGTGGTTAAGAATCCGCCTGCCAATGCAGGGGACACGGGTTCCATCCCTGGTCCGGGAAGATCCCACATGCCGCGGAGCAACTAGGCCCGTGTGCCACAACTACTGAGCATGTGCTCTAGAGCCCACGTGCTGCAACTACTGAAGCCTGCGCGCCTAGAGCCTGTGCTCCGCAACGAGAGAAGCCACTGCAATGAGAAGCCCATGCACCGCCAACAAAGAGTAGCCCCTGCTCGTGACAACTAGAGAAAGCCCGTGCTCAGCAATGAAGACCCAAAACAACCAAAAAATAAATAAATTAATTAAATTAATTTGTTAAAAAAAAGAGTTTACAGTTGAGCTGGAGATAAGAATTTGGGTGTTGCTGTCAATTACATCTCAATAAGAATTAAAGGGCTTCCCTGGTGGTGCAGTGGTTGAGAATCCACCTGCCAATGCAGGGGACACGGGTTCAGGCCCTGGTCTGGGAAGATCCCACATGCCACGGAGCAACTGGGCCCGTGAGCCAAAACTACTGAGCCTGCGCGTCTGGAGCCTGTGCTCCGCAACGGGAGAGGCCGCGATAGTGAGAGGCCCGCGCACCGCGATGAAGAGTGGCCCCCCGCTCGCCACAACTAGAGAAACCCCTCGCACAGAAACGAAGACCCAACACAACCAAAAATAAATAAATAAACAAATAAATAAATTTATTAAAAAAAAAAAGAATTAAAAGAAAAAAGAATTTTGGTGCTAGAAAGAACTTTAGGGATAAAGAGATCAGAGTATTAGGATCTTAAATTCCCATGTATGCCCACCTCCCACCCCCTGCCAATCATAGAGAGTCTGCTTATACCCAAAAGGCTAAATAAATGTTTAATTCAGTTTTAAAATAAGTTATTCCATATTATTATTTAGGTAATGCGCATACTAATTTTTAAAGGCACAAAAAGGTATAGAGGAAAATGTTTCCCTATCACTCCTGGTCCCCAGCCATCCAGTACCCCACCTCAGAAGCAACACATGTTACCACTTTCTTACATGTAATTGTGGAGACAGTCTGTGCATCTAGGAGCATGTATATGTGGAGAGAGATATGGATATAGATATACACAAAAGAGTGTTTGGGGTTTTTTTTGGCCAAACAGTGATGTCTTAGTTCCCTGACCAGGGATTGAACCCGGGCCGCGGCAGTGAAGGCACCGACTCCTAACCGCTGGAATGCCAGGGAATTCTCCAAAATAGTGTACTATGACTACGATTCTGCTCCTTGATTTTTTCACTTAATTTGGAGAATATAATCTTGGAGACTCCGTATCAATATATATGGGCCTTCCTCAATTTTAAATTTTAATTTTCTAGTAAGAAATTAGTCACATATTTGAAAATTAATTTTAAAATAAATTAAAAGTTTCTCTCTTACCCATGTCTCCAATCACCAGTTCCTAACCCGTCCCTAAGAAATAACCTGTATTGTTTGTTCTTATGTAACTTTCCAGAATTTCTTTATGTTTATGCTTATAAGCCAACGCATATTCTTTTATTTCCCATATTTTTACACAAAGGCAGGTACTCTTCTGAACCTTCCTTTTTTTCATTTAATAATATTGCCTTTGCAGAACTTTACAGGTTGTGGACAGTTCCTTCCTTCTTTTGTAACAGTTCAATAGTATTCGATTGCACTCTGAACCATGATTTATTTGCTCTTACAAGTTATGCTGTAAGTAACCTTGTACTTGTGTAATTTCCTACATGTGCTAGTATTCGTAGGTTAAATTCCCACACGAGAAAATGATGGATCAATGAATGGGTGCTTGTAATTTTGATTGACATTGTCAGATTGTCCTCTATATGGACTGTACCAATTCAAGCTCCTACCAATAATGTATGAGACCCTGTTTCCCCATTCTCTGACCAATACAGGTTTTTTTAACCAAATTCTTGGTCCTAATCTACCTTATAAATCGAATATAGTGATTTATTGAAGTTTTAATTTCCATTTCTCTTAAGAGTGAGGTTGAGCATCTTTTCTTTTCTGCAAGCATGATTTGTATTTCCTTTTCTGTGGGCTGTATTTTTATATTTTTGCCCATTTTCACACTGTGTTTTTGGTCTTTCGATGATGGTTTTGTGAGAGTTTTTTTTTTTTTTTTTTTGCGTGTGAATTTTTTTTTTTTAAACATCTTTATTGGAGTATAATTGCTTTACAATGGTGTGTTAGTTTCTGCTTTATAACAAAGTGAATCAGTTATACATATACATATGTTCGCATATCTCTTCCCTCTTGCATCTCCCTCCCTCCCACCCTCCCTATCCCAGAGAGTTTTTACATATTAGAGAAATTAGCCTTCATGCCATGCATCGCACACCTTTTTTCTCAGTTTGTTGCTGGTCACTAACTCTTTTTATGATTTTTTTTCATGCAGCGTATTTTTATTTTCACATCATCAAATGCATTAACTTTTTTAGGGATTCTGGGTTTTATGTCTTCATTAGAAAGGCCTTCTTCCCAGGAGCATATACCAGAATATCTCATGTTTTCCTCTCATACTTTTATGGTTTTATTTTTTATATTTAAATCTTTGATCCAACTAGAACTTATTCTGATATAAAAAAGTTAAATTGAGATTAAACTTTACTTTTTCTTGAGATACCCCAGTAGTCGTAAAATCATTATTGAGCAATCCATATTTTCCCCAACTGAAAAGTGTTACTTTAACATACACTAAATTTCTATATGTATTAGAGCCCATTTCTGTACTTTCTATGTTTATCCATTGATCTGTATGTCTGTACAGGCATCAGTGCTATAGTTTTGATTACTGAAGTCTTAAAATATGGTTTAACATCTACTAAGACCAGTCTCCTCTCAATATTCTTCCTGTTCAGAGTTTTCCTGGCTATTCTTGCTTGTTTATTTTCCCACATGAACTTTAGAATCAGCTTGTCAAGTTCCCAGGAAAATAATTCTCTTGGTATTTTTATTGGGATTGTGGTAAATATTTTTAGATTAACTTAGTGAGAATTGATATCTTTATGATGTTGAGCCCTTTGTTCCAAGAACATGGCAGGAGTATCTGTTTGTAAAGTCCTTTGATTCTCTCAAGAGTGTTTTAAAGTTTTATTCAAATAAGTCCTGTACATTTCTTGTTCAATTTTATCTTTTTTTCTTGGTGCAATTATAATGACTTATCTCCTTAAATACTGAATATTTAGGACATCTGCACATCTGGGTCAGTATTCTCTGATTTCAAATATCATATCATATTTCTGAGGCAATGTGACATCAATGCCAAAACACTCCAGGAATTCTCAAATTACAAAGTTTTCATAGTAAATAAGTTGTAACTGATTTTAATTTTTTAAAAATCCGCACACAAGGACACGTTGAGGATCTGGCTTTAAAACCTAGGATAAAAAACAACAACAAAAACCGCTCTAGGTTAAAAAAAAAAAAAGTAAAATCAATGAAAACTGTCTTTTTAAAAATGTTTCCACTACCATCCCTCCAGGCATCCCTAGAAGCAGGGATCTTCTTAAAATATACATTGAATCATCTGACTCCCATGCTTAAAATCATCAGTGGCTTCTGACTGCCCTGTAAATAAAATTGACATCTAAACAGACCCTTCAATTTGGACCAAGATCAGCAGGGTGGGTCATCTCTGCTCCATGTGGCATAAGCTAGGCTGGCTCCACTGGGGGACTGGAGGGTACACTTCAAGTTAGCAAGTTAATTCTGGCTGTCAGCTGGGGCTATGGGCAGGTTCAGCTATACTCCACGTCGGCCTCTCCACAGGCTGCTTGGACTTCTTCCCAACATTGTGACTTGGTTCAATAGTGAATGTCTGAGACAGAAAGTAGAAGGTACCACCTTCTTAAGGTCTGGGTCAAGAAACTAGTATAGCATCACTTCTACCATGTTCTAATAGTTAAGATTCAGGGAAAAGGGGTATAATCTTACTTCTTGACAGGAGAATTGCCAAAGAATCCAGTACATGTGTTAAAACCATGGCATCGGGCTTCCCTGGTGGCGCAGTGGTTGAGAATCTGCCTGCCAATGCAGGGGACACGGGTTCGAGCCCTGGTCTGGGAATATCCCACATGCCGCGGAGCAACTAGGCCCGTGAGCCACAATTACTGAGCCTGCGCGTCTGGGGCCTGTGCTCCGCAACAAGAGAAGCCGCGAGAGTGAGAGGCCCGCGCACCGCGATGAAGAGTGGCCCCCGCTTGCCACAACTAGAGAAAGCCCTCTCAGAGAAACGAAGACCCAACACAGCCAAAAATAAATAAATAAATAAATTTTAAAAAGAAAAAAAACAAAAAACAAAAAAACCATGGCATCCATCTAGATAAAGTAAGTTCGCTCTCCACCCCCTTTGCAGCCAGTCTACCCGAAAGAGTGGTCTCCACCCACTATCTCTTCTTCCTTTCCAGCTAATCTCTTCTCCATCAAAAGCAATCCAACTTCAGCCTCCACAGTTGAACTTGCTCTCACCTAAGTCATCATGCTCATCCAGGGAACCTTCTAGTTCATGGACTAAGGAATTTAAACCAGACTGGGAATGCTTAACTTGAGGTCCAAAGACCTCTGAAATTGTACGTCTAATCATGCACACCGGTGCATTTTTCCCCCGGCAGGTGCCATCAAGAAGTAGGATCAGACTTCCCTGGTGGCGCAGTGGTTAAGAATCCGCCTGCCAATGCAGGGCACACGGGTTCGAGCCCTGGGCCGGGAAGATCCCACATGCCGCAGAAAAACTAAGCCCGTGAAACACAACTACTGAGCCCCCGTACCACAACTACTGAAGCCCGCGCGCCTAGAGCCCATGCTCCGCAACAAGAGAAGCCACCGCAATGAGAAGCCCGCACACGGCAATGAAGAGTAGCCTCCGCTCGCCGCAACTAGAGAAAGCCCGCACACAGCAACGAAGACCCAACGCAGCCAAAAATAAATAAACAAATAAATAAATAATTTAAAAAAAATAAAGAAGTAGGATCATCCAGATTTCCTGGCGGTCCAGTGGTTAGGACTTGGCGCTTTCACTGCCATGACCTGGATTCAATCTCTGGTGGGGGAACTAAGATCCCACAAGCAACTCGGCATGACCAAAAAAAAAAATACTAGGATCATCTCAGCTTCTCAACAAGATCTGTGTTTCAGAAAAGATTACTAGTCAGTCAGTGTTCTGCAGGACCTCTGAGCACCTTAGCTTACATTGCTAAGGAAGGACCATAGCACCTTAGCTATGTCTGTTAATAACAATAGAGCCAGCATTTCTTTTGGAGCTTTCTAAGTGTCGGGTACTATTCTAAAACCTTTATGTTCATGATGTCATTTCATCCTCACAATTACTCTCTGATAGGTATTATTATTATCCCCATTTTACAGATGAGTAAACTGAAACACAGAGATGTTGCTATGGACTGAATATTTGTGTCTTACCCAAAATTCAAAATGTTGAAACCCTCATCCCAATGAGATAGTATTTGGAGGCGGGGCCTTTGGGAGGTAATTAGATCATAAGGGTGGAGCTTTCATGAATGGGATTAGTGCCTTTTAAGAAGAGGCCAGAGAGCTAGCTAGATTTCTTTCCACCATGTGAGGATACAAGCTGGCAGTCTGCAATCTGGAAGAGGGCTTTCACGGGACCTGTACCCTGCTGATACCCTGATCTCGACTTCCAGCCTCCAGAACTGTAAGAAATAAATTTCTGTTGTTTGTAAGCCACCCAGTCCATAGTACTTTGTTACAGCAGCCCAAACTGACTAAGGATCTAGCCCAGGGTTACACATCAGGTAAACAGCAACACCAGGAATCAACCCAGGCAACCTGGCTTTGGAATCTATATGCTTAACCCCTACTCTGCCTCTCAAAATACCTTGATCATTTTAATAGCTAAATAGTATTCCAGTGAGTTAATAGGCCACAATTTGGGTAACCAGTTCCCTATTATTTAAATCCCATTTTATACATGAGAAAGTTAGCTCTCAGAGATGTTAACTAACTTGTGCTTGTAGACTGGTGAAGAACGCAGCTCATAATAATAGCTACTGGCTGTCATTTATTAAGTGCCTTTTATATGCCTGGCCTTTATGCCCTTTGAATCCTTGCCCCTCTATGAGATTAGTGTTAGATATGAGGAAACAAAACCCAAAGGGATTAAATAATGCCTATGAGCACACAGCTGGCAAGCATCAGATCAAGGATTAAATTCCAGAACCTGTGCCCTTTTTCCTCTGATACACCATCTCCAGTTAATCACAGGCACTCTGCTTTTCAGTACTATGTGAAGGGCCCTCTCTCATACAATGCTGGTGAAAGTATATCAATAAACGGGTGCAATCACCATGGAGGGCAATTTGGCAATATTTGTCAAAATGATATATGTACATTCACAACAATGTAAATATACATAACTCTACTGAAGTGAACACTGAAAAATAGTTGAAATGGTAGATTTTATATGTGCTTTTTTACCATAGTAAAAAAAAAAAAGACATATGTGCATACCCTTTAACCCAACAATGTAACTAGAAATTTATCCTGTGGATATACACATTTGTGGAAAATGATGTATCCTCAAGAATATTTATTACAACATTGTATTAACAAAAGATTAGATGCAAGTGACCATTAGAGGGAGACCAGTAAAATAAATTATGGTCCACTATACAATTGAGTACCATGCAGCCTTTAAAAAAGAACAGGGAGGGACTTCCCTGGTGGTCCAGTGGGTAAGACTCTGTGCTCCCAACATGGGGGTCTGGGTTCAACCCCTGGTTGGGGAACTAGATCCCACATGCATGCCACAACTAAGAGTCTGAATACCACAACTAAGAAGCTCACATGCCACAACTAAGAGCCAGCATGCTGCGATGAAGATCCCGTGTGCCAAAACTAAGACCTGGTACAGCCAAAATAAATAAATAAATATTTTTAAAAAATTTTTTAAAGAAATAAAAAGGAACAGGGAGATGTTTATACTGATGGGGAAAGATTGCCATGATATGCTGTAAAGTGAAAAAGGTAAGCAATTGTGTAAAACACAGGTGGTGGGAGGTTAGGGGATAGGAGGGAATGGGAAGAAAATATACACATATTTGCTTATATACTGATAGACCTCTGTAAAGAAACACAAGAAACTTCTAACACTTGTTGCTTCTGAGATGGAGAACACCAGTTCGAACCTGGTGTTCGAACACCAGGACGAACCTGCATTTTACCGTTTTTCATACAACCGGACCTGACGCTACATTCCTTTTTCTATGAAATATGTGAGTTGTAATAAAAGTTGTTGACTTCAAAAAAAAAAATTTTGAAGTTTGTGAACTCAAGAAATTAAATATGGGAATTCCCTCGTGGTCTCGTGGTTAGGATTTGGCGCTTTAACTGCCGTGGCCTGGGTTCAATCCCTGGTGGGAGAACTGAGATCCTGCAAGCTGTGTGGTGCTGCCTGAAAGAAAGAAAGAAAGGGGGAAAAAAAAATTAAATTTAAAATTCTATTAAAAAAATATATATTTAGAGAATTGAGAACTAATGGAGACCTCAAGAAATCTAGCACTAGGTGTGCCCAAGACAGCATCTGAAGTATTTGCTAGGCTCGTGATGAGACTCTGTGTCTCACTTATTCACTGCTGTATACCCAAAGACAGCAGTTCTGGAACCCTTGGTGGTACACAGAAAAGTATTCTAAGGATGCTTGTTAGGTGAGTGAATGAATGAGTGAACAGATAGCTGGTGTTAACTATTTATTCTTGTACTTCTCTGTGTTGTAGGCTTTACATTCATAAGTTCAGACATTTTTAGAGTCAATAATATCCTTCTTAGGTTTAACAAAGACCTATTTCATCTTGTTGCATCCTTGATAGAAATGACCCACAATTGGTTAGAGATTGCATTTTAACCTTCTAAATGCTTAAAGTCATTTGTGACTTCTTGGACTTCCCTTTTACCAATTCAGTGGCTTCCGTTCTTAACCTTCTAGCAAATACCAATTTAGCACCTGTTCAATCATTCTGTCTTCTCTGAGCTCTCCAAATCTCTCTCTAAATGTAGTTTTTCAATTGGTTCATGATATTCTAGTAAGGATCAGATCTCTCAAATACTGTGGAAGGTGTATTGACCAGGTTTTCACATTCCCTTCCATTAACACTTGCCTGTGATATCTTTTGAAAGAAAATCTTTTTTTTTCCCTGGAGGCAGCGTGGAGTTGAGAAAAGAGAACCAGGTTTCAAGCCAGAAGATCTGACTTTTGAATCTGTACCTTCACCATGTACCGGCTGAGTGGCCTTTCATTCATTCATTTAACAAATATTTGTTGAGCCTACTCTGTGCATGGCACGGTTCTGGATACTGGGGACTGAGTAGTGGGCAAAACAAACAAAAACCTCCCTACTCTCATGGACTTCACATTCTAGTGGGGAAAGACCACCAAGAAACAAAATGAACAAGTAAAATATATGTCATGTTATTTTATTTTACTTTTTAACATCTTTATTGGAGTATAATTGCTTTACAGTGGTATGTTAGTTTCTGCTGTATAACAAAGTGAATCAGCTATATGTATACATATATCCCCATATCCCCTCCCTCTTGCGTTTCCCTCCCACCGTCCCCATCCCATCCCTCTAGGTGGTCACAAAGCGCAGAGCTGATCTCCCTGTGCTATGCAGCTGCTTCCCACTAGGTATCTATTTTACATTTGGTAGTGTATATATATCCATGCCACTCTCTCACTTCGTCCCAGCTTACCCTTCCCCTCGATAAGTGCTATGGAGAAAAATAAAAACAGGAAAGCAGGATAGGGAGTATGGGGGGCAGGGGGTACAATTTTAAATTGAGTCAATAACATCTTTCTTGGCAAGGCCACACTGAGAAGGTGAGAATTGAGTCAAGACCCTACGACTGTGAGGGTGTGAGTCGTGTGGATTTCTAGAGGTAGAGGGACAGCTAGTGCAAGGGCTCTGAGGTGGTAAGTGGCTTGATGAAGAACAGCAAGGAAGGGAAGTGAATAGAGAGTGGGGTTCGGCCAGAGAGGAGGCTGTGAGGGGCTGGGCAGTGACCTGTGACTGAGTGAATTAATTTCTGACAATTATAACAATATCTATTCTCTGAGGTTTAAATAAAGTAACATACATGGGAGGCTTCCCTGGTGGCGCAGTGGTTAAGAATCCGCCTGCCAATGCAGGGGACACGGGTTCGAGCCCTGGTCTGGGAAGATCCTATATGCCACGGAGCAACTAAGCCCGTGCGCCACAACTACTGGGCCTGTGCTCTAGAGCCCGCGAGCCACAACTACTGAGCTCACACGCCAGAACTACTGAAGCCTGAGCGCCTACAGCCTGTGCTCTGCAACAAGAGAAGCCACCACAATGAGAAGCCCACGCACCGCAACAAAGAGTAGCCCCCGCTCGCCGCAACTAGAGAAAGCCCGCGCGCAGCAATGAAGACCCAACGCAGCCAAAAATAAAACTAATAAATAAATAAATAAAGTAACGTACATGAAAAGTGTCTGCCAGAGTACGACCTGAGCAGATTCAAGTAAGTTTAATTGTCTGCAATTCTTTGAGGCTGTTTCTCAGGTTGGGGAATTGTTTTTTTCTAATGATATACTCCCTGTGATTAGAGAGGTGTCTGTGTTCTGAAACATCTTCTCAAAAACAAAAAAAACCCCACGTGGCTTATGTCAGTTAAAGTGTTGGCCCACATCCCAGAGTTGATGATTTTTGTATCTAAAAGATATCAGCAGATTACAAACCCACCCACCTGTGGCAGAGCAAAGGCTGACAGGACACCCTCCTTTAACAGAAGCCAAAGGTAAAGAGGTGAGAGAGGAATAGTGGCCTGAGGTCACTGGAGAATACAATCCAATTTAATTGATTCAGCGGAACATTTAGTCAGTGCGTGTATCTGATGGATTAATTCTCTCTGCAATGCAAGCTGAACACCTTATCTAAGACTAGACTTTCCAGACAACAGTATTGCCTAACCAAAATGGGTTTCTCTCTGCAGGCCTTTCTGTTTCTTTACTGAGATCTCAAGATTTTAAAGAAGAGGGACAGAGGTAATGTGACACTTCAGTAGCCAATCAAGAGACAATTGTCTGAGAACAAAGGTGAAAGAAAACCAATGGAGTTGCCTGTCCCCAACTCCAGATTTAGAGACCACAACTGCTATCAATTGCTTCTCGCAGAAGCCCTTGCTTTCTGGCCTGTAGAATAACCTTGCTGTTCTGTCAACAGATAGAAACCTAGGTGGATTGAATTAATTTTGCTATCATAAATCCATATCAATCTCAGGTCTGTTAACTATTAATACCTCAGGCCATGATGACCTCAGGTTCTCCAAGAGGTATCCAGGTAACACAGTTCAAGTACATCAGCAACTAGAACCAACCTAAGCACACACACACACAGAGTTATATTGACAGAGGATAAACTAAGAGTTGTATTAGGGCAATAAAATTATTTTATCCTGTTTTTCAAAATAGTACTTTTGAAATTAAAAAAAATACATATTGGGTTTTAGTAAATGTGGATTACTAAGTATTGTGTGATTAATTTGTGTCTTAAAACTCCAAACAACCTGTTTGATAGAGGAGATTGATTTTTTTTAATTCAGTCCATCAATATAATATGCAGCCATTAAGCTATGTTGTAGAGAACCAGTGAGTGACCCAGAGAATGTTCAGGATATGTTGTGCAGTGAAAAAACAATGAGTACTGTACAACGGCATTGAATAAATATTTTTATACCTAAGGATAGAATGTATATGAAAATGACTAACGTATTAAGTGTTTACTTTCAGAAGATAAAATCACAGGTGGTTTTGTTTTTTTTAATTTTATTTATTTATTTATTTATTTTTGGCTGTGTTGGGTCTTCGTTTCTGTGCGAAGGCTTTCTCTAGTTGCGGAGAGCGGGGGCCACTCTTCATCGTGGTGCGCGGGCCTCTCACTGTCGCGGCCTCTCTTGTTGCGGAGCACAAGCTCCAGACGTGCAAGCTCAGTAGTTGTGGCACATGGGCCCAGCTGCTCCGCGGCATGTGGGATCTTCCCAGACCAGGGCTCGAACCCGTGTCCCCTGCATTGGCAGGCAGATTCTCAACCACTCTGCCACCAGGGAAGCCCTCACAGGTGGTTTTAAATTTCTTTGTGCTGATCTACATTTTCAAAAATTTCTACGATGAACATGTATTACTTTTGTAATAAGAAAAATTATTTCAGTTTCGTGTTAATTAAAATTCAGCTGCCCAACATTTCTAAAAGTCCAATTCATTTTCCAACTAGGAACACAGCTAAAGCAATCGAGATATCTATTTTCCTTGAGAAAATGGCTTGAAAAAAGGCATACAGTCATGAAGATTTGTGCCACTGCCATTTAATAACGGCAGCACTGATTCTGTGATAGGTAGTGTTGTCAGCGTTTTGCCTGTGTCACCTCACCTAATCTGCACAACCACCCGATGAAGAAGGTCCCATTAGGGAGCGCATTTTAGAGAGGAGGAAACAAGAGCAGAGAGGATAAGTAAGTTGCCCAAAGTTAGGAAGAGGTACAGACCCGGGCAGTGTGGTTCCAAGCCTGAGTCCTCACCACTGTTGGCTGCCTCACTACCGGTCTCTGCATCCAGGCAGCCCTGGTAACCTCCTCGTTTAGCGCCCTCAACAGTTGCGGCAAGTCTAGCTCTCTCCTCAAAACCCCTGCTTCCCACCTCCCTTCTCACTTTCAGCAGCTGCCCTAATTTCAGAGAAGAGGAGCTTGCTGCATCCTCCTCTATTTATTCTCTTTAAAATGGAGCAACTCTATATGATTGCAATATTTGGAACATACTTATACTAAAAAAAAGTATTCATTATTTATCTGAAATTCAAATTAACTGAGTGGCCTGTGTTTGGGGCAACCCTACTTAGAGAAGATTCTCAGCTATCTTTTATCCTAAGGAAAATATCAAAACAATCTTATTTCCTCATCCCTCTCCAACAACCAGTCACCAAGCCAGGAGATGCCTATCACGCCTTCCACACCCACCTCTCCTCCCGAGGTAAACTGTGTGACAACAAACCACATCTGCTGTTGCCCTTGACAGCCCGGTTTGAAGCTGTCAGGATCTGGCCTCTGTAGCTGACTAGAGGCTGGCCCGGGGGATTATTTCAACCTCCACTTCTGAACTCAGAGCCTGTCCACTGTTCTAACCAAATTCCAGCTGCCCTCCAGTTGTGGGAGTGTTGAAACAGGAGAGAAGGGGGCAGGGCACAACCTTTAAAAGAATGACATAGCCATAGGACATGACAAAAACTGGTTAGAACCAACTAGGTCCAAGATGGCAGGAGATTCGACTTCCCCTTGAGCCTCATTACACACTCATTGTAATACATTATCATGTTAAATGACATACCCACAGGTGCCATGACAGTTCTGAGGCTAACCATTAAAGGCCAAAAAGTGGGCAGTGGCCCAATTCTTGGAAATCCCCGCCCTTTCCCCCAAAATAGCTGGAAAAATCCTCCCACTCATTAGCCTATGAAATTACTCAGCCCATTAAAACTAACCACACCATATTTCAGGGCCTCTCACCTTCTGAGATGGCCCACACTCTGTGGAGTTTCTCTCTAAATAAATCCACTTCTTACCTACCACTTTGTCTCTCACTGAATTCTTTTTGCAACGAGACATCAAGAACCTGAGTTTCATTAAGTCCTGAGATCAGGTGTGTGATCTCAACTAAAAGACCGTGGGTTCAAGTCCCAATCTGGGTTTTGGCCAGGTTTGAGTCCCGGCCCGTGGATTCAAGTCCCAATCTGAGTTGCGCAGTTTCAGTGTCAATACCTTAGGAGACCCCTGGTCATAGGTTGCCCTTGGTTATCCTCCGGATGTGTCAAATGCAGCCTTTGCCTGACTCAGCACTTCTCCTCCATAACTCTGACTTTATAGCCCCAAGAAAAAGGAAACTTGTTCTGGGCTTGTTGCCATGTCAGTGAGCTGGGGAATGTAGAACCCCTTCAGGAAAGGAGTGGGGCATGGTAGATATTCCTGGAAAAATGGAGTCCATCTGGTACCTTAGGGAAAACAGTAATATACTTTGTTTTCCACATCTACACTATACTTTCCTTGAGAGTAGGAGCTATAACTTTTATGTCCATGCTGAGAAGGATCACAAGGCCTGGATAAATCTTACCGTGAATGAATGAGTGAACCAATGAACAAAATAGCCTACAACAGGAATCACTAAGCAAACTGTGACACCTCAGCCACCTGCTATACTACATATCAACTTACAAGAAGAAGTATATATGCTATGTCAGTACATAGAATTGTGTGTGTGAAACCAATTAAATTCAGAAGGTAGAACATTAGGTCATTTGTAATCTGATTATAACTATGCTAAAATCTATATACAGATCACAATCAAGAGTGTCAGAATATTTGGAGTTGTAAATAGCTTAGAAACTAGTACTACTAAGGGATTTTTCTATAAATTTGCTCAATTTCAAAATAAATATTTTCTTATAGCTGAGAATCCAGAGGGACCTCAGCCCCTGAAGCACTGGAATAAATAAATATGCAGGTCTCAGAATTTGAGCTCCTATTAAAGTGGCTCAAGCTAAAAGATTTTCCTTTTTAGAAGATATTATTTGCTCTCGTGCTGCCCATACTCCAATGTGATAGAAGCAATATCTATTCAACACAGATTGAAGGGAACATCTAGCCATGATCTTGTTGGTTGACCAGTAAAGACCAAAAGCATATATTTTCATTCTGCCAGATAATCCCTGTTGTCTCTTCGCATTTTATATTTGAATTCAGACTGTATTTAAGTGTTAGCCTAGCTCAAGAACTATAACTCTACAGATTCGTGTAAATCTCTCTCAAGACTATGTCTTCACCACCATCCTTCCCTAAAGCTCTCAGTGGTTCTTGGTTGCCTAATCCAAATTCCTCAGCCCAGAAGACGGCTACAGCAGCTGATACCAATCTGCCCTTGCAGTCTTCTTTCACTAATCTCTTCTGCTGCAACTGAATTTGCCTCTGGTATTTTACTTATAGAAATGCCTAATTCAAGCCCTAGTTTCTATGTAAATTCCTCAGTTCTCCCCTATCAGAAGAGAGTTTTGGATCTCTTCTCCAAATTTCTCTGAATAGCATTTACTCTTTGCATTTTTCATTGGCCCTTACCATTTTTCTGGCTTATACTCTTAATATCCTTTATGTGCGTTCATTTGGTCTTCCCAAGTAGACAATGTCATCATGGAAGGTGGAACAAACCAGCAAACTGATTTTCACAAGGTTGGTCGATGCACCATCAGGCAGGTAGAGAAATTCAGTTATGTACATCCTCATAACCCAAGAGTCATCTTAACAATTTCCAGAAGTAATGCCACGCTCAAACTCTAGGAGACTGAATCATGCTAAGCAAAAGAGCCCAAAGATGATTTATAAGCCAGAATATCAACTTATTTTGCAATGAGAGTAGCCATTTGTATAGGCTCTTTTCCTTCTGATGAAAACCAAGTTACAGATGAGATAGTTCCTAGTAAGCAGAGGCAAGGGGAAAAAAGGGAATTGGCTCTATAACCATGTATTAGTTTTCTATTGCTGCTATAACAAATTGCCACAAAATTAGTGGCTAACAGCAACATAAATTTACTATCTTATAGTTCTGTAGATTAGAAGTCTGACATGGGTCTCACTGGACTAAAATCAAGATGTCAGCAAGGCTCTATTCTTTATGGAGACCCTAAGGGAGAATGTTTCTTTGAGTTTCCTGGCTTCTAGAAGTGCCCACATCCCTTGGCTCATGGCTCCCTTCCTCCATCTTCTAAGCCAGTAATGTCAGGTCACTGAGCTCCTCTTCCACCTCCCTCTCCCACTTTGAAAACCTCTTGTGATTACACTGGACTCACCCAAATAATCCAGGATAATTTCCCCATCTCAAGGTTCTTAATCACATCTGCAACGTCTCTTTGCCATATAAATTAACATATGTTGGGGATTAGGACATGGACATATTTGGGAGACCATTATTCTGCCTACTACAATCAAATTTCCAAAAAGATATTCGTGTGAAATTAATATATTAGGTATGACTCTTAACACATATGTAAAATAAGGAAATGTTACTTTTATTCCTAAATTTTCGCTCCCATCAGATTAAGGTGATGAGAAATTAACAATCATTGTTGAGGGCACTTTATGTGGTGCCTATAATGCCACAAAAGTCTTGGTCTCCTGATATACAATGGCACTCTGCTCCATGGGGTATGGGCATTTCTGCCCAAGCAGGACACCTCGGGGTCTAGTTATCCTGATACCCAAATCCACTCTGGGGTCTTGACCCCTCCCTGGGCCCCCAAACTAGTAATGAAATCCCTGGAAATCCAGGACCCTTCTCTGTCTGGGAGAATCTCCCCTCTTGTGCACCCCCATTTCATTACTCTTGCAGGCAGGTGCCCCTCTCTTTCTTCCATCTTCTTCACTGGGTTTACACTTTTACAAAAAAACCTGAAGAGCCATTGGCTCTAAACTGCTTTTGTCTTTCCCTCTTGCAAAAATTCCCAGGAATGAAATTACAAAAGACCTAGACACAAAGGACCTGTGTAGAGTAGGGTGAGGTGGGGTTGTGTGTAGGCTGAGAAATAATACAGTGAGCAGAACACATTGCTACAATTAATGAATTAACATCTCAAATACCAATCCTGTGGCATAAATATAGCCTACTATTTTATCTTTTTCCACCAGGATCTATTCCTATTTAAAATAGTTCTTGGTTCATCTTCCTCTTCTTTTTTCATTTTTAATTGAAGTATAGTTGATTTACAATGTTGTATTAATTTCTGCTGTTCAGCAAAGTGATTCAGTTATACACATATATACATTCTTTTTTATGTTCTTTTCCATTATGGTTTATCCCAGGATATTGGATATAGTTCCTTGTGCTATACAGTAGGACCTTGTTGTTTATCCATTCTATATGTAATAGTTTGCATCTACTAACCCCAAACTCCCAGTCCACCCTCCCCCCACCCCACTGGCAACCATAGGTCTGTTCTCTATGCCTGTGAGTCTGTTTCTGTTTTGTAGATAGGTTCATTTGTGTCATATTTTAGATTCCACATATAAGTGATATCATATGGTATTTGTCTTTCTCTTTCTGACTTACTTCACTTAGTATGATAATCTCTAGTTGCATCCATGTTGCTGCAAATGGCATTATTTCAGTCTTTTTTATGGCTGGTTAGTATTCCATTGTATATGTGTACCACATCCTCATCCATTCATCTGTTTATGGACATTTAGGTTGTTTCCATGTCTTGGCTATTGTGAATAGTGCTGCTATGAACATAGGGGTGCATGTACCTTTTTGAATTATAGTTTTGTCTGTATATATGCCCAGGAGTGGGATTGCTGAATCATATGGTAGTTCTATTCTTAGTTTTTTGTTTGTTTGTTTGTTTGTTTAATTTATCTATTTTTATTTATTTATGTTTTTGGCTGTGTTGGGTCTTCGTTGCTGCACGCGGGCTTTCTCTAGTTGTGGCGAGCGGGGGCTACTGTTTTTTGCGATGCACGGGCTTCTCATTGCGGTGTCTTCTCTTGTTGCGGAGCACAGCTCTAAGAGCACAGGCTTCAGTAGTTGTGGCATGTGGGCTCAGTAGTTGTGGCTTGCGGGCTCTAGAGTTCAGGCTCAGTAGTTGTGGCACACAGGCTTAGTTGGTCCATGGCATGTGGGATCTTCCCGGACCAGGGCTTGAACTCATGTCCCCTGCATTGGCAGGCGGATTTTTAACCACTGCGCCACCAGGGAAGTCCTATTCTTAGTTTTTTGAGGAGCCTCCATACTGTTTTCCATAGTGGCTGAACCAACTTACATTCCCACCAACAGTGTAGAAGGGTTCCCTTTTCTCCACACCCTCTCCAGCATTTGTCATTTGTAGACTTTTTAATGATGGGCATTCTGACCAGTGTGAGGCGGTACCTCATTGTAGTTTTGATTTGCATTTCTCAAATAACTAGTGATGTTGAGCATCTTTTTTCTTTTTTTTAAATTTATTTATTTATTTATTTTTGGCTGCGTTCAGTCTTTGTTGCTGCCTGTGGGCTTTCTCTAGTTGCAGCTAGTGGGGGCTACGCTTCCTTGCAGTGCACGCACTTCTCATTGCAGTTGCTTCTCTTTGTTGTGGAGCACAGGCTCTAGGCACATGGTCTTCAGTAGTTGTGGCATGCAGGCTCAGTAGTTGTGGCTCACGGGCTTAGTTGCTCCATGGCATGTGGGATCTTCCCAGACCAAGGCTCAAACCCGTATCCCCCACATTGGCAGGCAGATTCTTAACCACTGCGCCACCAGGGAAGTCCGAGCATCTTTTCATGTGCCTGTTGGCCATCTGTATGTCTTCTTTGGAAAAATGTCTGTTTAGGTCTTCTGCCCATTTTTTGATTGGGTTGTTGTTTCTTTGTTGTTGAGTTGTATGAGCTGTTTGTATATTTTGGAAATTAAGCCCTTGTTGGTCGCATCATTTGCAAATAATTTCTCCCATTCCATAGGGTGTCTTTTTGTTTTGTTTATGGTTTCCTTTGCTGTGCAAAAGCTTATAAGTTTGATTAGGTCCCATTTGTTTATTTTTGCTTTCATTTCTATTGCTTTGGGAGACTGACCTAAGAAAACATTGGAACGATTTATGTCAGAGAATGTTTTGCCTATGTTCTCTTCTAGTTTTATGGTGTTATGTCTTATATTTAAGTCTTTAAGCCATTTTGAGTTTATTTTTGTGTATGGTGTGAGGGTGTGTTCTAACTTCATTGATTTACATATGGCTGTCCAACTTTTCCAACACCACTTGCTGAAGAGACTGTCTCTTTCCCATTGTATATTCTTTGTCAAAGATTAATTGACTGTAGGTGTGTGGGTTTACTTTTTTTTTTAAATTTTATTTATTTTTTTATACAGCACGTTCTTATTAGTTATCCTTTTATACATATTAGTGTATATATGTCAATCCCAGTCTCCCAATTCATCACAACACCACCCCCCCCCAACGCCACTTTATTTCTGAGCTCTTTATTCTGTTCCATTGATCCATATGTCTGTTTTTGTGCCAATACCACGCTGTTTTGATTACTGAAGCTTTGCAGTATTGTTTGAAGTCTGGAAGGGTTACGCCTCCAGCTTTGTTCTTTTTCCTCAGGATTGATTAAAATTTTAATATGAGCAAGTAGTTCTTCTGGTTTTTCCATGATTACTGACTTTAATTATTTAAGTCATAAAAGAATATATTTTCTTTGCAAAATATTCTAACAGTTCAGACATAGTAGAAGTGCTCTTGACCTCCCTCCACCCAGTCCCACCACCTTCCCAGGAGATCACCTCTGCTGGCAGTTTATTTGTATCCTTCTTTTATGATTTTTAAAAGTATATGTAAATCCCTTTGAGCTACTTGAATCTCTGTGTTTATTATTAGTTGTAAAAGTCCCCAGTGACCACAGAAATACTCATTATGGGGAAAGGGAAGTTTTAAAATAGGGGAGTGACAGTATTTGTCATAAACCAGTCCAGCAGCAGGGAAAACCCCAGGCCTTTTTTAGATCTCTGAGAGCTGGGCAGGGATGGCTTAAGGTGACTGGCCAGAGGCTGGGAGTGGACAAAGAAAGGAAATCCAGAACAATAGGGTCCCTCCACCTCTGCCCTTCTGGAGGTGGGGCCACTGCAGTCAGTGTGGAGTCAGCCTATTTAACATAATTTAGGGATTAGAAAGTCACCAGGGTTAAATTATTAAGTCATTACTTTGAATTCTAAGATAGAATATGATGAGAAGAGTGGAAAGGTCTGAGTGTCAGGTGCTTCTTTAGGTCCAAACACAGCACTGGAGTTAGAAAGGGACACGGAAGATGGTGCCGCTTGTTATTTTGCTGCTTACAATTGTAATAGGGATTAAAAAGAGATGGGCATTATAGAATCCTTTCATTAAGAAAGTTGCTTTCTGTGTCATTTTTGTATTATCAGGCTATTTTTCCAAAATATTAATTTATTCTCTGGATTGTAAGAAAAAAAAAAAGTTACTGAATTTTACCCCATTCAGGCCAGGAAATATATCTAGAGAGTTGGGAAATTCCTAATCTGGGCCTCTGGTTTAATGGGAAAAGCCTGAGACTGGGACTCAGGTCTTCACTAACCTCTCTGTGATCTCTCACTTAATTGCTTAATGCTTCATTTGCCTCATCTGTAAAATGAGACTGTTGGTACAAATGATTTCTATCATCCTATTGGCTTGAAAATCTATTAGTTGAACCCATCTAGTTACTGTAAGACTGTCAGACTGAATCATACACTCAAAATGAAATGGAGAGTTGGATCAATTGTATGGATCATTCTGGAAAAAAATGAAAAGTAAATTGGACCTCAGTTAGATATATTTCAGGCCAAATTGTTTATTCTGTTTTACTTTTCTGGGGCTGTGAGACCAGAATCCTACCTGATGGATCAAGACAACTGGCTTCTTTTCAGCTCGATTTCATCTAGGTGGGCCCCTCAGAGATTCAAGTACTCATACCTAAAAATGCCAGGCATAGTTTTGCTTCTATAGGTGCTGGAAAAACAAAGATGTTCTTTCAAACTCAGTGCTAACTAGATCTCACACATAGTGTCTACCACCATTTAGCTAACCAGCCTCTCTCTTACTTTATAAAGTGCCTAAAGAGTCATCTGGGGACCTTTTAAAATGCAGATTCTGATTCAGTAGGTCTGGAGAGAGGCTCATGCATTTCTAACAAGCTCCGAGGTGACGCTGTTGCTGCTGGTCTGTGTTTCACACTTGAAGAAGCAAGGGACTAGGGACTTCCCTGGTGGCACACTGGTTAAGAATCTGCCTGCCAATGCAGGGACACGGGTTTGATCCCTGGTCCAGGAAGATTCCCACATGCCATGGAGCAACTAAGCCCATGCACCACAACGACTGAGCCTGCGCTCTAAAGCCCGCAAGCCACAACTACTGAGCCCACCCACCTAAAGTCCGTGCTCCACAACAAGAGAAGCCACCGCGATGAGAAGCCCACACAACACAACGTAGAGTAGCCCCTGCTCTCCGCAACTAGAGAAAGCCCACGTGCAGCAATGAAGACCCAACACAGCCAAATAAATAAATAAATATTAAAAAAATAAATTTAGAGAAGCAGGGGGCTAAACCACTAGTCTCTCACTGTCTTTCATAATCCTCTATTTCAAATGCAAGCTATTTTTGATGAAAAATAACTAAAGCTTTAACTGATAAAACTAATGCTGCTTTCTGATAACATTTGTGAAATAAAGCCAGAATTAAAGTCATTCCTAAAATAAATGTGTTAGGTCTGGATGCCTAACATTTTGCTAATAGGTTAGGAAACTTACAAGTGTGTGCCTTTTTCTTTCAATCTATAGATAGACACTTTATACAGAGGCAAAGACTTATTAACATATATAAATCCCTTGATCCCAGAAAAGATTCAAGGTAGTAAGTTGTGAGGATTAATGAGATAACCTACGTGAAAACCCTTAGCCTCATATCTAGTACTTAAAGATACCTAACCAAAAGATACATAACCAAGCAAGACAAAAGATACAAAGGAGAGTTTCATAGAAAGGAAATCTTGAAAGGTAAATAAATATTTGAAAAGATGCACAACCTCATTAGTAATCAGAGAACTGAAAATTCAAACCACAATGAAACACCACTTTATAACCTTCCGGTTGGTAAAAAGAAAAAAATATATATATAATAGCATATGCTAGTGAGGCTATGTTTGTTATACACTGCTCATGGAATTTAAATTGGTACAATTACTTTGGAAACAATTGGGCATTACTTGAAAAAGCTGAAGAATATGAATATCCAACCATCTAGTGATTCAAATCATAGCTGGAAATCCTAGAGAAGTTCTTGCACTATATACCAGTGGACATGCACTGAGAAGCTCACGGTATCATTGCTCATAAGAGCAAAAAATGGAAACAAACCAAATGCCCATTTATACTAGAATGGCTAGGTAGTTTTATCTTGATGTGATGGAATATTATATAACAGTGAAAATTAAGTACTGTAGTCACATATGTTAGTATGGATGACTCTCATAAGCAATGTTGGGGAATGTGAAACATGGAAAACACAATGAAAACATGAAGTATTTAAGAACATATATATGTGTCATAAAACTGAAGGAAAATAAGAGTGATAAGTACAAAAATCAGGGTAATGATTATATTGAGATAAGGAGAAGGACAAAACTGAGGTTGGGCACTATGAGGAGTTTCAAATATTGACAATGATTGATTTCTGTTTCTCAGCCCACTGCTGAAATGTCAGTTTTCCTCAAGGTTGTCTTGGCAAGATCTCATTCACTCCACAATTCAACTCTTAGGTTGAATGACTCCCAAATCTCTGACTCTATAGCACCTTTCTGTTGAAATCCAGATCCATTTGGCTTTTGCTTGTTTTTTTTTTTTTTTACTTCTTCCTATCTTCACCGTCAAAGGCAACATGTACAATATTAAAGTTATTATCCTCACTTACCAATCTATATCCCTTTCCTGTTGTCCCAAGCTGGACACTTGGTCATTCAACCTCTGCCAACATCATGTCAGTTTCTTGTGTTACCGTCTCAGTTAAGGATGCCATTAATCCTATCACCCACACCAAAAATGTGATGGTCATTTTAAATTCCTCATCCCTACCTCACCTACAACATCAGTGATCAAGTTCTCTCATCTAGACATTTCTCAGACCTCTGCCTTCATATCCAACCTCATCACCACTAATATATGTTATGTGCTCAATGTCAGACTACTGGAATCACCTTTTCTTTTTCTTCCCATCTCTTATCTCTCTCTCCAATCTTCCCCTCTATTCTCTTCAGCCAATAATTTTTCTAAAATGAAATCCTATCTTGTTCCTCCCCTAGAAATCTTAAACAGCTCCCTGTTGTTTTCAGGATAAAAAGCATACCCTTTGTCATTGAAGAAGGCCTTGCAACATTACAATCATTAATACTAATAACTAACATTTAGTCAGCACTTACTATGGGTCAAGCACCATTCAAAATGCTTTACATTTATTAACTTGTCCTCAAAACAACCCTATTAGGCAGGTATTATTATTATGTGCTTGGCCCATAGTGGGTGATCAATAAATACTGTTAAATGAATGCATTCTTCTTTTACAGATGGGGAAATGAGGCTGAGGCTTAGGATGTTGCATCATCCAAGATTTCATAGCTAGCAAATGGTAAATTAGTTACACAGGGCAATCTGACTCCAGGGCCTAAATGTTATCCATTATAATACCGCAAGTCTCTTTAAAATCGGAGCCTAACCTACTTTTCTGGCCTCATCTCTGAATACTTCCTAGTGTCCTTTTTCTATCCTAATGATTGTTCTCTGAATTTAGGAAGCAAATTCATACTTGTCCAACTTTATTCAGCTCTTGGCTCTAGAAAGCCTTTCTCTTCCCCCTCTTGGTCAGGGTAGCCCTTCTCAACCTTCAATATCCAACTTCTTCTGTTGACCTCCTTTACCTGGAGGCTGAATTACTCCCTCTCCTTCTGCTCCTACAGCACTTTATTCATGCCTCTAATTACAGACACTCCAACACTATATTATGATTTATTTATGTGTCTGTACCTCACCAGGTTGTGTTCTCCTTCAAGGCAGGCACTGGGTTTCATTCATGTTTGTATCCCCAACCTGCCATGTAATCAGGATTCAATAAATATTTGTTAAATGAATGAATAAATGGATGTCTTGGATTTGACTTTACAAAAGATACAGGAAATATTTCTTTGAAAGGACATTCCATATAATCACCTTTCTATAGAAGCTAAGAGCGTAAGATTAAATCTTAATTTAGCAAGGGCCCTTGGCAGGAAACTATTTCAATATCAACAGCGTATCTTGCTTTTTGACATTACTTAATACAAGGGTGTCAAGGAATAGTTACAAAGACAAATCATAAGTGCACTGTAATGGAGGGGGCTGATCAAATAAATGGGAATGATTTGCTGATACTTACAATCCAGGGAATGAAACCTAGGGAAACTTAAAAGCCAAACTAGCCTCAAATATTTTCACTTATTTTTTAAACTTTAGACAAAGGAGTTGGGAATAGAGAGAAAAAAATTACTGGGCACCCTGTGCTAAGTTTGTTTTTATGACTTCTAGTTCTAATGCCTTCTCAGAAACATTAAGGACATCTATTCCCTTATTCTGGATTATGTGTCATCTCTTCTTGGTCTATGAGATGTAGATAACAGCAAGTTCAGTTTCTGAGACCAGTCATTTGGTAGGTTATTTGGATCCTTGGGTCTCTGAAAATTGTTAATTCCTGCCAAACTGTCTTACTAGCTTCAAGAGAGATGCATCTGACTCATCAACAGATCCAGAAGTTGGATCATCCTCTTCATTGTTATCCTGGTATAATACTTGACAATTATTCCAGTATTATTTTCAGTAACTTGGTTAAGTCTTTCCACCTTTTCCCTCCCCACCTTTCTCTGTGTAACCAAAAACATCAGTTAAAAAACTCTCAAAAGAACCTTCTCTTTATTCCATTCCACAAATATGACCCAAACCATCAATTCCATGATGATTTAAAAAAAAAAAAAAAAAGCTCAAAAAGAACTATATGCATAGAGATTTCTTCTAGCTATTTGTCACTGCTTCTTTGGTAAACTTAAGCTTCTTGACAAAGGAGCCAGCATAACTAAAAGAACCCTTGGGTCCACGGGCATAGGAGCATCACAGAAGTGCCCACAAATAGACAGACAAGAGCTTTCATGGTGACTCAGTCGAATTGTTGAGTTATAACTGACCAAGTGAAAGACTAGTGAGCCGGAGCGATGCAAGATTCAGAGGGAGAGGATGATTAATAGTGCAAAGCCCAAGAGAACGGGGGTGGGGTGTGTGATCCACAACATAGGTGGAAAAAATAGCCTTAATAGGTGGAAAGGAGGGGTGTTATTTTGGAGGCAGGAAGTCGGGGGAGTTCCCTTTAAAGCTTTCTGTTTTCGCTAAGTAGGAGGTGAGGTCATTCTTGGAGGGTGAGGTGGGAGGGTCAAAGATTTGTGGAGGTTTGAAAAGGCTGCTGTGGATAATGGGAAATCCTGCCTCTCCTGGCTGCCCTGAGGGTCCCTTTGCAGGTGGAACCACAAGAAGGCAAGGGAACTGGGGGTCAAAGTGAAGGACCAAGAGCTACAGACTGGAAAAGGAAGGAATGAAGGCATAAAGAACTGGGCCCAAAGGGAGGGAGTGAGAGAGGAGAGGAGGTCAAGGACCCAGGTCTGAGGAGAAACTGAAGATAGGGCAGGGTAGGGGAAAGACTTTGGTACAAGAGTGGGGTCCAAATTATCATTATTACTTTAAGTGTAAGAAACAGTATCATATTGAAACAAAATTAAATACACTGCAATTTTGTAATCCTGCATTTGAACATTGGTCTTACTTGTAGATTGCGGTTTTCAAACTTTTTTTTTTTTAATGAAATTTTATACAGACCCACTTGGTTGGATCCAGAGTGGATGATCTAGAGCCCACCTACCCTCTGCCAGCAGCCCCGCAGCAGCCCCTGGGGCGCTTTCGTTGTCTCCCCGGACTCCTCAGAACATGGTTTAAATATCACTGCTATTCAAGTTTTGAGGCTGAAGAAGTTTATATCAAATGAACACAATTCTGGAGCCTCCCTGGTGGCGCAGTGGTTAAGAATCTGCCTGCCAGTGCCTGGGACACAGGTTCGAGACCTGGTCTGGAAGATCCCACATGCCGTGGAGCAAATAAGCCCGTGCCACAACTACTGAGCCTGTGCTCTAGAGCCCATGCACCACAACTACTGAGCCCACGTGCCACAACTACTGAAGCCCACGCACCTAGAGCCTGTGCTCCGCAACAAGAGAAGCCACAGCAGTGAGAAGCCCACGCACCGCAACAAAGAGTAGCCCCCACTCGCCGCAACTAGAGAAAGCCCGCGCACAGCAACAAAGACCCAACGCAGCCAAAAATAAATAAATTAAATAAATTAAAAAGAAGAAAATGAACACAATTCTGGTTTTGTTCTTGATAGGATGCTGGGTCACCTATTTACTGTCAAAGTCATGATATCATCTCAAGAGCCCGTTTCCATATTTTCCACAGTGAACATGTATTACACTTAGAGTTCATTCTAACTGGAGTCAGAAATGGATTCTGGATTTGATAATGCATCAAGACCCACCAAAAGAGTTACCACTTGGGAAATCCTCCCCAGGTGTGGAAAACTTCCTCCCCAGCTGTGGGAAAGAAGCAGATAGAGCTAGTTTTCTGTACTATTAGGGCGAAAGTAAGTTTTCTGTCTGAACTATCTCCTTATTTAACATTTGTTAGAGAATAAGACTAGTCCTCTACCTCCTATATTCCAAATGCTAAAATATTTTTCACATAGATTAAAAAATTAAACATGAAAAGTTACAACATATAATTAGAAAAAAAAATGTGAACAAAAATTTATATAAACTTATGGCCAGAAAGACCTAAACAACTCAGGAAAGTCAGAAGCCTGAAAAGAAAAAGACAGATATATGTGACTACAGAAAAGGATGAACAATAGCAATAATGAAAAAGTCCAAAAGCCATGATCAAAATCCTGCTAAAAATATTTGCAACCCATATGACAGCATTTTTGAACAATATTCTATGAATACCTATAAAAATTTTTAATTAACAATATTAAATACAAAGATATATGTATTTTATCTTCTAATTTTTTTATTTTAAAAATGATCAAGGTACTTTCCTGGTGACGCAGTGGTTAAGAATCCGCCTGCCAATGCAGGGGACATGGGTTTGCTCCCTAGTCCGGGAAGATCCCACATGCCGCGGAGCAACTAAGCCTGTGAGCCACAACTACTGAGCCCGTGTGCCGCAACTACTGAAGCCTGCACATCTAGAGCCCGTGCTGCGCAACAAGAGAAGCCACCGCAATGAGAAGCCCCCGCACTGCAATGAAGAGTAATCCCCGCTCGCCGCAACTAGAGAAAGCCTGTGTAGAAATGAAGACCCCATGCAGCCAAAAATAATTAATTAATTAATTAATTAATTAATTTAAAAAATCACTTTTAAAATAAATTAAATGAATAAATAGGTAAAAATGATCAAATCTATAGAAAAGTTGCACAATTTCATTCCCAGCAAGATATTTGTTTTGCCCTTGAATTAGAACAACAAAAGAAGCAGCAGAGAGGTGGGGGAGCAGACGAGTAAACAAACAACTGAGATGCTCTAATGGATTTAACCTAAACTAGGAAAGTATTATAAACACACAGAGGTGAAGAAGGTAAACCAGCTTGGTCAATAAGGAAAGGCTACTCAAGGGAGGTAATATTTAGGGTGCTCTTTACAGATGAGTAGAAGTTAGGCAGATGAATGGCATTCCAGTCAGAGGAAGCAGCATTCATTCATTTATTCATTCATTCCAACAATTACAGGGCTTACTGTGTGCCGGTCAGTGGGCTCTGGAGATGGAGCAGTGAACAGAGAGTCAATTCTGTGCCCTCCTGGGGGGACTGATAATAGACAAGTACACAAGTAAATGTATAAATGACAAAAAGGATGAAGGATGAGAGAGGGTCTAGGGTGGTATGAGCCTGTTTTTTTAAAATTAATTAATTAATTTTTGACTGTGTTGGGTCTTCGTTGCTGCATGCGGGCTTTCTCTAGTTGCGGTGAGTGGGGGCTACTCTTCGTTGTGGTGCGTGGGCTTCTCATTGCGGTGGCTTCTCTTGTTGCGGAGCACAGGCTCTAGGTGCGCAGGCTTCAGTAGTTGCAGCACGCGGGCTCAGTACTTGTGGCTCGCGGGCTCTAGAGCGCAGGCTCAGTAGTTGTGGCACATGGGCTTAGTTGCTCCATGGCATGTGGGATCTTCCTGGACCAGGGCTTGAACCCATGTCCCCTGCATTGGCAGGTGGATTCTTAACCACTGCGCCACCAGGGAAGCCTGGTATGGGCCATTTTAAATAAGATGGTGAAGAGAAGGACTCTCTAAGGAGATAACATTTGAGCAGAGACTTGAGTGAAGTAAGGGAGGAACTGCGGAAGGAGGACAACAGCAAGTGCAAAGGCCCTGAGGTAGGCAGTGGGGCCAGAACTGACTGAGTGAGTGGGAGAGATATACAGCAGGAGATTAAATTAGAGAAATATGCAGGAGGAGAGCCTAGCATTCATCAGCATGGGACTTTGATGGGATCACCAAGGAAATGAGTGTAGAGTTAGAAGTCTTAGAAGTGAGCTGGGAAATACTAATATTTAGAGGTGTGGAAAAAGAGAAAGATCCAGAAAAGGAAACTAAAATAAGAGGAAAACCAGGGATGAATGATGTTCTAGAAGTCTAGTGAGTGTTTTGAGATAAAGAAGTTATTTACTGTGCCAAAATGTAAGGAGTGAGAAAGCCTAGAATGTTCAGGGAGCAGGGAGCAGCTCAGGATAGAGGGAGCAGAATCTGGGTAGGGAATGGCACCAGAGGATGGTCACAAAGCAACTTTCTCAGTCACATACTTTGACAATAATATTGACAAGAGGCCTTAAACATAATACAAAACAAATGTAGAGCATAACTTTCTAAAATTACTTTTACATACACAGGCTCAGTTTTCCCTCTAAGCGACACTATGCAGGACAGCATTAATTCATAGATGAAGAATTTAGGGCTCAAAGTCGGGGGGAACATGACAGTTTAAAAGATACAATGACCAATGACACAGTTAGGTCACCCTTTCTCTGATTCCACTCCAGTGCTCTTTCTGCTACCTCTGCCTGCCTCCACTCAATGTTAAAAAATTCAGAGTAAGCGTAAACCTGATGAACAACTTATTTTTTCTCACAAAAGTTTCCTTAAAAAAACTATTATTAAGAAATCAAGAGTGAAATCAACCCGTAAGATTTCTGATATATGTAAAACTGAAAGAGATGAATCTGTCACCGTGAGGCTTTATTCATAGGGACTAGCTGGGATCAGAACCTAATGGATTCAGCGCCTGGAGATTTCTGTCTCTCTGATGTGATGGAAGTCAAGTCATTCTTTTTCAGTGGGTCTTTGATCATGTATTTTACTGAGTTATTGAATGTTTTAGCAATCAGAGACTATATTTAGAGACTTTAAAAAAAACATAAATTTGGGAATTTCCTGGCAGTCCAGTGGTTAGGACTCCCACGCTTTCACTGCCAAGGGCAGGGGTTCAATCCCTGGTCGGGGAACTAAGCTCCCACAAGCTGCGTGGCACAGCCATAATTAATTAATTAATTAATTAAAATTTAAAAATTTTAAAAACACATAAATATGATGTTCCTAAATATTTCCTTATTTATTGAAAATTCTATCCCACAACTGAATAAAAGTACTGAGTATCTTTTTTTTTTTTTTTTGAGTATCTTTTTTATCTCATATTTTAACTAATGTCCAAACCCACACCTGAGGTCCTTAACAAAACCCTGAGTATGTTAGTGATGGGTTGGAGTTACTTTTCAGCTTTGTAAATGCCTTGCTGCATATTCTTGTTGGAAAGGTATAGTGGCAGGGGTGTGTGAGGAATATGTGTAGAAATTAAAAAATAAATGAAAATTGCTGATACATAGACTTTGTTTACTAAAATAGTTTATATATATATATAGTTTACAAAAAAAGTTTACTTGCTCATTTCACTTTTCCTTTTTTGACGAGCTTTATTTAATTCTATTGTCGAAACAGCCTGCTGTTTTTAATAACTTTCATATGTCTGAGAATCTACATCCACACTGTCCCAAATTCT
The DNA here is from genome assembly GCF_949987535.1 of Balaenoptera acutorostrata. Taxonomy (NCBI): domain Eukaryota; kingdom Metazoa; phylum Chordata; class Mammalia; order Artiodactyla; family Balaenopteridae; genus Balaenoptera; species Balaenoptera acutorostrata. Next base: position 41,497,520 of record NC_080075.1, read on the forward strand.
CCTAATTTACAGCATTTATCTTGTCCATTTTCACTCAATGCAAACCGTAGGAAATTAATAAATATGTTTTTAAGGAAGATAGATCATCAATCCTGAAAGAAGAAAGAATAGATATTATATTATTTCAACTGGATAAACAGGTGGGAAATAATTCATGCATAGTCAAAGATTATTTAAAATTCAAAATATCCCATTATTTTTTTCTTTAAATTATGAAAGGGTTTATAGTTGCAAAAGACTTCAAACAATACAAAAATGTAAAAGCAAAGCAAAAGAATTACATTAGAGAAGCTGTATGACGTTCTATAGCTAATTTTCTTTTTTTTTTTAATTTGAGCTTTTTATTTTTTTATTTTTTAAATTAATTAATTAATTATACTTATTTTTGGCTGCGTTGGGTCTTCGTTGCTACGCAGGTTTTCTCTAGTTGTGGCGAGCCGCGGCTACTCTTTGTTGCAGTGCGTGGGCTTCTCATTGCCGTGGCTTCTCTTGTTGTGGAGCCCGGGATCTAGGCACGTGGGCTTCAGTAGTTGCGGCATGCAGGCTCAGTAGTTGTGGCTCGCGGGCTCTAGAGCGCAGGCTCAGTAATTGTGGCGCACGGGCTTAATTGCTCCGCGGCATATGGGATCTTCCCAGACCAGGGCTCAAACCCGTGTCTCCTGCATTGGCAGGCGGATTCTTCACCACTGTGCCACCAGGGAAGTCCCAGATTTTCAAATATGCATTATTAAAGTATTTTTGCCTGTACTCTTACTTTTCACTTTTAATAAATTGGTAATTAGTTATCCTAATTACAAATGGTTAAGACCACAGACTCTGAAGCCAATTGTCTGGATTTCAGCCCTACCCTGCCACTCTCTAGCTGTATCTATGACCTTGAAAAAGTGACTGACCCTCCTTGTGCCTCAGTTTCCTCATCAGTTAAGTAGCATCTATCTCATAGGACTGAAACAAGGATTAATTGAATTGATATACACGAGGAATTTAAAAGAATGTCAGGCAGAGAGTATACACTACCTAAGCATTAATTCTTATTAGAATTATAATTTTTCTTTCCCAGTTATGTTGTGTGCCTCTTGTTAGTATACAGTCAGCCCTCTGTATCTGTGGTTTCTGCATCTGTGGATATACCATTTTACATAAGGGACTTAAGCATCTGTGGGTTTTGGTATGGGTCCTGAAACCATTAATCCCCCAAAGGATACTGAAGGACGACTGTGTATCATCTTCCTGTTTACAGTTGGATACATTTTTGGACTACTGATTCATCTGTTTAATCTTGCCCTTATACCACACTGCTTTAATTATTATTGCTGTATAATATATGTTAACATCTGTTATAATATATGTTAACATCATGACTCCCCTTTTCAGAATTAAAACATATGTATATGTGTATATTTATTTTTCATTTTTTTACACGAAAACACTTTCTCAAATTTAAAATTATTTAGTTTAGTTTTGTTTTAATGGTATTAAACCTATAAGATAATTAAGTGACCTCTTTCAAATATGTAATTTCCTCATCCAATAACTTAGTCTGTGTTTTCAGTTATTCAAGTCTTCTTTTAATAAAGAAGACAAATAAAATTTTATATTTTTCTTCATATAGGTCATACTCTTTCTTTGCCAAAATTACTTCTAGGTACTTTATATTTTTTGTAGTTATTTTGAATTGTCTCTTTTTCATCATATTTTTATTATTCTTAGGATATAGGAATGGTATTAATGTGTGTATATTCTCTTATAGCTTCCCATTGGATCCAGCACTATTTTCAATTTCCTGTATCAGGAGGTAATCAAATAATTGTATTAATTTGAATCAATTTTTAAAGTTATCTAGCTATATAATCATGTTCAAATAATGATATAGTGCCTTCTCCTTTTGAATATTTTTACATCATATTTAATACATGTTCATGTTCTTTTGCGTCAGTCAGAACTTCTAACACAATATTATAGGAAAGTGGCTACAACTTACATCATAGGCAGAAACTAATCTCCCTTATACAGAAAAAGCTTCTGACCCAGAGAAAAAGACCAACAAAAGAGAAACAGATAAAGGGTGTGAATAGACAGTTCAGAAAAAAGGAAATACAAGCTCTTAAACATTAAAAAAGAAAAAAAAGCTCAACTTCACTTATAATAAGAAAAATGCCCAAAAATGGTGCCATTTTTTACCCATTAGACTGGCAAATAACCAGAACTTCGTTAACACTGTGTGTTGAGAGGCCGTGGGAAAACAGGTGCCCTCACCCACTGCTGGTGGGAATGTAAATTGATTTAATCCCTACAGAGGGCAGTTTGGCAATATCTGTCAAAATTACACATGACCTTTGACCCAGCAGTACCACTCCTAGGAATTTATCCTGCAGGTATACTTGCACACGTGCTAATTGACCTATGTACAAGGTTATTCATTGCAGCATTGTTTGTAATAGGAAAACACTGGAAACAATCCAAATGTCTATCAATAAGGAATCAGTCAAATAAATTGTAATATATCCCTGAAATGGAATACTATGCTGTCAAGAAAGAATGATGTGGTGATGATACAGAAAGATCTCCAAAATATATATCACTAACTGAAAAAAACAAGGTGTGGAACAGTGTGTATGGTATGCTACCTTTTGTGAGAAAAAAAAGGGGCAAATATTTTATAATAACTATAAATGGAGTATAACCTTTAAAAATTGTGAATCACTATTTTGCACACTATAACATATAATACTGTACATTAACTATACTTCAATTTCTAAAAATTAGAAAATAAAATTTAGGTAATTTCTGGCAGTCCAGTGGTTAGGACGCTGCACTTGCACTGCAGGGGGCACGGGTTCAATCTCTGGTCGGGGAACTAAGATCCCACGTGCTGCATGACACGGCCAAAAAAAATTTTTTTTAAGTAAATAAATAAATAAAATAAAATTCTAAAAAATTTAAAGGCAAAATAAGAGTATATATTTTTATTTGTTTATTCATAAAGAAATTCTGGAATAATGCATACAGTACTTATAACTGGGATTAGCTTTGGTAAACTGGGCTTGAGCTAATGGGAGACAGGAGTAGGAAACTTTTTTTTTTAATTAAAGTATAGTTGATTTACAATGTTGTGTTAATTTCTGCTGTACAGCAAAGTGATTCAGTTATACATGTATATACATTCTTTTTTATATTCTTTTCCCATTATGGTTTATCACAGGATAGTGAATATAGTTCCCTGTGCTATACAGTAGGATCTTGTTGTTTATCCATTCTATATATAATAATTTGCATCTGCTAATCCCAAACTCCCAGTCCATCCCTCCCCCAACCCTCCTCCCCGTTGGCAACCACAAGTCTGTTCTCTATGTCTGTGAGTCTGTGTCTGTTTCATAGATAGGTTCATGTGTGTCATATTTTAGATTCCACATATAAGTGATATCATATGGTATTTGTCTTTTTCTTTCTGGCTTACCTTGATTAGTATGATAATCTCTAGTTGCATCCATGTTGCTGCAAATGGCATTATTTTGTTCTTTTTTATGGCTGGTTAGTATTCCATTGTATATATGTACCACATCTTCTTTATCCATTCATCTGTCGATGGCCATTTAGGTTGTTCCATGTCTTGGCTATTGTGAATAGTGCTGCTACGAACATAGGGGTGCATGTATCTTTTTGAATTATAGTTTTGTCTGGATATGTGCCCAGGAGTGGGACTGCTGGGTCATATGGCAACTCTGTTTTTAGTTTTTTGAGGAACCGCCATACTGTTTTTCATAGTGGCTGTACCAACTTACATGGAGTGGGAAACTTTTAACTGAACCTGCTACTTTTTTGAAATGTTTGAACTGTGAGAATGCGTTGTCTATTCAGAAAAACATGTGGAAAAAACATGTGAATGTATTACATATTCAACATTTTTAAAATTTAAATCAATTTTTAAATTGGCTATTATGGCCCCCTTTTATATTGTTAACAGGGCATGGTGAAGTGGCTGGACATATTCCCAGGGACTCACTATGTCAGCTGTTGTATATCTATGTGTAGCTTTCTGCTTTGAAATTAGAAGACCTGGATAAGCTGAATTCAAATACTGGCTGTGGCCTTAGGCAAGCTCCTGAACCACCACACGGGGTTGTCATGAGAATTGACTGAGGGAGATAATGTTGTACAGGTTTTAGTTCAGAGCCCAGCATGTACTAAGTGGAAATGTTTGTTTTCATGTTTTCTGAGTGTTGGTGCTTTCTCCTCCCTCCACCCAAGGCACCTAGTACCCACATCCCTTAAAAGCACTTGTGCTCTGTGGTAACAGTGGCTTGTAAGTCTGATCCATTGAAGGCAGACACCCTGTTTTACTCAGCTCTGTCCCTGCAGTGCCCCACACATCACCTGGCAGGTAGTAGGCTGTAGTGAGCGTGTAGTAAATGTGTTCCTTCTTTCAGCAAAGATCTGTTAAGCACCTACTATTTGGCGAGGTACTCTGCTTGCTGCTGAGCACTGAAGAGACCTGTGGTCCTGTTGACAGTCTAGCAGAGGAGACAGACATGAAACAGATACTGGATTGAAGTGGGGTGAGTGAGAAGAAGGGTTAGTACCTAAAGTATAAGGAGATCCTGAAGGGAGGGGCTGATCATGGAGAGTCTCCCTTAGAAAACTGGCTTTTAAAGTAAGAATTGAAGATAAATGGAATTACTTTAGCCAAGATTACAGAATGTTGCAGGAGACGGAACTGCCTTCTCAAAGAAAAGGGTTTTATGCCACTGGGAAACCAAAAGGCCAGCTGACCCTTAGGGAGTGAGGAGGAGAGAAACATCTGCAGTGGCTCTGGAGGTAGACTTGATAAGACTTGTTAACACTGGTGTCCTTGATACTAAGAACAATGGGTTTCCATTGAGGGTTTTAGGCAAGAGAAAGAATTGATTAGATATGCATTTCTTCAAATCTTTCTGGCTGCTCTAGAAAGATCAGGCAGCTTTTATAACTGTTGAGGATAATGATGGCGACTAAGTGTGTAAATGAATGAATAAATGAACCCCAAACAATAATTCATTGCCAATTATGTTCAAATAGACTATAATACAAATTCACTTGGTTTGCACATTCTTTTATATTTCACTGAGACTGTACCCTCTCTAGATCTAGGAATTCACAGATCTCTTTGACCTATAGATTATTAACCATTTCTAGAGTGGTTACTTCTATAGATAGATTCTATTACCTGTTGATATAAGTTTGCTGTAGAGGATAATCAAATCGTGAAACTCTGAGGCGACCTCTCCTTCTGCCCACATGTGGGTAGGCCAGACAGTCCTCATTCTACTCTACCCCAACACCTCCCCCTGCTAACACATCACACAGTTACTCTACTTAGGAGAAGCCTCAAAGAATTTTACAAGAAAAATAAACAAGTGTATAGTTCTGGCACAGAAGCAAAAGCAAATATGGAAACTAAGGAATAGCAGAGTAAAGCCAGTTTCCCTCTTAATTGGTGTGATTTTTACAATAACTCTTAGGCTGCCTTAAGCATCTAGAAATCAATTTGGGTAACAGTTCAGGAAGTGGTATTCGGAATTACAATATCATTAGGGAGTTTCTAGTCTAACAGTAACTATCTAGTACACTTGGCCAAAGTTAATAGAATTAAAACGATGTAACAAAAGACCCTGTTTGTCTTATCAAAGTAAAAAAATAATACTAATACACAATTTTAAACTCTGGACTTACTTTTATTCTGTTATTCATCTTGTAAAGAATTTGATATTATTGCTAATATAGATGCTAAGTAATAAAGTTCTGAATGTCTGTTTAGAAGGTTATGACTTTAGGGGGAAATACATATTTTTTCTTCCTGTGACATTCTAAAAAAGGAAAAAGCCATTGTTTTATAATATAATTAATGGTGTAGATATCAATTGTGGTGCTTCAAGCTGTGTTAATCTGAAGGAGTGAAAATTCTATGGACAACGATCAAGATTTAAAATATCTTGGACTTCCCTGGTGGTGCAGTGGTTAAGAATCTGCCTGCCAATGCAGGGGACACAGGTTCGAGCCCTGGTCTGGGATGATCCCACGTGCCGCTGAGCAACTAAGTCCATGCACCACAACTACTGAGCCTGCGCTCTAGAGCCCACGAACCACAACTACTGCGCCCGTGTGCCACAACTACTGAAGCCAGCGCGCCTAGAGCCCATGCTCCGCAACAAGAGAAGCCACTGCAATGAGAAGCCCGTGCACCACAATGAAGAGTAGCCCCCGCTCGCCACAACTGGAGAAAGCCCACACTCAGCAACGAAGACCCAACGCAGCCAAAAATAAAATAAATAAATAAATATATATTTTTTTAAGTCTATGAAAAAAAAGAATTTTTAAATTTTATTTGTTTATTTATTTATTTATGGCTGTGTTGGGTCTTTGTTTCTGTGCGAGGGCTTTCTCTAGTTGCGGGCCACTCTTCATCGCGGTGCGCAGGCCTCTCACTATCGCAGCCTCTCTTGCTGCGGAGCACAGGCTCCAGACGCACAGGCTCAGCAATTGTGGCTCACGGGCCTAGTTGCTCCGCAGCATGTGGGATCTTCCCAGACCAGGGCTCGAACCTGTGTCCCCTGCATTGGCAGGCAGATTCTCAACCACTGCGCCACCAGGGAAGCCCCCCCAAAAAAAAGGAAAAAAAAAAAGATTTTAAATGTCTTATTACAACACATTTCCTCACCAGAGGGAGAGGCTGTAAACGCCATCTGAAAATGAATTTCAAACACTGGACTCTCCTTTCAGAGAGACTTGATGAGGTTGATAAGCACCCTCTGTGACAAAATTATTCTTTGGTTCTGAGGGGTAGTTATTTGGTAATTATATAGAACTTGAATTTTTTGTTTTTAAACCAGGGGAAACACCGTATTTTGATGAAGTGACAAGTACTTTATCTCACTAATATTTAAAAGCCAATTTGTCATCATTACAATTTATCAATCAAAGATGAGTCATGAGAACAGTGTGTCTTTGGAATGCCTGAGAATGCCTGGTATCATGGATTATACATAGACATTTAGAAAACCCCTGGTGACTGGGTGACTGATAAGTAATAAATAATAATAAGAAGAAGAAGGGGTAGAATTGAATGTTTACCAAGTGGGAGGCACTTTTATCCAAGCTTACAAGTATCACGTGTATTGAAAACCATTTCTCACAATGAAGTAGATCCTGTTGTTAGCCTCATTTTACAGATGGGGAGGCTGGGTCAAAAGAGTATGGGGAACTTGCACAAAATCACAGAGCTAGAAGGTAGTGGAGCTGGGATTCGAAATCAGACATCTGTCCCAAGAGTCTTTAATCATTATGCTGTTTCTAAAATATGGGGTGACTAAAGCTGAGGTTTTCAAGTAGCAGGCCATAGCCCACCACTTTAACGAGTCTTTAAAACATAATTAGAATAGAACAGAAACTACCAGAGTACAACACAGTAATGTTTCGTAGAACTACTGTCCTGTTTCAGTCCTTTATGTGCAGTCATGTGGATTAGGTCATAATGTAAAATGTATTTCTTACTGTGGGTTGAGGTAAAAAAACTTTGCAAGCCCACTAACCTGAAACATAGTTGATGGTGTTTTGTTTTTTTTTAAATTATCAAATCAAAAGCATTGAATTAACTAGTCTCTTAAGTTCTCTTTACTAGTTATAAATTGTAAAAAAATCTGAGAAAGATCACTTAAATTTTATCTATCATTTAAAAACTTGACCAACTAGAAGTTTTTAAAAACGTAGATGTAAGAAAAAATTTAAGGCAATAAAATTAATAATTTGAGATCTCATATGGTGAAGCATCTATCTTTCAATTAAAATGTGAATATCGTAGTTCAAACTATCCTCATCTTTGGTCCTTTTTATGCTTTTCAATATTTTCAAGCAAGTAGAGTTGGACTGGTGTGTAGTTAGGTTTAATTGTGCAGGTAAAATAAGATAACTGATATTTTCCCTTTTTGGAAAACTGATTCTGTTAGGTTCGTATCTGTGATAATCAGGTATTGTGATGTACTTTTGCATTTGACACTTTTACATTTTAAAAAATAATCTAAGCTCCTTTCTCAGTTTATCACCAAGAGTATGCAAATGCAAAAGATGAATTAGTCTTTGTGACTTTGTTTCTTATTTGTGTGTATGACTAGTTGTGACCTTGCTTGAAAATGTTTTTAACAGGATATTGAACTTGGAAAGAAAATTTGTCATCATTTCTTTGATTGTGGAAATAATTAAGTAAGGTTGAAGAATGAATCAAAGCATTCATTTTGTAGGCTAAATGTGTTTATTATGTTAACTATTAAGATTGTTGCTGATTTCCAATAATGGGCTATTGATTAACTATAATGACATCCTCCATCACCTTCGACACATCTTTTTGTGAGCTGGTTTGCCCTATAACTTCTGGAATCATAGTTCAATATTTTATGAGTTAGAAGAATATTTCTGGAGGGAATATGAAATTCAGGATTTTTCTGTATGGAAAGCACAGAACATTTTTTCTGACATTTCTGACATATCTAAGTGACAAGATTTCTCCAAACAGACATAGCATATAATAGCATGCAATATACTTTCACATTTCTTGGACAAGGGATCTCTATGTAATATGATTCTAAGTGGCTAGTTGCACAGACTTTTCTCTTTGTACAAATTGAGTAAAATGAGATCCTTTTAATCATTTGCTTTAGAATAAGTCTCCTTCCTTCAAGGAATAATAGGGGTTTTTATAAATTGATTATATTTGTCTTTTTTGACAACAGGAACACTCCACCGAGCTAGCCTTTTTTTTAATAAATTCATTTATGTATTTATTTATTGGCTGCGTTGGGTCTTCGTTGCTGTGCGCGGGCTTTCTCTAGTTGCGGCAAGCGGGGGCTACTCTTTGTTGCAGTGTTGCGGTGGCTTCTCTTCGTTGCGGAGCACGGGCTCTAGGCACGCAGGCTGCAATAGTTGTGGCACGCGGGCTCTAGAGCGTAGGGTCAGTAGTTGTGGCACACGGGCTTAGTTGCTCCGCGGCATGTGGGATCTTCCCAGACCAGGGCTCGAACCCGTGTCTCCTGCATTGGCAGGGGGATTCTTAACCACTGCGCCACCAGGGAAGTCCCCGAGCTAGCCTTTTCTGTTGTTTTACAGTCTTTTGTAAATCTAAGTTGTGTGAGTTATATGTTTGTTTTGTTTTGAAGAGTAAGGATTTATCAGCTTGAGCTTGTGTGTAGCTATAGTTTCATTCACTCATTCATCTATTAATTCAACAAATATTTATTGAACACTTAATCTATAGGTAGGCACCATAGGTAACTTAATGGAATACAAAGCCATATATTGCAGAGTTCCTGCACTTCAGAAGTTTAGCACTTGGTTGGGGAGGGAAGATGCACAACCAATGAACCACCAAGTTCTGCCAATTCTACCCCCTTAACATTTCTTGAATCTTTCCACCTCCTGCTATCCTCAAGGCTGCTAGATTAGTTCAGGCCATCATCAGCTCCTCCTTGGTCTTCTGCAATAGTCACTCTAACATATCTCCTCATCCCCAGTCTTGCTTCCTTCAAATCTATTCTTTACAAGGTTCTTTCTAAAACGCTAATCTAATTACTCTGGTCGCGGCTGGTTAGCTCAGTTGGTTAGAGCGTGGTGCTGATAACGCTGAGGTGGCGGGTTTGATCCCCGAACTGACCACGGGCGCTTTTACTCCTTACCACCCAAGGTGGTTACACCTCTCTAGCTGAGACTTGGAAGGCTCAGGTTACTTAAAGAAAAAAAAAAAAAAAAAATCAACACGTCTAATTACTCCTTTTCCTAAAACCCCTTAATGACTCACTATTGTCCTCAGGATGAAGTCCAAATTATCAAACTGGCTGCATCTGTCCTTGCTTCTCTCTTTTGTTCCATCTCTAGCCATTCATCTTCTTCAACTACATTTTCCAAACACTCTGAATTCCTTCCAGAGTCCCTAATGCACCATGCTTGTCTTCCCTCATGTTGTTCTCCCTGCTAGGAATGTCATCTGTAGATGTGTGCTCATTTATTCATATTCATTCAAAACTTTCATTATGGGTGTCTACGTGTCAGCCCTGTACACCATCCTGAAATTTCCCATTATGGTCAGGAGATGGATGTGTCAGTGGGCCGTTGTACTGTACTAGGTGAGTCCCAGGATGGATGTAGGCACAGGAACTGCGGGGGTCATAGATGAACCCAAGTCCAGGGAATAAGTGAAGTCACCAGAAGGAGGAAGCGGGTGAAGAGCCATCTAGACTTAGGGAGCAGCATGAGTAAAGGCCCAGAGCTGAGAGACTGTTGTTCTGGGAAATGGCAATCAGTGTGGCCAGAGTGGACCGTGTGCAAGCCTCAGAGCACAAGCAGGACTGGGGGAGGCAAGGTCCAGTCACCAAGGGCCTTGCCTGATGTGCTAGGGAGTTGGGGTTTCTTTTCTTGTGAGGTAAAGGGTAGACACTGAAGGATTTTTAAATTTTTTAAATTTTTATTAAAAAGAATATTTATTTATTTGGCTGCGTAGGGTCTTAATTGAGGTGCATGCGCAGAGTAGTTGCGGAGCCCAGACTCAGTTGGCCCCGCGGCATGTGGGATCTTAGTTCCCCAACCAGGGATCGAACCCGTGTCCCCTGCATTGGAAGGCAGATTCTTAACCACTGGACCACCAGGGAAGTCCCTGAAGGATTTTTTTAAAATTGGAAAGGAGGGAATGGGGAACTAGAGAGGAGAAGGAAGAGTGGCATGAGTGGCATGTGGCAAGAGTCACATTTATTTTTTAAAATCAACACGCTGGCAGCATTGCTTGAAAAAGTGACAGTTTGTCACAAATTGTCTAAATAAGCAAACAGTCCTGAATTGAAAAAAAAAAAAAAAATCACCTGAAAAATTTCAGGGCCACCTTATGAAGCTGGGGCAATTGACTAGCATAACAAAGTTTAAATTGCATGAGTGGAAACTAGTTTAAATTTCTCATACTTTAATAGAAGCAAGATTATGAATCTTTGAGGGCAGGGCCTCTACGTGACTTGTTTTTACCATATCCTCACCACCTATAGCAAATCTACCATGCAGTAAATTATCAATAAATACTTTTGACCAAGTGACTCTGAAATGTCTTCAAAGACTTTCTCTAAGATCATTCAATGAAAATAGCTCCCTGGTATTAAAAAAAAAAAAAAAAAAAGCCAACCATGCAACTAAATTAACCCCTACTTGTTAAGGATAATTCGTTCAAATTTATGAAACGATGTGTGATTACATAGAGGCTATTGTAGACCCAATTATAGGAAAAATCACATCTGAAGAAAACATTTTCATCATTAGGTCTTTTTCTGTCCAGGGAAGTGAAAGGTTTTTCTCATCATTGTATTCCCAGCCCCAGCACAGTATGTATCCCACAACAAGGACTCAAAATACTAGCTAAATGAATGAATGTCTGAACAAGTATAGGGAATGCTTCCTTAAGACACATATATTCATAAAATCCCTAATAAACTTTTTTTTTCTGCCCTTCTCTTTATCAGTTTTAATCTCTAAGAAGAAAGGAACACACAGAAGTTAGGGATTATCTTTAGGCCAGAAAGGACTTTAGGAACCTTTTAGCAGTTGGAATACTTCACAGACGGTGAAGAGCTCTGCCTGTCCATTACGGGTAGAATGGGGAGGAGAATTCAGCTCTCCTGATTCCAGACATTTTTCACTGTCCCATTTTGCAGTTCCAATTTTTAAAATGCGGCAACATTTATAAAACTATTGATTGATCCTGTGAAACTCACTTTTTTGGTGCCGCTCAAATCTCTCTCTCTCTGTTGCAGCTACTAGAAAGCCACGTATCTCCTGCAGGAGCAGAATTTGCAATATAGATGTGGAATTTATAAATGAAGGTGTTTTTGTCCCTCAGGCAAACCGCATATGTTTTCCTCTATGCCAGTTATTTCCACAGTATAAATTGTTGGGCTACAGTCTTCAACAACCCAGGAAGTTTATGTTGTTCACAAGACCTCGGGGATTTCATGTTCGCTGGAGCAAATAGAAGCAAATTCTCTCATGCCCTCCTACCAAGAATTTCATGATGACATTCTGCCGGTTGCCTTCTCAGATCTGCATGTGATTCTCCTTCCCTCTCTAGATTCCAGGATGAAGCCCCATTTACTCTGTCCTCCCTCATTGGGTCCCCTTTCTGTCCCTTTAGGTCCCCTTGGTGGTCCTCTTTTCTTCCCTTCGTCACCCTGATCTTATAAGAAGTATGTCTGCAGATCTCTCACTCCCACTAAAGCTTAAGTGCCTGAAACCACTCTCCCCACTCTCCCCACCCCACCCCATTCATTTGTGAGAAAAACTAGAAGGGAGAAATAACACCTGCCAGTTCTACGTCTCTAAAGGCAGGGACTAGAAGACAATTTTTCTAGGAGCCCCCGTGCTGGCCTTCGGGCTGCCTGCAGTCCTTTGGGTCCTCTCTGGAGAGGCCTCGGTGGAAAGGGAAGGAAAGGCCTGTCTTCTCCTCTTATTCCCTGTCTATGGAAGAGCACTCGCATCTCCTGCCTTGAGGGTGCAGCCAGAGGGCCCAGGTGATCCGGCTCCTTAACAGGAATAATAGGAGGCTGGGAGCGAAACAGGCTATAGTCCACATTGTCAGTAAGGTGTAGGGGAGAGGTTAGCTCCTGATGGAAAGATGATCAGGAGCTGTGTGAACTTCCAACGGCCCCTTGTTTTTCTCTCATTGGCTTACTTCGTTCAAGGACTCGGTTTTGTTTTTATATTTTTCTCTAGCATTGGAGCTGATGCTACCATAAGACAAGACTGGACAAATTCTCCTGAAACAACTGAGTGACAAGCTCCATTGACTTGCCTCTAGTTTTTTCTAGCTGTACCAGTGGAAGCATGGACTCCTCAGAAAACTGAGGCCCTTTTGGACCACCGTGGATTTTGAAAATGCTATAATAGGTGCAGGGCCTTAGGGGCTCTGCAAAACCCTGACTAATCTGGTATAGCACAAATTTCTTGGTCTCCCGGCCCACTCTCTTTCTGATCAGAAAACTGAAACCTTTGCATGAAATAGGAAGATTTGTATCCTAGTGTTATAAGAAGCAGCTCAAACTGGGAATTCTCCGGTGGTCCAGCGGTTAGGACTCCGCCCTGGTCGGGGAACTAGGATCCTGCAAGCCAGGCGGCACAGCCAAAAAAAAAAAAAAAGCAGCTAAAACTGTTTACACCCATGTCATTCATAAGTCCCTCTCTTCCTTCTCCATAGTTTCCTTGGGTTGAGTCTCTTGGTTTATTATCAAGAAGATGCTTCTGCCACCTGGGTAATTAAATCTGTGATCTTTACTGTCTCCTACCTCATTGCCTCTGAAGGCCAACCCGGCACTCTTTTCTATTTCCTCAGTCTGGCAAGGCTGGGGGCTTATTTTGACTCAGCCTCCTGGATGGCATAAGGTTCCTGCTAAGCCTGCACCTCCCAGCCTTCGACTGCACACCCCTAACAACTCCGCCAGCTGCTGCGGTGGTCCCCTTGTTCCAGCTTTGCCACCCTGCTTCAGCCTCCACTTCATGCACCTTTGTTCATTTTATTTGTTCACCCTGTGCTTGCCTTGTCTTCCCAAATCCACGGCAAAACCCTTGTTGGGGAATCCAACTGTTACCCGGTAAAGAAAGAAGTGTTGCTTGTGATGGTGCAAACACAATCTGGAAAGAAAAGCTTTCGTCGTGCATTAGTGATGAGCACAGAATTTTTTTTTTTTTTTGGCTGCGCTGGGTCTTAGTTGCAGCACGCGGGATCTTTGTTGCCTCATGCGGGATCTTTAGTTGCAGCATGTGAACTCTTAGTTGCGGCATGTGGGATCTAGTTCCCTGACCAGGGAGTGAACCCGGGCCACCTGCATTGGGAGCGTGGAGTCTAAGCCACCGGACCAACAGGGAAGTCCTGAGCACGGAAATTATATTTAGGTTCTACACAAAACCTATAGGTGAATTATCAGGCAAACTACTTTCAATGTGTCCTTTGGTATAATTTGACTTATGTAGGAAAGACAAATATTTTCAAATACTTCAGTTTTCATGGATCTCAGAATAGGTTAAAAACTTTTAAATATTAAAACACATTAAAATATTTTTTACAAAGTGTGTTCAGTAGGCTGGATCTCTACAGGCAAAAAAAAAAGTGTGAAATAATTATCTGGATAAATCAGGAAAAAATTATTTTAGTTTGAATTTATACTGTGGTACATTTTCTGTGTTCATGGTGTTATGGCACAACCCAAATTTCACTGTATATAAAGATTTTTAAATTTTGCTTTTTATTTTCTTAAACATTCAAACATTTAGAAATTTGAATTTACTTTGGCCTTATTTCTAACATTTATGACTGTCTACATATACAAAGCAACTGGCAAATAGCAGATACTGATAAATTGTCAATTTACCAAGGAATTTCCTTTCTCTCTCTTTTTTTTTTTAAATGAAGTATAGTTGATTTACAATGTTGTGTTAGTTTCTGGTGTACAGCAAAGTGGTTCAGTTTTGTATATATATATATTCTTTTTCAGATTCTTTTCCATTATAGTTTATTATAAGATATTGAATATAGTTCCCTGAGCTATCCAGTAAATCCTGTTGTTTATCTGTTTTATATAGTAGTTTGTATCTGCTAATCCCCAAATCCTAATTTATTTAATTTATTTCTCCCCCCCCCACCTTTGGTAAACATAAGTTTGTTTTCTATGTCTCTATGTTTTCTATGTCTGCAAGTCTGTCTCTGTTTTGTAAATAAGTTCATTTGTATTATTTTTGTAGATTCCACATATAAATGATATCACATGATATTTGTCTTTCTCCCTCTTACTTCCCTTAGTATGATGATCTCTAGGTCCCTCTTTGTTGCTACAAATGGCGTTATTTCATTCTTTTATATGGCTGATTAATATTCCATTGTATAAATGTACCACATCTTCTTTATCCATTCATCTGTTGATGGACATTTAGGTTGCTTCCATGTCTTGGCTATTGTAAATAGTGCTGCTATGAACATTGAGGTATCTTTTCAAATTAGAGTTTTCTCCGGATATATGCCCAGGAGTGGGATTGCTGGATCATATGGTAACTCTGTTTTTAGCTTTTTAAGGAACCTCCATACTGTTTTCCATAGTGGCTGCACCAATTTACATTCCTGCCAATAGTGTAGGAGGGTCCTACCAGGGAATTTTCTTATAAACTACTACTACTATTTGATTTCCAGTAAATTACTTTATCCAACTAGAAAAAATAGTAAGTGTGCCTAATATATAGCTGACTCTCCGTAAACAAATGTATACATTAAGAAAAAAAAAAGAAAAAACAGTAAGTGTCGAAGTGTCAGAGCATTGTAATGAAGCCCCTTTGCAACCTCCAAATGTATTATGGAGGTTTGTTTTTTTTTTTTTTTGAAATTGTTTTGAGTGAGAAGAGAATTTTCATTGGACATTTTCCATTCCATGAATCCCCTCCCCCTTTTCCTTTTTTTTCTCTCCAATTTTCTCAAAGTGTAAAGAACGAGGGAGAGGAGGAATGAATGTCTGTATATGCAAACAAAATATACTTTATATTTCCGTGCAATACAACAATTAGTATAAAAGGAACTGGTAGAGAAGGATATTATGATCTCATGCTTATACATATATATCGTTTTCCACATTTCTTAGATAAATGGCATAAGCCTCATCTATAGAGGATTAGAATTACTGAAATTATGACTATAATGGCCCATATAGTTCTGTAACATTTTTCACTTCATTTTCCAAGTGAAAAGTGGTTCAAATATTATTCATTTGAAAATCTTCAGATTCTAGCTACATTACAAATAAAGAGTTGTATTGGCAAATCATGCTAGACTGTTCTTAAGAAAAGATTCCATGAATTGTGACAATTTTCAAAATGCCTGAGCAAATGTACCTGTTATTGAAATAAATTTAGAATGGTTAAGTAAGTAAATAAATAACACAGGATTTTTAAAAATTTTATTGAAGTATAATTGATTTACAATGTTGTGTAGGATTTATACTAACTCTTTTTCTATGGGAATTTGACCATAGATCTAAAATAAATTTTAAGAGAATTTGAAAGTTTCTAAGTTAGTCAAATTAGAATCAAGTTTTTTTTGTTTGTTTTGTTTTTGTTTTTTTTTAAGATCCCATTACATCTACATGTTCCAGTCCTTCCAGGTAATAGTATTTCTCTTTCTTTTCTTTTTACAAGGTTTTGAAATTTACATCCAAATGGAAAGGAATAAGAACCTCTTTTGGTTCTTATTCTTCTAGGAAATAAGAAGAAATTTCATACTTCATTCACTCATTTTTTTTTAATCAGGGTATCCTTGTATACTTTTCACTTTATTTTCAAATATCTTAACTTTCTATGTTCACTTTCCCATCTTAAAATGGCAATAGTAATAGTTCCTACCTCACTGGGTTATTGTGAAAATTAAATGAATAAATATCATGAAGTGCTTAGTGAAGTTCCTGGACATAGTAAGTGCTCAATAGAAGTTAGCCATCATTATACCTGCTGTTTTTTTGTTTTGTTTTGTTTTTATGTGTAGTTGATTTACAATTTTTTTTTTTTTTTTGGCCAAACCACGTGGCATGCGTGATCTTAGTTCCCCGACCAGGGATCAAACCCATGCCCCCTGCAGTGGAAGCACAAAGTCTAAACCACTGGACCGCCAGGGAAGGCCATGATTTACAATATTGTGTTAGTTTCAGGTGTATAGCAAAGAGATTCAGTTATATATATTTTTTCACACTTTTTTCCATTATAGGTTATTAGAAGATATCTAATATAGTTCCCTGTGCTATACAGTAAATCCTTGCTGTTTATCTATTTTATATATAGTAGTATGTATCTGTTAACCCCATACTCCTAATTTATCTCTCACCACCCCTTTTCCCCTTTGGTAATGATGAGTTTGTTTTCTATGTCTGTGAGTCTGTTTCTGTTTTGTAAAGAAGTTCATTTCTACTTTTTTTAAGATTCCATGTGTAAGTGGTCATATAACATTTGTCTTTGTCTGACATACTTCACTTAGTGTTATAATCTCTAGGTCCATCCATGTTGCTGCAAATGGCAATATTTCATTCTTTTTTATGGCTGAGTAGTATTCCATTGTATATATGTACCACATCTTCTTTATTCATTCATGTCGATGGACACTTAGGTTGCTTCCATGTCTTATTAGCAGTTATTGTAAATAGTGCTGCTATGAACATTGGGGTGCATATATCTTTTCGAATTAGAGTTTTTGTCTTTTCCAGATATATGCCCAGGAGTGAGATTGCAGGATCATACGGCAACTCTATTTTTAGTTTTTTAAGGAACCTCCATACTGTTCTCCATAGGGGCTGCTCCAAGTCACATTCCCATCAACATTATAGGAGGGTTCCTATTTCTCCACACCCTCTCCAGCATTTTTTATTTGTAGAATTTTCAATGATAGTCATTCTGACCATATGAGGTTATACTTGCTGTTCTTATTATTACTTTCCCCTTCTGATCTATTTGGGTTTATGATCTCTCAGCTGTTTAATTCTGACATTCTCAAGTATATAGAAATCAGCTTGAAATGGTTTAAAAATAGTAGCACCTCACACTTGAGGTACTGAGATTTTTCTACTAACATTTATGAGGCTAATTTGATCTCCTCAGAGAAGAATTTCTTCTGCTCTAGAAATACACTTTAAAGCTTTGACCAGGAGGAAAGAATCGCAAAATACAGAGTACCCAAAAATAACGTATTTTTTATGAGCTGAGTAAAAACTTGCAAATACCATGCCCCAGACATTATTTTTTGGAACTTCTCAGTACAAATTCTTAAGGAATCCCTGTCCCCATCCCACTCCAAAAGACAGTACAGTGGCATAATCCAGTGCCTTGTTACTCAAACCAGGGACTCAGCATCAGCATCTCCAGGAAGTTTGTTAGAAAAGGAATTTCAGGACCTGGCCCAGACCTACTGAATCATAATCTGTATTTCAAAAGGCACCCCAGGTGATTCATGTATACAGTGAAGTTTGAGAAAGACTGATGTAGTTGAGGTTCAGCTTTTTTTTTTTTTTTTCCTTTACTAGGCCAGGATAACTTCAAATATTTTATAACTAGATCACGGTTTCTCAACCTCTGGACTGTTGATATTTGGGGCTGAATAATTCTTTGTTGTGGGGATCTGTCCCGTGCATTGCAGGATGTTTAGCAGCATCCCTGGCCGCCACCCACTAGATTCTAGTAGCTCCCCAACAACCAACAATGCCTTCGTGTTATTATTATTATTATTACCTCCACCTTCTGCTCTACCTGGACTTATAATGTGCTCTGTTTGGTTCTGACATTGGCTAACAATGTTTTTTTGGTGAGACAATGTTTGATTGCTAAATGTCTCCTTGGGGATTAAATTGCCCGCATTGAGAACCACAGAAATAGATCCACTAACTTTGCTATGTTCTTCTTTCCTTCTAAAGTCAGAGTATGTGATAGATCACTTTTTACTGTTGTTAGAATCTATTTTCAGTTTATTATAGGACAATAAGTTTTGAAACTTACTTTTGATTAAATGTTATCAAAATTTGATAATATATTACTATTCTTATCTGCTTTTTAAGTTTTCTG
Source organism: Balaenoptera acutorostrata (assembly GCF_949987535.1). Lineage (NCBI taxonomy): Eukaryota > Metazoa > Chordata > Mammalia > Artiodactyla > Balaenopteridae > Balaenoptera > Balaenoptera acutorostrata. The sequence continues at coordinate 41,516,147 of NC_080075.1, forward strand.
CCTCTGATCAGACAACTAAAGCACCAGGCAGGCAGAAAGATGCAGAGCAAAATGTCAGATAGACCTACTAAGTGGTGAGAATTAAAGGAAGGAAAGTGGACCTAGTTTGGAGTGGCATCTAGTAGCTTTTCTCCTTTTGTTCAGAGTCTTAGAGTCACAGAATTTCACATCTGGTAACATCTTCTCATCAACATTAATTTCCAGGACTTTGTTCAATTACAAAAGCCAAAAGAGATTAATTCATGAATTCAACAAATATATCTTAAGCACAGCTAAGAACTTGGCACAAAGCCCCTGCCTTTAAGGATAGATGATAGGAAATTGAGATCCTAATTCAGCCCCATTCCCCTCGACCTGTGTCTCCTGAAGCCCATCTCAGAAAATGGAAACTACACCTTTCCAGTCACTGAGGCCAAAATCCATGGAGTCATCCTCAAATCCTCTCTCTCACACATCCCATCCAGTGGAAGTTCTTTTGACTCTACTTTCAGAATATATTTTGACTTTGAATACTTCCATGACTACCACTCTGGTCCAAGCCCCAATCTATCCCTGGATGAATGCAGAGTCTCCTAATAGATCTCCGTTTTTCTACTCTTGCTCCCCAGCCTAATCTTATCATAGCATCTAGATTGATCCTGTTAAAATTTGAAGTCAGGTCAAGTCATCACATCTGTATTCAAACACTTGGTTGGCTCCCAGTCTCACTGAGAAAACAAGTCAAAGCATTTACAACAGCCTAGAGTAAGGCCCTACATCATCTGGCCCCTTTGTTGCTTTAACTGACTTCCATGGTATAAATACTCCCTTTATGGCCAATTTCAAGCCACCAACGTGATGTCACAAATCATGGAGTTGTGAAGGTATTCGCAGTAGCACATCATTATATGGTATTTCCATCATGCAAATACCGTTGATGTAAATAATCTCAAGAGCATAGATAATAGTAAAATGAAATTACTTAATTAGGAAGTGATAAATTTTGAGTATTTATTACCTTTGTTTTAATATAATTTATTTACTTAATAGTAAGTTTATATAATTTAATTTTTTAATAATGGCTGTGTTTCACAACCAGCTTACAAAATTCTTGAAAATTTAACAGTTGGCTCCCAGGAGTCAGTTGAACTGGCTCTAACACACCAGTGTTAGAGCACCAAACATGCACCTGCCTCAGGGCCTTTATTCTTTCATCTGCCTGGAAAGCTCTTCTCCCAAATGCTTGCAAGGACTCCCTCCTTCATTTCTTTCAGGTCTTTTATTGAATATTACGTTCTAGGTATCACCTTCCTCAGCCACCATGTCTAAAATTGTACCATCCCGATTCCCTATTCCAACAACCAGATTCATTTTTAACCTTAGCACTTATCACTATACAACATACCTTTTCTCTGACTTGTTATTTACTCCCAGTGTCCTCCATTAGACTCAAAGCTCAATAAAAGTAGAGATTTTTGTCGGATTTGCGCCCTCTCAAACCCTAGCACTTAGATCTGTGACCAACAATTACTGGGCTCTCAATAAAATATTTGTTGAATGAATGGATCAGCATCACCTCTTCATTTCCTTATTTTACTTCCTGTTCTGATTCTAATTGCCTAATAGTTAATGGTATGTTATATGTGAAAGAAATGGCATCTTTCCAACCCACATCTTTCCAAAGAAAAGGCATCTTACCTTCCCTGTTTCTTTATTTATTTGTTTTTACTTCTTATTTATGCAGACCCCAAACCCCAGCTCATTATTTTATTTTTGGCTTAGAAATACTTCAGCAAAAACAACTCTGTGGCTTCCCTTGTCCTGCCTGAGAATGATCCTAGTGAAATGATACTTCATATCTCACTTCTATATAAGAGAGTCTGGGACCCATTGTTGAAAATTACCTTATAGAACTGTATAAATTTCTCAGACTGTCAAACTATAACTCCTAGACTTAGGAGCCTTCTCAGATGCTTTTTTGCTATGTTCCCCAAAAGGCAGCAGCTCACTTTCAGACAATTGCTGATTCTGCTTCTGAATGATCTGAGGTGTCACAGACTCCATATAGATTATTCACTGAGGTCTCAGACACATAGGGAGTTTAGCTCCACAGACAGAATATTCATAATTTTCCATAAATATTCTCAACACTGTAAATTGGGTTTGATAGGAATAGGGTTGCAAACTGGACTATGCCCCCAGGGCAGTTTTTTCTTGAAAAGAGTATCTTTTCTCTCCCACCTCCATGCTTCACCACCATACACAATTGTACTATTGTCCAAGTTACACTATAATGTTTTTGAAATCCAAGGATGTGATGTGATGTGATGTATTGTTTTATGAAGTATTCTTAAAAGCAAATAGAGAAACAATTTCCTTATAAGATATTTACAAAGAAATATTTCTCCCAGTGCTTCCTTTCAGGTCTTACTAAGTCACAAACGTGCCCTAAAGATTCATTGGAAGAAAAATCCCATGGAATTGTGAATTTGTGCCCAATACATGAATACACCCAGTGAGTCAGACTCATGGTATTTTCAGCCTAAGTGCCCGTTTCTTATGACTGGTAGGAAGAAGTGCATATTGGAAGGTCATTGTTATATCTCTGAGGTCAAAGTGATATCAATTTTCTCAAAAAGAGTGAAATGACCAATTCCATTATTAAGATAATATAGTTAATTCATACCTTACTTCAAATATTTTTTACTACATTATATGGGTATTTAATCTTATAATTTGTGTATTCCTTGAAGAGCTCACAGTCAGTAGAGACTGTCTTCAGAGGCAAAAGATCAAGTTAAAATGCAAAGATTTGACTCTGGTGTGACCTTAATAGCAAATATCTATGGTTTGATAGGGAATAAACAGGTACTGTTCACATGTTGTGGTGGGTGTGAAAACTGACACAATCATTTTAGGGGACACTTGGGCAGTTCCTATCACAATAACAAATATACATGGCCTTTGACACAGTAGTTCCACTTTTAGGATATGAACCTAGAGATATATTCACATTTGTGCCCAAAGATAAATGTACAGGGATATTCACTGAAGCATTATTTTTAAGAGAGAAAACCAGAAATAGCCTAACTGTCCTCAATAGGGGACTGGATGAGTAATTTATAGTACTGAGAAGATGGGGAAGACAATGGAGCTGTCAATAAGGATGAAGTGGATTTATACATTCTGACCTGTTAAGTAAAAAAAAAGCCACCAAATAATATGTATAGTATGTCATATATGCTGAACAAAACATAAAGCAAGTATATTTGTAAATGCATAGAAAATATCTCAAAACATACATATCACACCCTTAATGATGATTATCCCAGAGCAGAAAAAAGAACTGGGGGCTGGGGGAGGGAGGACATATGAAGAGGACTTTTATTTTTTACCATAGATACTTCATTCTCTATTGTTTGAGTTGTTAACCATGATCATGTATTACTTTTTAAATTAAAAAAATTTTTAATAGAAATAAGTAACAAGTAGTAAAAAGGAATTTATGAGTTTCTCTTTCTCTTTTTTCTGATGAATGTTGTTTTGTGAGACAATGTGAACTAGTAAAAAGAACACAAACATGGGTTCTAAGTTGACTCAGCTCCTGTGGGGTGGTGTGTACCTGTGTGTATGTGTAAGTATGCGTGATAGAGGGTGCGGGGAAGCAAGAGTGGGACCAGGAAAAGAGTAATTACCTCACAGGGTTGCTATAAGAATTCAGTGAAATACTGTACAGAAAGGTCTCTAACAGCCTGCTAGATAGCAGGCAGGCACTCAATACAGTTTACTTACATTTCCTTATTCATATCCCACTCCAGGGTTTGAAGTCTGTTTGATTCCAACAAATGAAGGCAATGAGAAAAGGATTAGAAATATGTCAAACCTGTGTTCTGAATTTGATTCTGAAAATACAGTGATCAAACATAATTATCTGCTCCTGTCACTTCTTTTTGCACTTTTTGGCTAACTCTAGGCAAAAACAATGGGCTAAATATTTACATCTGATTCACTATGGTCTGACAGATAAGACCTCCTAAGGGATATGATTTAAAGATGACATGAAAAGAGCCAAAGAAGGGGTCAGCAAACTGGGACAATTCGGACTTTACAATCCACAAAGTGCTTTATGAGTCGCACTGCTCCTTCTCATCTGCTTCACCCTTACATGGATGAGACAGGCATGGGTGATATCAGCCTCATTAAAATGGGTGACAAGGAAACTGAGGCCCAAAGAGGTGAAATGACTTGCCCAAGGTCACATTCTGAGCAGAGCCAGGTCTTATGCCCAGTTTGTATTCCTATTACTCTGCCATCTAAAAAAACCAGTGGCCTGTTTCAAGAGCTGAAAATGCGGAGGGAAAAACTTTTTAAAAAACAGGACAGCCCCACTTTTCCGGTAATAGAATGTAAGTATTCCAAATGATCAGTGTATATATCATATATATTATATATTTTGGTTTGATATTGTTCGGTTAGGCAATGAATAAAAATCTTAGGTCTGAAAGTAATCCAATATCATTTTAGTAAATCTATTGGAGGGTGAGGGAGTTATGCTTTGGTGTAAGCCTTTGTCCACTGTGAGTGAGGATTTGCTGAAGAAAATTGTGTTGATATAATAAATCATTTATCAACCTCTTGGTGGCACAATGGGCCTACTAAACTTTGGTGGGCTGCTTGGTGTTTCTTCAGCAAAGAACAATCAGTAAAGCTTACTTGGAGGGGCACTTGGGGGCAAGAGAGGCAACCATATGAAGGGCCAAATGCATGCGACTTTCAAAGAAAATACTATTTGGTGATGATGAAGTATGCAAAGGGCAGCTATGCCGAAAGGAAAAACCGACGGTAGGGGAAGATCAAGGGCAGTTGGCATGTAAGCTCACCCAGAAAAAACAGACGATGTTAAACCAATTACAGGGATTATAGCGTCTTAATTTTTAGGAAGGATCGGTTGTTAAAGAAGCCAAATTCCACCCTAGGGAGAAACCGAGTTACAATTTGAAGGAGACTTGCCCAAGAACTAGCTAAGTATCTTTCCCATGTCTCCGAGAAAATCACGAGACGCCAAGAGTGCGCGCCCCACACCTCACCCCAACCTCTCAACATCTTGGACCCAAACCCAGGCCTTTAAAATGGATTAGAGAGGTCCGGGGCCTACAATTAGTTGGCCTCCGTTGTGTTCTTTTCGCTCCTTTTTTCCACCCCACCCTTCCCCGATTAAAAAAACAATTCGCTGTGCCCTCCCTTTTAGTAGCGCAGCCCCCATCAGAGGGGCGGGTCCCGATCCCGGCAGGCTCAGGCCCCGCAGGTTGGCGGGAGCCGGCGGGGGCGGGCCAGCGCGGGTCCGGGAGAAACCGAGCGAAAGCAGGCTACCGCGCGCCGCGCTCAAACTCGCGCCACCACCAGCTCACGAGCTGCGCCCCACCCTCTCCGTCACCAAAGGCGCCCAGCCAATGAGCGGGCCGGAAAGGCCGGGCCTGCGGGCTAAGCACTGGGAGGGGGAGCGGCGGGAGGGGGCGGGAAGTCGAGGGCGGGCTATGTTTGATTGACAGCTCGCTCGAACCAATCCTCCGCGCGGCTTCTCTTCGCTCTCCTCTCTGCTGGGCTCAGCTCTTCGTCCCACCTCCTCCTCCTCCACCCTCCTCCTAGCTCCTTTGCGACCCGCCCCTCTTCCCCTCCCCCACTCTGCGGGCAAATCGCTGCTGGAAAGAGGCGGGGGACGAAGCGGCGGGCTTGTGTGGAGCCTTGAGGTGGGATTGACGGGCGATCTGGCCAATAGAAGGTAGGCTGATGGCGCGGCTGTGGCTGGAACCGGCCAATGGGCGGGCAGGCTGGGGGCGGAGGCCCAGGTTCCAAACGCTCCGCGGCGCCATGGGCTGAAAACTCAACCGAGATGGAATCTCCCAGTCTGAACCGGTTTCAACCGGTTCCGAGTTTGAGGCACTAGGAGGAGGGGGAGAAGCGGCTGCAGCGGCCGCGGCAGGAGCAGCGGGAGCTACAGCATCAGCAAGAGCAACAGTAGCTACAGCCCCGGCGGCGGTGCCTGTTCCAGTCTTTGCTGCTGCAGTCCGTGCAACCACCCAGAGGGGGAGGGGGGAACCACCAGTCGCTGAGGAGCAGGAGAAGGGGGGAAAGTTTAGGCGAGCCTGGGTGGGGGGGGCCCAGCGCCGGAGCCGCGTGAGAGAGGGAGCCGTATTTTGGTTGGGGGAGTCGGACTGCAACTGGCAGCAGAGCGTCCCCCGGCCGTGTGGACTCTACAGCCCCTACTCCTGCCGCTCCTGCTGCCGCCTGTAGCTGGAGGGTCTCCCTGGGGCAGAATCTTTGCGACTTGACCCCGTTCCCCTCCCCCTTCCCTCACTCCCTAGCCAGGCGGGAGCATTTATTCCACAGATTAATTCCCTTTCTTTTTTTGGGGGGGGGGCGGGTGTGTGTATCGGGGGGAGGTGTCCCTGAAATAGTAAATATTGTTGAGCTTTTTTTGCCCTTATCCTCTTCGTTTTTTTAATTTCGTTTTTTAAGGTGGGAAAACTGTGAAACCCACCTTGATTTCCTCCCCTCTCCCCCCCCCATCCTCCCTCGCCCTAATCCCCCGATCAAGGAAGGAAGAAGCAGTTGGTTCAATCTCTGGGTAAGTCGACTGTGTCTTCGGGGTCGAGGGTCGGGCGGCCGGGCGGGAGAAGGCTGGCGTGGGGCGCGGCGGCGGCCGCGGGAGGCGAACCGGGGAGGCGGCGGCGGGCCCACAGCAGAGCCTGCGATTGAATGGAGCCGCTTCTGCCGCTGGGGGATGGAGGCGGGGAGGCTGCCGCGGGAGGGGAGCGCTTGCTGGGTCATTCGCGTGTGCGGGTAGCGGTCGAGGAAGGCAAGGAGCGTGATAGTGAAGTGGGGCCCGGCGCGGGGGTGGAAGGGCTTCCCAAGCCCCTTGGGTTGGGGAGAAGTTGGGGTGATTTCAGGAACATTTCTGTAAATTATTAGGAGTGGAAGTTTCCAGAAATATTTAGTGCAGCAGCATTGAAACGTCCGCCTGCATCACGTGGCCCCTCGGTGGAGAGCTTGGGATCGCGGGAGGGAGGGGCTCTTAAGTCCTTGCTCCTCCTGCAGGGAAACTCAGAATCTCTGGTTTTTTACAGAGTAGAATTAGAAGTAGGAAAGGTTAGTTGATTTTTCAGGGAACTGCAGATGAGGTTCCGTGCTGTAGTTTGTTTGGGGGGACTTGGGTGTGTAAAGTGATCGACTCATTTACTGCTGGCATTGTACAGTGGATAATACCCTGATTCTCTTTCATTCCCATGTCTGAGTTTGGGGTGGGTGGGAGGAAGTGGTGTACTGGGGGAAGCATGAGAGATTTGCCCAGCCCGGACCTCCCCTGACCACGCAGAGGCCATGCTGCATAGAGAATGGGGCGGTGAACTTCTGGCGGCTGGTCTAAATGCCTTCTCCGAGTATGGGCGGGGTGAGTGCGTGCTCCAGTATGCTATAGTTAGAAGTGCTGCACATCGGTTCGGGTGGGAAGAGAGGGGAGGGCGGGCCTTAGTGAGGTGTGTTTCTACTGAATGAAGCAGTCAATTGCCCACACAATCTAAAGTAGCAGTCTTTCTCCTTGCAGCGACTTGTTTTTTGACCTGCTATGTAGTTACCATTAAGCAACGGTTATGATTTTCTGGTTTTTGGATGGGAGCTGGCAGTGTGTAGTTGCCTGCCTATTCAGTTTGAAGTGGCAGTGAAGGTATTTTGGTAGTCACTTGTAGAGTCACCACGTGGCTGGATAATACCTTATATTTGCTATACATACAGTGAGTGGAGTTTAGGATTGAGTGTCCCAAGGAGAAGGAAAAGCTTTTGTGGTTTCTTTCACCTCTCCCGCTATGGCTGTTTGCTGTCTGCCTGATAGTGTATCTTAAGCGCGTGGGACACTGCTGTTAGTGGAAAGAATGTTTTGGAAGCTATTTGATTTGGGAGACTAAATGTGCTTGGCATTGACTAGAAAGCCGCCATTTCTGTACTACGTACGGTTCGAGAATAGGTAGGTCATTTCGAAGATAGCCGCTAGTTTTAAGGGTGGCATACCCTGCTGTATTTAATACAAGCTTCTATTCTAAAACTGATTTTTTTCCACAGGAATTTGTCTCATTTTTGTAAGGACAATGTGCTTGAAAATGAAACTTTTTAGAGTCACTTTATTCTTTCTCGTTTTGGCTATTAAATTATGATAGGACGAAATAGGATAAAAGTTCGTTCAATTTTTAACCCCCCCAATCGAAAACATTTGATATATAGATCTTGGTTCTTTGTGGACATTGCTTTTGAGCCTCAATTTTTAAGATTGTTCTGATCCTTTGAAATTGTATGGCACTTGAATGGGGTAAATTTACACTTCCATTTGTGAAATACATATTTTCTTTTTCATATTAGTATTTAGATCAAAGATTGTGTATGTCAGGTATTTTGCATTAAAAATACATTTAATAACTGCTGTAGAAATTTTTGAAATCTCACTAGTTTTTACTGTCAACAGTGGATGGACTTAAGAGGAATAAAAATCCTCGAACTCATAATTTTTCAGTTTTACATTATATCTAACCTAACTGATCCTTCAGACTTTTACTTTGTTGTAACTGACATTATCGTTAAATAAAACATTTGACTTGAAATTGAAATTGCTGCCATTATTAACGTTTTTTAGCTGTTATAAAATAGACAAGAAATAACGCCTTTTTCCTAACAAGCTGCTTTGTCCAAACATAATGTAATCAAGTTAGCCACCCATTTCCTGATCTTGGAAGGTTAAGAGAGGGAGAAGTAGAGATGACCATCTGACCTTGTTGGGTCTAAGTACAGTAAACCAGGGTTACTTAACTCAAGGTTTCATGCATGGCTTTCATGGTGTCCTGAATCGTCTGTAATTGTATACAAAGTTGTGAATTTTTTTAATTGGGCAACAGCTGTCCTGTTCCTCTGATTGTGAGGCATCTTAACCCAAAAAAGTTTGAGGAGTGCTGATTTAGCCAGTCAGACTTAAGTGGCACTGGCTTTGAAGAAAAAGCAAAAGGAAAGATTTTTATAAGGCTGGGCAACAAGAATGTGCATGTGTGCCAGCACCTTGGAGTAGAATCCTCTTAAAGGGGTACCATTGCATATGAACCAGTAGGTTTTAGCCAGTACATTACTTGAGGTGAAGAAGCTCATTTTTCTGTTATGGTAGAATTTGGTCTTATTTGGAAAATGGCAAGATTTTACAGCCTTTTGTTTTGCCATTCAGTACCTGGAAATTAAAAAAAATCTTGTTTGACATATTACTATAGTTTTTTTTCTAGACCATATATTCAAGGAGTTTGTACGCTTGTAATTTAATTCTCCAAATTCATTCAGGGATGAAAGAAACAAATATAGATGGTTTAATTGAGTGCAAAAGCTTAAATTCTATAGAGGCTAAAGGTACCAGATTTGTTAGACTTGTTAGCTAATCATTGCTATATATAGGAAAACTTTTATACCACATTTAATTTTTAGCGTCTTCAATATATCTTAAAAATTAAGGTAACATGAAATGAGGGAAAGTGAGCTTTTACTGAACTAGAAGACCCTACTTGGGGCGGGGGGCAGGGATCCATTTGAACTTCATCTGTATTTAAAATTTTCGAGATCCAGATTTTAAATTGTATCAGGTCTTAGGGCCATAAATTCTTTTTTTTTTTTTTTTTTTAGGGCCATAAATTCTTTAATAATCATTTTTAAAATGGGTTAGGGTAACTTTATATACATGTTAGTAGAAAGAACAGTATGATTTTTCTGGGGTCTAAAAATAAAGTGGACCCTAATGATTAATGCAGTTGTGGAGTACCTAAGTAACTTCAGCATTTATTTGCTTTTACTATCTCAGTTGTTTAGGTAAAATCTCTGAAATACAAAGTAAAATATTTGTAAGAACATGGTTGAAGTAAAATAACTTGAGTAGAAACTTTGACAATATCAAAACTTCATAGGCGCCTTAAATTCTTTTTCTTTATTTTCAGTAATCTATGCCAGCAATTATGACAATGTTAGCAGACCATGCAGCTCGCCAGCTGCTTGATTTCAGCCAAAAACTGGATATCAACCTTTTAGACAACGTGGTGAATTGCTTATACCACGGAGAAGGAGCCCAGGTAAAGTAGCTGATCGAAACATTATTGCAGTGTAATAAAGTTGTTGAGTTTAGAATAAAATTTTAAATTACCACCTTTTTAAAAAGTATCCCATAGTTTGTATTAAATTGGAATTATATATTAATTCGGAGAGGTGGTCTGGAGAAAGAAATTGCATTATATTTTGAAATGGTTTATTAGTGGGATGTTTTGGAGTATTATTATTATACTTGTTCTGTTCTTCAGCAGCCTTTACCCTATTTAATAAAAGATACAGCCCAATGTATTAAATGTTTTGTAGATATTGAAGGTTGTATGTCCCTTATATATTTAATGTATTTGGAGTTAATATGAGTCTTCTGTTTTTGAAACATTTAAATTGCAGAAGTACTTCACAGATAAAACTTCTTTTAAATATCCCACAATACCAAGTATCTTTACATTATTTGAATTTTAGCACTTGTAAAAGTGATACTGTTAAAATAGGAAATTATCTTACACTTAATCTATGTTTTGATCAGTTTAAGGTTTGGGGATTTTTTTTAAAAAAAACAGGAATGTTTGGAAATTTAAAATTTTTTTTATGGTGCAAGAATCTGGACAATCTTGAATCTGCACCCTGCGGACCTAATAATGTAAAGTTTTAAACGAGTAAAAGTTTCTGTTCCTGGATTTAAAAAATCTTATAAGGTGACGTGACAGATATCTTACTAGTAAAATTTTTTTGCCAAAAAGTGCATTTCTGGTAGATAATGTATCTTCAAGCTATTAATTTATATTTGCATAGTTAAACCCTGGCTGCTTTCATACTTTTTAGAAACCTCTGAAAGGTGGATATAGTAGTATCTTTTATAGATAGTCCAAAAAAACATGATGTATAAATATTAGCAAGTGCATAAGTATTTCTATTCCCTTCTGAAATCTAACATTGGTTTCACTATAATAAAGAAAAAATTTAAAGGGAAAAAGGGCCATGAAAGTTGTATGAGTGGATAAAATTACAGTGATTTTGTAAGCTTGTTAGTACAGTTTTATATTCCTAGGCGCTTTCGATCAGTGTTCTTGTCTCCAAAAGCATTCCTGAAAAAGTATCCGTATTTACTACACATACCATACATTGAACATGGAGCTTTAAGCTCCATTTCATCCCAGCATGGATGTATGGAAAGCAGCTGCTTTTGGAAGAAAGTATGACAGTAAGGTTGAAATGCATGAAGTAAGGTTGGGCTCAACTTTGACTATATTAGAAGCATAAGTCTGTAAGCCATTAGGAAGATTGGCATTTAATTTTATCACATCATTAAGCTGCCACTGCTCTTTAGTCTTCATTTTTAACCTGGTTCACAGCATCTAAAAGTATGATGACTAAATAGACCAGTGTTTTAGGCTTATAACAGAAGTAATTATGAAGACTATGTTGTAATACTGCTTTAGTAATGTTTCACAGTGTCGAGATTTAATGATTTGTTTTAAATTTGACTTTTGAATAAAGACTAGATTTAGAAAAGTGTTTACAGATATTTTCCATTTATGAAGACAAAGTTAACTTTCCCAAAACTAAGAATTTTATGTCTAGTTAGATTTCTCATGGGACAAGTCAATTGCATAAAGAATAATCAGTAAGTTGGTATTTGTTATAGATAAGGGAACAGGCTTAGAGCTTAAAGGCAGTTAAGAACCCCTTTTCTGAAAGTGATATCTTTACACTTCCTTGTTCAATTTTTTATATACCACTTCTTGGGGGTTTTATTTTGAATAAAAAGTTGAAGGTTGCAGTGGAAAACATGTTTTTAGTGTTAGATGTCTTAAATTTATTCCAGTAAGTTTTCTAGTCATTCCTCTAGAGTCTCATCTACAGAGTGTTACCTACCTTGCAAGAGACTGGAGGATTAGTGATGAGGTTTTGTAAAGCACCTGTTAGCGGTGACTGCTATTTAGGAGCCATTCTGTTTAAAGGGTACTTTGAAAGTATAATGAAGAAGATTTCACATATGTGATGTAAACTCATTGTTTTAAAATATGGTTTGGTGGGGAGTTTTTGTTTGGTTTTGGTCTGTCATAAAATATATACTTAAAATAGCAAGTAAAAATTATGCTAATTAAGCTTTCAAACTCACCTGTATGTAGCCTAACTTTTTTGAAAAGGATTACATAACTTTGGAGAGGAAGGAATTATTAGAAGGGTGGCCTTTAATCTGTAGATAGAACTTTTGCCTAGATGGGTAGTATAGTAGAATAATTAGCACTGTAATATTAGGACTACCTTCTGTTATAAACATTTTTCTATTTTTAGCCAAGTAGGACACCAGGGAAACAAAAATGTTGGAGTTGGGTGTTTTCTCCAGTACTGTGTTAAGTGTCTTGAACTCTTTTATCTATTGCTTAGCAACTAAAATACTTTCACCATTCAGTTAGTAACACAGGGAGATGCCAGATTTTCTCTCTCTTTGGTTTCCCTTTGTGCCTTTTTTAACCCCTCCTGGGGTGTTAAGTTAATAAAAGAATATATTTTTTTAAAAAAGAAAAGGATATATTACGTAAGGACAGTGGGATTAAGACAAATTTAAAAAAGGATGCAAATACTAGCAATAACTTCAGAGAGTAAAATTACAACAAAAAGGATGACTGAAAAGGAAGAAACGTGATTTATGGGGAGATTGAAATGAATGGTGATAGTGTGGGAACTATTCATTTATGTGTAGAATGCTCATCACTTCAAAAAACCTGATAAAGTTGTATCTTGACCAAATAACTTTTACTAGGCATGGATCTTTGATGTACCTTATCCTCTTAATATTTGTTACTATTTTATATGCAAGTCTCTATCTAGTTAGATATTCTCAGGAAGAGAATCAAAACACTGCTAAAATGGGCTTTGGTGGTAAATAATTCACATCACCATTCTTTCTACCTTTTGTTGGTTGGTTATTATATGATACAATTACAACCCTTTAAAGAAATCAAATAAAAAATGTATAGTTGTATTTCAAGACTTCACACACTTGCTCTAATCCCATGCCCTTAGGGTGGAACCCAGGCACCTTATTTTTCTTTTAAGTTCCAAAGTGTTTCTGGTCTTATTGTCAGGATACAGAACCATTACCTAATTTAGTGGGTGTGTATTTGTCAACTTTTTAAACAATAAGCAGTGTATAAAAGCCACAAGAGAAAAATGATTTTTTTTGTAAATTGGAATAAAAGCCAACTTAAAGATTATGAGGTGTCTGTGTCAGAGATGGTTTAAATAAGAATGCTTCTCCCCCCCCTTTTGATGCTTCCTCGTTTATAACCCATAGAATCAAACACTTGATCAAGTAAATGATCTAACAGAAGGATAATTGCCGAATTTTAAAACCATAAAATTTTACTCTTTGGTTACAACATGTGAGAGAAATAGGTAAAAGTTAATTAGGGAGGATCCAGTTGAGCTACAAAACAGCCTTTAAAGGTGAAAAAGATTAAGCGGTTGCTTCCTGAAAAAAATTAATAGACTTATCAGCCTTTGGTAAAATGTAGTGTTCATGTTGTATGAAAAACTAACAGTTAAAATGAAGAAACTAGGTAATGTCAACATGGCTAGATCTTTAAAACTGTCAATTGTCAATCATATCTCAGTGAAGCCGAGGGAAAGAAACTATGTCAAATGGAAAGAGCAAACTGCAGAAGAATTTCTACAGTATACTATTTATATAAAATTTAGTAACCACACAACTATATTTATGAAATTCATACACATGCTGTGAAAATACAGACAGGAAAAGACACCAAAGTCATGAAAGTGATTATCTCTAAAGAAGGAACAAAGGAAGGAAATGGCGCTGAAGAAAGGTACAAAGTTCCATAAGTTTTAGATCTTATGTTTAAAAGAAAAACAGACAAGTGCAGCAAAATCTTAACATCTGTTAATTCTAGATGGTTTCATAGGTTTAAATATTCTGGGTTTGCATATTAGAAATACAAAAGCAAAAAAAATTTTTCAAAATAAGCTAGGATTTAATATATGAAATTAAAGGATTTTCAGAGACAAAGGTGTGTTTACAATAAACTGAAGATACTGCTTTAAAAGGGTCTTAATGTTTTATGTGTATCAACAGGTGTTAGAGAGTTGTAGACTTACTTAGACCTAGCTTTTATCTGTCTCCCATGAAATATAATTTTATAGATAAAGTTTGTTAAAGATATCTTGGTGACTCTTATAAACCAGAGTATACCATTACATAACTTATCTAAGTAGATGTGAATTTTTATATGTTGCTTTTGGTTGATTGTGTGCTGAGAACCCCTTTATGTTGGAGTAGATAATTGATTGAATTTAAGTTCAGTTTTGAGAATACCAAATAAAGCAAATTAGGGGGGAAAAAACTTTTCTGTTTCAAAAGAATGTACCCATTCTTAATTGAAGTTGATAATGGACACATTTTTATTTCTATAAGGACTAGTTTCTTGAGTATTTCTGAAAGTTGATAAAATCACTGTCATATTAGGATTTGTGCCTTACTCAATACCATTCGAAAGAACAAGTTAGCTTAAAACTCTTTTTGTATACTATTTTAGCAAAGAATGGCTCAAGAAGTACTGACACATTTAAAGGAGCATCCTGATGCATGGACAAGAGTCGACACAATTTTGGAATTTTCACAGAATATGAACACGAAAGTAAGCAAGTGGTGGTTTTTAAATCCATTATTTCTTCTTTTCTTCCAGTCATAAACTTTGAGGAAGGTATCTCATTTTTAGTATTAGCATTTGTTATCTCAAATCATTTAATAATGTTAACTTATTTCAAAATTTAGTCTTAAACATAGAATTAATTCTTGCAAATAGTCCTAAGAATTATAAATGAAGTTTTGAAATTGGGACTAGTATGCAAGGTGGCTTTTTTTTTTGTTGTTTGGGGGTTTTTTTTGGTTTGTTTTTTTTTCTTTTTAGAATATGTGTACAGATCTCAGCATAAATTCTGAATGTTATTCAGAGATGAAACATAACATCAGAGGAATTATTTTGGGCAAGTAATCAATATAACACAGGCTAGGCACCTCCAAAACCAAGTTGTGTGGGCAGCGTAAAACCCTACTCCATGGTACCAATGCTTTTAATGGGACAGCACTCAGTTTTTATTTGCAATTGAAAATGTTATCATTTGGGTCCTTTTTTCTTAAGTTTGAACAGAAGGGTTGATCAAAATGTGTTTTGACTGTTTAGGCTTGATGATTCACACTTCTCTTTAAACTGCCTTAAAGTAGTAAAATACCATGCATGGCATTCTGTTTAAATACACACAAGGTTTCCACTTGGTATACACTGTGTTAAAACAGAAAGTAGCCATGTTCACCTCTGTTTCTGAAATCAGACTGTGTTAATTAACAGTTTTAAAATATTAACTAGTTTTGACATCTTATAAATTTTAGGGCAAAAATACAGTCCAGAACTTCCTCAAAGTGCTAACCTTAAGTAACATAACAGTGTTTGCCTGTTTGCTTGCCTGGTAAATTTTGCTTTTTATACTGACAGACATTACTAATGTTTAAGTTGATTTATCAACAGTATTTTTAAAAACTCAAATTTGTCTTGTGAAAAATGAGATGATTAGAGGAACAGAAAGAAAGCAACAGGTAAAGAATTCTTCCATTTACATAAATTACAAATGATTTGGTGCTAAATTTATGCACTATGACATTTGGCTTTTATGCAATCATTTTTTTTTCTTTAAAGATGTTAACACTACCTGATATTAATCATAATGTTCCATTATGTTGATTGCTTGTAATAGGAAGAAAAGGGGTGTCTTCCTGTGCAACTGACACAGCTAGGCTTTGACGGCAGGCCTCCACAAGGTCTACCCTTTTGATTCCCTTTAACTGAATTCTGTTCATCAATTGTTTTTGTTTCATGGGCGGTGGGAGGGGAAAGGGGAATTCAATGCGTAAAATAAGTATTTCTAAGGGCTCAGTAGAAATTTCTACCATTGGGATCATTTCATGCATTTATTTTTTTCATTTAGTCTTTGCTGTTCTCTGTCCCTCATCTTCATAACTCAGCAGTGGATTTCTCAAGTCCTGAGGTGTAAAGCAGAAACTTAATACTTCAGAATGATATTTGGATTATTTATGTATATTTCCAAAGTAGTTATTTATCATTGGCCCTCAGATTTGGCTATCACTTCAGATTTTTTAATCAAAATACTCCTTTTCAAAGAAATGTGAATTCTCACCATGTGTAGAGTCTTAATGTCTAGGAGAGATTGGGTTTTAGGGTACTATGTTGGTGATCTGTGTATTCCTTTGAACTAATTAGTGAAAAGCTTTTATTGGGCTTCCTGCCTCAGACCTGTTTGCAGAAAGATGAAAAGATGAATTGTATCTTCAGCAAGCTTGTGCTACTTTTTTACAGTTGGAGAAAGGCCTAGAGGTTAGTAAATAGGTAATTTAGGTAACAGTATCAGATATAAAGGCAGAAGTAAAATAAATGCAACAATGAAGGGGGGGATATCCTTCAATTACAAAGGGTAGGCTGAAAATACATTGGCTAAATATGGTTATCATTAAGATTAGTACTTCTTAACTGGTGTATTTATGGTGGGTTTTGTGTCTTAGTTTCTTAAAGATCTTTGTAATTGGTTGAGAATTAGCAAGAGGGTATATACTCCATGTAGTAAGAAGTGCATTTGTTTTGACTTAGTAAAACTTTTGACACTCTGATTTCATGTCTTTAAAATTAATTTAAAGCAAGTTTAGGGCAGTATGTTTTTAAAAGTTAATTTAGAATTTTAGTCAATGAGAAACTTACCTTTTTTGTTTATTTACATTTGTCTGAAACTTAGATCTATAAAGAGAGGTAAATGAACAGGAAAGAAAGCTTCACCATTTACTGCTGATTATGAAACTTTTTAATGGCATCAAATTTATAATTTGTAATTTCAGAATTTTGCTTTGGCCTTGTTTTTATTTTTGAAGTCTTTTTAAGGAATGTTCTGCAAATGTAGGATTTGGGTTGAAATGGCAAATTTTTCCTAAAAAGTCCGAAATGTTAAAAATGAAAGAAAACAGCAAAAACACTGTTTGAGCACAATGTAGTTTGGGACAGTCTATATTGTGCTTTGGATAAAGTGTGCATTCACATGATCCCTTTGGTTGAAATACTAATGCTCCTATTTTATTGTGTGATGACTAACCATTTTAAAGATGAACTCTTATTCTCAGCCAAAACTTGCAATCTGAGGTTATATATCTATATATGAATGAGTTTACCTTTCAGGTATTATAGCTGATTCTTCCCTAATTCAACCGGTTGAAGCATACCACAACAGTTTTGACCCTTTTCTTCCTCCTGTCTATCCACACTAATTGGTCATGGTAATGATTTTGGGTAGTAACTCCTGTAGCCTTGTAAATTGTTATAAATATTGTTGACTATTTAGAGTGAGTAATCAACAGGAGGGACAAAATGGCTTGAAAGTGGTATTTGTATTTATTAACTTTCTTACATTTTTAGTTATCATTTTTATAGTTGGAAGGAATACCTGAAAGGTAGATACAGATTGCAACATTCATTTGTGTATTATTTTGACTGTGCACAAAAGTTTATCTTTAAATTAGTAGAAATAGCAACTATAAGGGTGGGGTAAAAATTTAAAATTAAACCCGTGGGCTGTCTTGCTGCTACTTAAGTAACACACCAGTGATGTTTGTAAACACTTTCTGTAGAAAGTATCTGTGACAATACTTTAATACTTGGCCAAGAGCTTACAACTCCTAGAAGATGGTAGGAAGCTTGAGAGCATCCAAGCTGCTAAATTCTTAGGAGCCTGGTCGTGTTAAAGTACGTGAGCCTATAAGCAGTCATTTATGCTGTGAATTCGTATCTGGCTGCTACTTTTCCTTCTACAGACTAAGCCCATTTGGCCGCTAAGGGCTTTTTATTTGGTTCTTCCTCCTGGTGTGAGCATGTATAAACAGCAGGACGTTAAATAGAGTAGTAAACAATAAAGTGAGGAAAATGCATGAAAACTCAGTATATGGGCGAATAGATCCTTGTTTAATATATGTAATTAAACTTGGTAGCATAATGTTTTTGAAACTTTAGATGTAAATGTGTGAATGTCTGTCCATTTGTGAATCCTGGAAATTGCCAGTCTTAACAGCAATATATTCACATGCTTCTATTCTCCAATTTTCAGTATTATGGACTACAAATTTTGGAAAATGTGATAAAAACAAGGTGGAAGATTCTTCCAAGGAACCAATGTGAAGGTAGGAAAGTGTTTTTAAAGAATTGTAGATTCAGAATTTTATTACTCCTGGCATTTTTATTATAGTTGAGTATTGGACAGGAGGAATGTGTTGAATCTTTGGTAGTTTATTATGCTCTAATGGATTACTGCTTTCATCATGTTGCAAGGCAGGTTCTGTTTATATTTGGGGGCAGGGGAAGAATAAGGTTATCTTTGGGGGAAAGCAGAAACCAGACTGGTCAAACTTTCTACAGTAAATATTGTGGTGAAAAATTTGTATCAACTTATAGTTAATCTGGACCATGTTTGAAATGAATGAAATTTGAATATGTGCTCTTATGTATTGTTTTAAATTCATCACACAGTAACAAGTAATGAGTACTGTAATACAAGGAATAACATATAAATATAACAGCAAAGGAAAAAACAAGTTTTAAAAATCAAGACTTTAGCTTTTTAAATTCTGGGCATACCGTGTAAGAGGTTGGCTTCTAAAATAAGGAAAGATCAAAAAATGAAGATGTGGTGATGCCTGGTATTAATATTTTTACTTTTTCCTTTGTCACTACCTCAATAAAAGTAGTCATGGTTTAAGAAACATGGGGCAAAGTTAGTCTCTTGGAATTCTTTAATGCAGTTCCTTCCAGTTTTCACATACTGCCTTATTATCTACTTTGTTACTTGTTTAATCTCTAAAAAATAAAGAGAGAAGTCTGGATTTTAAAATGGGGTTATACTACTTTTGGTAGCGTTTTTTCCTATTAAATTATGTCCCCTTTCTTTGACTGTTGCTCTTTAAGGTTTGTCTTTACCTGCTTTCTCATGTCATCTTTATGGTGGAATAGCAACCTAGATTTACTCAGTCTGACTTAAATCTTGACATCTTTCTAGCACGTTTAGAGGTCAGTGGGACAATTTTTAATGGCAATATCCCTAATACACCATAAACTGTGAGTTAAGAATGATAGTGTGGGAGGAAATAGTGCCCCCCTGCCCCCCACCCCCCGCAAAGAGGTTCCTGTTTCTTTAAATGTTTTTATTTTGGTTTGAAGCCATTTTAGATCACATTCTGTGCCTTTCTCAGAAATTATTAAGTACAGTTTGACTCTGGCCCAAATAGATCCTTTGTACTTCATCACTACTTTTAGGGACCTTAGGTGCAGTCCTGGTTCTTTTACTACTGTTGTTTTATACTTGTGGTTTGAGCCTCAAATTTAACTTTGGCTGTGGCTTACCATACCAACAAAAAAGTGTGTAATATTTTACTTCAGTGCCATTTTACTATAATAAGTCCCTCTTTAATTTCTAAACACATAGACCTCTGCTTCTTATTACATAAGGATTGTGCTAGATGATCCTCCCAAATTATTTTCCAGCTATAAAATTAAATGATTTAAATTATACTAGCTTATCAGTCATGGTTGTATTTGTTACTGAAAAAATTAGAGGCTAAAGTTCTCCCTGAGGACTTGACAGTTTTTGCTTTCTGCATGAATGGGAGTGGCATGCTTTGGTTTTTATCATAAAGTCAAAAGCTTCCATATATTTCTATGTAAGTATCAAATATATACATATTCCAGGGCATATGTATATTTAATATATGCCCTGGAATATGTATATATTTAATTTTAATTTTGAAAGTCTTACCATCTTGTTTGGCAAAAACTGATGGAGGCAGGGTGGTGATTATTCTCCCTGAGTCAAGAGAATTCTATTTTATTCATGTGTTCCTGTTCTGTATTAGTGAGATACTTCATTTCTCTGCAAGCAGTACTTATAAAAAACATCTATTAGAATCACCTTTCCCCTTGCATTTCCCCTTAACACTAGTGATAAGATTGAGTGGGATGTAAACTTTTTAAAAAGTACCTGAAGTTCCTATCACCACATATATGGTTTTCACTGTCAGTGAAGTCATTACATGGAGGGGAAAGTGTGATGTAATTTTTAGGGTCTTTCAGAGGCTCAATATTAGAAGAGCATGTAAAATGGCTCCCAGAGAATGTTAGTGAACTCTATCTAACTTTAGATATACAGCAGCAACTTTGCATGATGCATTTAATGTTTTGTGTTTTTAAGGTAATTGATCTCATTTATAAAACACTGGGAAATAAATTTATTCACTACTATATTTATAATTCTTTCCAACTTTGTCAATCCTAGGAGGCTTCTACAATCCTAAAATTTTGTATCTCGCAAAGTATACTAACATTTCTGAATGTTAATTTTCCTTCATCTTTAAGTAACTTCGATATTGGAAATAAATTAGTATAACCCCCAAAATATTGTACATTCCTTTTGTTTATAATTGCCATATCTTTTTTTTTCTTTTTTAAAATATATTTATTTATTTATTTTTAACTGCGTTGGGTCTTCGTTTCTGTGCGAGGGCTTTCTCTAGTTGCGGCGAGAGGGGGCCACTCTTCATTGTGGTGCGCGGGCCTCTCACTATCGTGGCCTCTCGTTGCGGAGCACAGGCTCCGGACGCGCAGGCTCAGTAGTTGTGGTTCACGGGCCCAGTTGCTCCGCGGCATGTGGGATCCTCCCAGACCAGGGCTCGAACCCGTGTCCCCTGCATTGGCAGGCAGACTCTCAACGACTGCGCCACCAGGGAAGCCCCTAATTGTCATATCTTTTAAGCTGTTGTCTCCACTTTAGCTAGTCTTTGTCCATTTTAGTACCATTAGGTATTAAGACTATACAAATATATTCCCTACGTCAGAGTATTACAGGTAGGAAGATAAAACATGTTAAAAATAATATTTTTTTTAAAAAATCATTAAATTAGGCGTATATGTAATGAGTGCTAACACATGCTAAAAGAGGGGAAAAATCAGGTTGGCCCCTTTGGACAAGCTCATTCACGAAAATGGCAATGCTTGATGTATTTTAAAGGAAGGATAGGTTTGGTTATCAAACCTATCAAACAGCAAGCCAAGATAAGTTTTGTAACTTTTTTCCAATCCAGCATATATTTTATCAGCTTTCAGGTTCTTGTCCATAAGCGTACGTTAATTTTCACATGTTCTTTTAGTGGAATGGCATTTTCAATTTAGGGCATTATCTAAAGCAGTTTGCCAGGAAAATACCTGACAGTTCTGGACTGAGTTAGATGTCTCTTGCTCTGTGTTCCCTTAGTGTGTCCTGTACCAGCGGATCACAAATGAGTAAAATTTTAATGAGCAAAAGACAGATAATAGCCAAGTAAGGACATGTTAAAAAAACATTTAATTAAAAGATATTTTAATAAAAATAGAGCAAGGGAGATATAACCTTCATAATCATTTTAATGAATTTAGATTTATGTAATACAAAATTAACTACATTGCTCTGATTTTTATCATTTTGCTTTAGGTCAGAAAAATGTTTCTTTTGGTCACCCCCATCCCCACCTGCGATAACCTTTATCCCACTTAGCTATCACTGTTTTTCTCACTCTTTACCTTATCCTCCCAAATACGAGCTTAACGGTATCAGGGATCAGAGAATGTCTTTATTGCATTCTTACTGCTTGGTATATAGGTGTTCAGTATATAATTGTTCAAGTAATGAATTACTTATTATTGAAGTACTTCAGTGACTAGCACCACTCCCTATTTGGGATTCATTCGTCTATTTAAGAGCCTAATGACTTTCCCAGTATTTTTGCTTTTACATTTTTAAGTAAGTCAAGACAGTTTTTCATTTTAAGATATGGAGTGTAGTTCTCTGTGCTATACAGTAGGTCTTTGTTGTTTATTTTGTATATAGTAGTGTGTATATTTTAATCCCAAACTCCTAATTTATCCTTCTCCCAATTCCCTTTCCCCTTTGGTAACCATAAGTTTTTTTTCTATGTCTGTGACTGTATTTCTGTTTTATAAATAAGTTCATTTGTATCATTTTTAAAGATTACACATATAAGCGATATCATATGATATTCGTCTTTGTCTGCTTTACTTCATTTAGTATGATAATCCCTAGCTCCATTCATGTTGCTGCAAATGGCACTGTTTCATTCTTTTTTATGCCTGAGTAATATTCGTGTGTGTGTGTCACATCTTTATCCAGTCTTCTGTCAATGGACATTTAGGTTGCTTCCATAGTTTTTAAGGAACCTCCATACTGTTCTCCATAGTGGCTGTACATATTTACATTCCTACCAACAGTGCAGGAGGGTTGCTTTTTCTCTACACCCTCTCCAGAATTTATTATTTGTAGACTTTTTGATGGTGGCTATTCTGGCTGGTGTGAGGTGATACCTCATTGTAGGTTTGATTTTCATTTCTGTAATAATTAGCGATGTTGAGCATCTTTTCATGTGCCTTTTGGCCATCTGTATGTCTTCTTTGGAGAAAATGTCTTTTTAGATCTTCTGCCCTTTCTTTTTTTTTTTAAAACTGTTTTTTAAAATTATTTATTTATTTATTTATGGCTGTGTTGGGTCTTCGTTTCTGTGCGAGGGCTTTCTCTAGTTGTGGCAAGCGGGGGCCACTCTTCATCGCGGTGCGCGGGCCTCTCACTGTCGCGGCCTCTCTTGCTGCGGAGCACAGGCTCCAGACGCGCAGGCTCAGTAGTTGTGGCTCACGGGCCTAGTTGCTCCATGGCATGTGGGGTCTTCCCAGACCAGGGCTCGAACCCCTGTCCCCTGCATTGGCAGGCAGATTCTCAACCACTGCGCCACCAGGGAAGCCCTTCTGCCCATTTTTTGATTGCGTTGTTTGGGTTTTTTTGGGGTTTTTTTGTTTTTTGTTTTGTTTTGTTTTTTTGAGCTGTGTGAGCTGTTTGTATATTTTGGAGGTTAATCCCTTGTCAGTTGCATCATTCGCAAGTATTTTCTCCCATTCTGTAGATTGTCTTTTTGTTTTGTTTATGGTTTCCTTTGCTATGCAAAAGCTTTGAAGTTTAATTAGGTCCCATTTGTTTGTTTTTAAGACAATATTTTTGACTCAAGAAAAAGAAGAAATTTTAGTACATAAGTGGAATAATTTCCAAATAGGGAGTGGTTACTAGTCATTGAAGCAAAGGTACACTAGGACTGTCAGTGGTGTTGGTTCTTCTTTCTTGTCTGCAGTACACATCAGCTTTCATTATAACCCCTGTTCCTTTTGTAAAATTTTGGTGCTTGGTTTAGAAGATTCAAACCATAAAGAAGTGGGGGGAGGCCTCCTTTGTCTCTCCCTGAAAAAAATCTTTGTTAAGGAATCTCTATCATTTTAATTTAAACCAAAGGATTATATTTTAATCTGTTAAGGCACATGGCTTACAGATCATTACATTTCATGAGATATATACAAACTTGCTGACATTGAAAAGGGGAGTGGTGAATTTATGAGGAAAAGGTTCAAAGTGATAAAGCCATAGTATCTTGATTGTCTTGCATGGTTATTGGGATATGATATAAGAGGTAATGTGTGTAAAGCCCTCTGCATATCTAGGTGCTGACTGGATAAACACAACGTGTATGTTGCCAGCCTTTTTCCATGAAAATACTCCCACTTCTCTCCATTTCACCAAGTAATCATATACTAGTCTCAGGTTACGTTGCGATTTCTGCAATAGCATCCTAACTGGGCTCCTTAACACCCATTTATGTGTGTCCCTTGTAATATATTCACAACAAAGGATTTAGCATGATATTTTAAAAAACAGAACTAAATCAGGTCACTTCCATGCTTAAAGTCTCTCATTGTACTGAATATCACATGTTTAACTTGTTGCCTTTAAGCAATACTGGCTTTTAAAAATTGTTTGCTTTTTTAAGTTTTATTAAGGTATATTTAACATATACAATAGACTGTGTGTGTTAAAGTGTACAATTTGATACGTTTTGACTCATGCATATACCCGTGAAAACACCACTGTTATCAAGACCTTCTTTGTGATTGCCCTCTCCTTTACCTCCCCAGCCCCCAATCTGCTTTCTGTCACTCACTTGATAAGCTAGGAGTAGAATGGATAGATCATATGGTAGGTGTATGTTTTTAGCTGCCCAACTGTTTTCCAAAATGGTTGTATCACTTTACATTCTCAGTAGCAGTATGCTTCCCATCCTCACCAAAGCTTGGTATGGTCAGTGTTTTTAATTCTAGCCACTGTAGTACATATATAATGGCTTCTCACTGTGACTTCTGCTGTTGAGCATCCTTAACATCTGTGTGTATGTCTACTTATTTTAGGTTGATAGTGTTACTCCCTGTTGAACAGAGATAGTTGTTTCCTTTGTTGGTCATTTTGAAAAGAAAATTTAAGTGTTTGGGCTCTTTAAGCCCTTGGTTCTTAAGCAAATCCATGAGAAACTCCTTTTTTCCCCTCATAGAATGTAATGTTTGAAATATCAGTCTAATGGCAGATGTGACAGGCACTCCTATTCGTGTATTTTTGCCAGTTTTATAACATGATGGGATAATAAAGCAAAGATAATATTGATTAAATTTACATTTTATCTAATAAAACAAGGCAGTATTTTTCAAGATGTTCTTTTGCATTTCAACATCATACAGACAGAAAGTATTTTCCCACCACTTCAGGTTAAGGTAACAATTTGATCCCCCCAAAGTTTCCTAATTCTGTGGAACTTCCATAAGAGGTCTTTACTTGAGACCTAACAATTCCTAATCCTTACCTTACATCCATGCAGGAGACAGGAACCACCTATAGATTTTATTAAAGGGGTGTGGATTTTATTGTGATAGTTGTTTTGTTATAGGAAAAATTGTTGAATTTTTAATAAAATAAAAACTTGTTTTGTTGTGATTAAATATACATAATGTTTACCATTTTAAGTGTATAGTTTATTGTCAGTAAGTAAATACATAGTATTGTGCAACCATCATTACTATTCATCTCCCGAATTTTTTCATCATCCCAGTTGAAACTACCGATTAAACATTAACTCGCCATTACACTGTCTCCCCAGGCCCTGTTAACCATTATTATGCTTTTTGTCTCTATGAATTTGCCTATATTAGGTAACTTATATGCGTACAATCGTACAGTATTTTGTGTCTGGTTTATTTCAGTAGCATATGTTCCCAGGGTTCATCCATGTTGCAGTATGTAACAATTTCATTCTGGATTGTTTCCAAATTTTGTCTATTGTAAATAGTGATGCTATGAACTTACTAAAATTTTAATTGCTGTATGTATTTTAGAGTTTAGTATCTGAGGCCGTAAGCCGTTTTAGAGTAATAAATAAAGAATAAAGATCCATTCCTCTTAAAACTACTAAACATATAGGCAATAAGTTATAGTCTAATTCTAGCCTATCTGTGGGAACCCTAGGTTAAGAACCCCTGCTTTTGAGGTTTTTTAAGCTGTTCATTTCTTGGTTTGCTGTTTATTCACATGAGTATTTTATTGAGTGAGGAGTAGGAACATTATTCTGGATTCCTTTGGGCAATAAGGTAAAGAGGACAGATAGCTGTATTTTAGTGACTATCTTTCTGATGATCATTGGTGGTGGTTTAAATGGACAGATGTTTGTAATAACAGTATGACATGGGAAAAGAGCCTTTCTTTCTTGCCAACAGGCATGTGAAAAGATGCTCAGTATCACTAATTATTAGATAAATGAAAATCAAAGCTACAATGAGGTATTACTTCACACCAGTCAAAATGGCCATCATCAAAAAGTCTACAAATAATAAATGCTGGAGAGGGTGTGGAGAAAAAGGAACCCTCCTACACTGTTGGTGGGAATGTGAATTGGTAATCCACTATGGAGAAGAGTATGAAGGTTCCTAAAAAAACTAAAAATAGAGTTAACCATATGATCCAGCAATTCCACTCCTGGGCATATATCCAGAAAAGATGAAAACTCTAATTCAAAAAGATACATGAAGCCCAGTGATCATAGTAGCAGTATTTACAATAGCTAAGACATAGAAGCAACCTAAACACCCATCAACAGATGAATGGATGAAGAAGATATGGAGGGTGGGTGTGGGTGTGGGTGTGTGTATACACACAATGCACATACACACACAATGAAATACATCACTCAGCCATAAAAAAAATGAAATAATGCCACTTGCAGCAATGTGGATGGACCTACAGATTATCATACTGAGTGAAGTCAGTCAGACAGAGAAGGACAAGTATCATGATATCACATGTGGAATCTTTAAAATTGATACAAATGAACATATTTAAAAAACAGAAATACTCAGACATAGAAAACAAGTTTATGGTTACCAAAGGGAGAAGGGGGGGAGGGAGGGATAAATTGGGAGTATGAGATTAACATACACTACTATATATATAAAATAAACAAGGACCTACTGTATAGCACATATATTGTGCTGTATTGAATATCAATGTCTCATAATAAGGTATAATGGAAAGAATCTGAAAAAGAATGTGTATATTATTTGTATATAACCGAATCACTTGCTGTACACCTGAAACTAACACATCATTGTAAAATATTTTAAAATGTGAAAGAAAAGTTTCGGTTATACATGGCTTTGATGGAAGGATGTGATTACAGAGTAAACAAATATTTAAAGTGAATTTGATCAGATAGTATTGCACAATGGTTGAGACTGGATTGAACTCAGTTTTGTCTGATTGTAGCTTTACTTTTGTAAGAGTGTATCAAGGCTTTCCATTTTCTGTGTTGTATGAAAATTAGCCACTATGAAAGCAAGAGATAGGAGTCTGCAACTTTTTTTTTTTTTGGCTGCTTTGGGTCTTCGTTGCGGTGGCTTCTCTTGTTGTGGAGCACGGGCTCTAGGTGCACGGGCTCCAGAGCGCAGGCTCAGCAGTTGTGGCGCACAGGCTTAGTTGCTCCGCGACATGTGGAGTCTTCCTGGACCAGGGCTTGAACCCGTATTCCCTGCATTGGCAGGTGGATTCTCAACCACTGGGCCACCAGGGAAGCCCCAGAGACTGCAACTTTTTAACTCATATTCTAGTTTGTTTAGGAATGCAGTTTTCTCTTAATAGGTAGAATCTTGTATTTGGTTGAAAACTTAGTGCATGACAGTCTATATCACTGACTAGCTAAGAGGCTCATGAACAACTTTACAATTAAAATTTAGAAAGGGCTTTTGCCTCCATAAGAATATGGCACCGTCAGTATGTTGTAGTCAGTAAGTTCTCATTTTAAAGGGTTTTAGTGAATCAAATTCTGTTATGCATTTCTTTTACCCTATCATCAAGTATCTAATATTTGCAAGATGTTCCTGGGGGATAAGATTGTTAATATTGCTGTGTAACTAACTTGCAAGATGATATATAACTTCTAAGTCAGGATGGGAGTTACGTAAATCTCAGCTTTTTAGC
Source organism: Balaenoptera acutorostrata (assembly GCF_949987535.1). Taxonomy (NCBI): domain Eukaryota; kingdom Metazoa; phylum Chordata; class Mammalia; order Artiodactyla; family Balaenopteridae; genus Balaenoptera; species Balaenoptera acutorostrata. Next base: position 41,543,741 of record NC_080075.1, read on the forward strand.
TAGCTAATGTTGGTACTATCAACTTACAGGATTGTGTAGGCTATTTGGTGTTGCTTAGTTTTTATTTGAAATGGGACTGTCAAAGAAATTTTTCTTGACTTTGAGAAAATAGAGTTGGATTATAAAAGATGCATGCATAAACTCTTGGATAAGGAGCATTCATGTGCCATAAGCTGCCTTCCAGTGAGTAGTTAGGCATTTTTATACTAGTGTACCTTGTTTTGAAGAAATTATACATGACTGGTCCTTTAAAAAAAAAAAAAGTATTCCTTTTCAATAAATAATTCAAAGGTTTACTTTAATAACTTTGGAGGTGAATTTTTTTGTTCATATTTAGAAGAACGGGATGGGGGGCTATGGATATAAGTATGCTAGATCATTGTAGGAGTCCTTTGAAAAACTTAGTAACCATATAAGAGCATAATTGTGTTTGTCAAAGGCATACAAACTATGTATGAGAACTCTTCAGTGAAATGTTCTTCAGTTTGTTTTTTTTAATATATATATATTTCAAGTTTTCTTTATTCCCAAGGAAGAGCTTAGAAGGCTGCTGGAAGGAATATCCTAGTCTCTTCACATACACTTTCTTTTTTTTTTTTTTTTTAATAAATTTATTTATTTTATTTATTTATTTTTGGCTGCATTGGGTCTTCATTGCTGCATCCAGGCTTTCTCTAGTTGCGGGAGGCGGGGGCCACTCTTCATCGCGGTGTACGGACCTCTCATTGCGGTGGCCTCTCTCGTTGCGGAGCACCGGCTCCAGGCGTGCGGGCTTCAGTAGTTGTGGCACGTGGGCTCAGTAGTTGTGGCGCACGGGCCCAGCTGCTCCACGGCATGTGGGATCCTCGCAGACCAGGGCTCGAACCCGTGTCCCCTGCATTGGCAGGCGGACTCTCAACCACTGTGCCACCAGGGAAGCCCCACATACACTTTCTGAATAATTGGGAATAGTTAATTTCTGATTAGTATGGTTTTTATTGGATATGAAATCTTGTAAAGGTTGTTCTTGTTTTAAGAAATTTGTTTTACATAAATGTCACTTTTGCAACTGGCAGACAACTGATTCTTTTGGTACAAAGAATAAATAGACACTGGGATTGAAGTATTTTCTGTTAAATCTTAGAAGCTGAGCTTTCTCTGCTACTTGTAAACATTTGACTTTTCTCCCTTGATACGTGTGACACCTTTTTTTTTGGCTGTGCCGCGTGACTTGTGGAATCTTAGTTCCCTGACCAGGGATTGAACCCAGGCCACGCAGTGAAAGCCCGGAATCCTAACCACTAGGCCACCAGGGAACTCCCACCATTTCTTTTTTAAAGGTTCAGTTCGCAATTGTAAAATTGTTCTTAATTGAACTGCTTTTATTTTTTTAATTCTGGGTAAACCATGGGAAGGAATTTGGGGAAAGGAGTTATGGTACTTAATCAGATAAGCTACATAGCAGTAGGAGATTCTAAACAGACACTTGTGTGCAGCAGTACTTGATCAAAAAGGTGTTGTTTACATATAGTTTCAATGCTTTGGATGGATGGAAGTACTGATCATTATAGAGTGATGTTAAATTAAGAGACTTTAAAGTCTTTTTAAAGTCTCAGAGACTTTATTGTCTGTGAGATCCTTGTAGTTTTTTGGGTTTTTTAAACTACATATTTCACATTTTTCCTGCTTTCATCTTTTACTCTTTGCTCCATCTACAGGTGTATTTCAGAAGCCTCTAAAAAAAGGGAGAGAAGGTATTTAATTGATTTAATTGATAACAGAAGAGTGAAGGATCAGTTTGATCCTGTTTTCTCATTCTCGGAGGCTGAGAAAAGCCTCAAGACTCATACACGTTTCAACCAGAGGCAGGAATTGTAGTTCTACTCTTGTTCCTTATGACAGATTTAGAAGAAAACTACTGAATCTCTTATTATTTGGTATTGTCAGTCATTTAATCTAAGAGAGTAGGCTGTATTTTTGTTTTTGTTTAAACCACGTTTTTGCCTATATTAGAGGTTTCAGAGGGGTGCTTTTTTATTTGTTTATAATGGCCCTTTTCCTTAATTTTTTTTTGAATTTTATTCTGTTTATTTTTTTATACAGCAGGTTCTTATTAGTTATCTATTTTACCCCAATCTCCCAATTCATCTCACCCCCCCGGCCACTTTCCCCCCTTGGTTCCTTAAGTTTTTAGGGGCCTTAATGACAGTAATTCATCTGTAAAGAACAGGAGGGTCAACAATATCAGAATTGTTTTGATTTGATCTAGTGGATATTAAGGACATGAGATTGTTGTGTGGGTTAACCTAACTAAGTGGTATGATTTAGCACTCATTTTAAAATAAAACTTGTTCCTCTCGTCGGTTTGTTTGTTTTAATCACCTTATTGAATCTAGATCTGATTTTATTTTGTGTGTCCACAAAGCCTCTTGTTTTGTTTTAAATAATTTTAGACAATAGAAACACTGACCCAAAAAGTACAGAATGTACTTACACCTCTTAGTTTATCCTTTTAACAACTTAGACAACCATAATAAAATTATCACAACCAAACATTTAACATTGGTTCAGTACTATTAACTGAATTATGGACCTTAATTCAAATTTCACAAGTTTTCTCTCTTGTCCTTTTCCTAGTCTACAATTTATTTAGTTGTGTCTCTAGTCTCCTTAATCTGTGACAGTTCTTAATTTCTGCTTGATATGTCTTTGACACTGAGGAGTTTTGGTCAGTTATTTTGTAGTGTATTTGAATTTAGGTTTGTCTGTTGTTTTCTCATGATTAGACTGGGGTTCAATATTTTGGGGCAAGAATACCACACAGGTGGTGTGTCCTCAGTCCACCAAACCAGGGGTACATGATGTCAATGTTTAATTATTCATTTATTATTAATCTTTATCAGTTATGTTGGTGCCCACTAGTTTTCTGTTTACAGGATTACTGTCTTCCACTTTGAAAGTGAAAAATATCTTGGGAAGATAATTTGACAGTATGCAGATAATGCATTTCTCCTGAAAGTGTTGCCTATTTGTTTTAGCATTCATTCATTGGTGGATCTTGTCTGCAACAATTAGTACTGTGGTCTTTGCCTAATGTAGAAATTTTTAAAATGTCGATAACATAGTTTTCAGTAGATTGTATGTGTTTGTATATAACAGTTAAATTTTTGGCACCTGGCAGGCAGGTTTTTTTAAATGATTCTTATATTGTGAACATTTTTAATACTTAACATTACATTTTCAGTTGATGAATAACCCTTACTTTGTGGCTTTATTGTACTTATGAAATTTTTCTGCAATTAGGAAATTATTAATGTTTTTTGAAGGTTGTTTTAGCTCATGAAGATTACTATATAAAGGTAGTTTTACAATCAAATAAGCACTTTGTTGCCTTCAAGTTGACTAAATTTCTGGCTAACTCCTTATGGGTAAATTTCTTAGCATATTCCTTCTCAGTGGATATTGAGTCCAGTGTTGTAGATTTGTTAGATGAGACTTGGTACACACAGTTTAACAAAACCTTTATCTGTATTTTTGAAGTTCAGATAGCTTTGAAAATTCAAAAATCTTCATAAGTCATTTGGTGGCAAAACCTAAATTATTAAACAGATGTAAGAGTAGTCTTTATTCTTTGTAGTGGGAAAAAATAATTTGTTGGATTAGGGAATCTGTTTCAGACCCTTTGGGTATGTTAATGTAAGTGTACCACATTACTTTAAATTTTGAGGGGAGCTGTAGTAGATGCCAAGTAAATTCTGAATGATGCAAATTAAAATCAAAGGCATGAAGTCAACTGTTGAAAGAATAAAAGGCATGAAATCTTAACTGTTGAAGAACAGATTATACTATTAAGGTACCCTTAAGTAAAGAATACTACAAATAAAAACTTCCTCCTTAACTCTATTTTTTTCTACATTGTAGGACAAACAAGTTAAAATTACTTATAGGATTAGCTTAATGCTATAATTAAAATAAATCTGAAAAGGATTAACATCTGACCCTGATTTATAAATATTTACATAAACTTATTTATAGTGCTCACAAAGTTATGTCGTCAAGGTTTTTGTAGTTTTAACCCACAAAAATAATGTGTTTATTTAGATGAACAATACCTTAGTCCTTTATGGGGTTTTTTGTTTTGTTTCGTTTTTAATTTAAAAATCACAGCTTGGTATACTTGACTGTCTAACATTAAAGAATATCTTAGAATACAGTAGTTCGTAATTGTTAAACCAATATTTTGTAAAGTTTAACAAAAACTAAAAATTTAAAGGAGTAGTACACTAAACTAATTGGCATTTTTCAAAAATGCCATAATTGGCGATGGGATTCAGGTGTATCATCTGACTTTACTGTGCCCTCCCCCACCCCCAGTTTTTTTGGTTCCTGAAGATTTATTAGCATGCTATGAAAGTGTTGAATAATTTTTTTTTAATAGGGATAAAAAAATATGTTGTTGGCCTCATTATCAAGACATCATCTGACCCAACTTGTGTAGAGGTAAGAGCTTTTTTGCAGATTATTGTGAGAGTATAAAATCATTTAAATATTGGGTCTCAACTTAAACCCACTTCTGTCACAGACATACAGACACATATATGCACAATCATTTACAGTAGATCTGCAGTCATTTTTTTTTTCTCTCTATGGGGGTGTGGGTTGCCTACATTTGTTATTTATGTATCTATTTTAAGTCCTCGTTTAATCTAAACTTTTTTCTTTTCTTAGAAGGAAAAGGTATATATCGGGAAATTAAATATGATTCTTGTTCAGGTAAGTTTTTAGTTGACACACTGTTTCCCTGAGAAGGATTAAGTGCTTCAGTTCAGGCTGAGTGGTGGAACAAAATAGTCTAACCTACTTTTATCGAATAACTAAACTAACATCTTGCAGAGTAGTGATAGTAATCTTCACAGTAATTACAATAGTTAGCCTGCCGTCTAGCATTTAAAATTGTTAATATGCTTTGGTAGGAAACATCAAATACGGTACTGTAAAACCTTCACTTCTTTGGCTCCAATATGGATTGAACTGATTAAAAAATTTCTCATCTAATGGCAAATGAAAACTACAATGAGGTATCAGCTCACACTGGTCAGAATGGCCATTATCAAAAAAATCTAGAAACAATAAATGCTGGAAAAGGTGTGGTGAAAAGGGAACCCTCCTGCACTGTTGGTGGGAATGTAAATTGGTACAACCACTATAGAAAACAGTATGGAGGTTCCTTAAAAAACTAAAAATAGAACTACCATATGACCCAGTAGTCCCACTACTGGGCATATACCCTGCAAAAACCATAATTCAAAGAGACATGTACCACAGTGTTCATTGCAGCACTGTTTACAATAGCCAGGACATGGAACCAACCTAAATGTCCATCAACAGATGAATGGATAAAGAAGATGTGGCACATATATACAATGGAACATTACTCAGCCATAAAAAGAAACGAAATTCAGTTATTTGCAGTGAGGTGGCTGGACCTAGAGTCTGTCATACTTAAGTCAGAAAGAGAAAGACAAATACCGTATGCTAATGAATATATATGGAATCTTAAAAAAAAAAATGGTACTGATGAACCTAGTTGCAGGGCAGGAATAAAGATGTAGACATAGGGAATGGACTTGACAAAAGGTGGGAGGGGGAAGCTGGGGTGAAGTGAGAGTAGCATCGACATATATACACTACCGAATGTAAAATAGTTAGCTAGTGGGAAGCAGCAGCATAGCATAGGGAGATCAGCTTGGTGCTTTGCAATGACCTAGAGGGGTGGGATGGGGGGAGGCTCAAGAGGGAGGGGATATGGGGACATATGTATACATATGGCCGATTCACTTTGCTGTACAACAGAAACTAACACAATAAATAGTTACTCCAATAAATATCTATTAAAAAAATTTTTTTCTCATCTGTCTCATACTGTGCATGTTTCCTTTCCATGTCCACTATCTCAGTCTTATTAATTCATTGAAAAAATTGCCTTTGAATTCAAGCATCCCTTTAATTGATCTCTATACTTAGCCTGTTTTTTAATCTTTCTATATGTGTAACTTTAGAAATTTTAAGTTTACGTACCTTTTATAATATGTCCAAAAAATTTCTTGAGAACATTAATTAGTATGTGAGGGAAAAAACAGGTTTTTTTAAATTTAATAAGTTATAGAAACATTGGGTTTTCCTAAACACTTGGATTTTCACTAAGTTAAACTGGCTTTTATTGAGGACTTTTTGTTGTTAACGTATCTCTGAATGGGAAGAGGGAGGAGTCCAAAGAGGTTAAGTTGCTTACCTCTTACTTAACAGGTGCTATTACAGAATATTGTTGGGAAATCCCTAGCATACAGAATCAACAGTACAGACCTTAAAATTGAATACAGTCCATTAGGTTTTTGGTCAAAGATGATTCTGTCCCCAAATGTAATGCTTCTTTTCTTCCAAATTTGTATCTCCAAACCCTACCTATATTTCAAGGCCCAGATTCCAGCCAAAGAAAATATCTTTCCCTGCCCATCACCTTTTTATCATTTAGAGTTAGATCTTACAGTCTCTTAGGATAATTTGCACATATCTGGCAAATATTGATATGCATACACATTAGAGCTAGATTAGATGAATCAGGATAATTGAGAGGAGGAACAGGGCACTTGAGACACAGAACTTTGTGTTGTAGTTTCTACTCAGTACATTCTGTAGAGAGCAGCACATTTCCTGTCTTAATAAAGGGGAAGAAAATGAAAGGTGGTTGATGTTTGCTCCTGCTTTTGGTATCACACAATTTCTATGAAGTTTGTTTTCTTTACCATTGACAAGTGAAATGAAATTAACATTTCCTATCTTATTTTAGATACTAAAACAAGAATGGCCAAAACATTGGCCAACTTTTATCAGTGACATTGTTGGAGCAAGTAGGACCAGTGAAAGTCTCTGTCAGAATAATATGGTGATTCTGAAACTCTTGAGTGAAGAAGTATTTGATTTCTCTAGTGGACAGATAACCCAAGTGAAAGCTAAGCATTTAAAAGACAGGCAAGTAATTGTTTTGGACATTTTAAGTAATTTCTCTAGCAATTTCAAGGAATTTGGAGGTAGATTGTAAATTTTTAAGGAACTATGATTATTAAAAGTTAACACACTTAATTCTTTTTGACTACAAATTTAAATAGTGCTAAAGTGGCCTAATATTCTAAATAATGGAGGCTTGAAAAATATGTATGACATTATAGCAAAATTAACTTCATGCATGTCATGTGGAAGGAATATAGGTTAAGAATTCCCAAAAAACTCTTTGGAATCTGTTTTATATGATGTCTAGTTAATCATAGGTCCAAGGATATGACTTGTGTCCAAATGTCTACTTTATTCTTAATGTTCCTACATTTTATCAGTTTCCCTATAGTTAACACCAGGAACATGCCAGATTTTATTTTCTTCAACATAGTAATAAAAATGTGTTTAGTCATTAGGGAACAGAAATAGAAATGTTTTACCTTTATGTATTCAGACTAGCTTCAGAATTTAGGATTTTTTCTCTGGTTTGGTGTATAAGCACATTTTAGGTTTGGGGATATATCGAACACTTCTCTCATTTTGGAGAGTTCTGTTTTGACTGTCTTGATTTAAAAGACTAGATTGAGGGACTTCCGTGGCCGTCTATTGGTTAAGACACCGCGCTTCCACTGCAGGGGGCATGGGTTCGATACCTGGTTGGGGAACTAAGATCCCACATGCCATGCGGTGTGGCCGAATTTTAAAAAATAAATAAAAGATGAGATTGATTGAAATTATTCAAGTAGAGTAAGGATGACATGAAAACCAAACCTTCAAGAATGAAATTAAGTGCTTTATAGGTGAGTTTTAAGAGTGATATTTACACATAGTTTTAATAGTTTTGTAACTTTCGATGAAGTTATATCTGTGTTTATAAATAGAAGTAACTCAAGTTTTCAATGGCTGCTGAAATGTTGTTAGTATGTAAATAATGACAGTATTCATTTCTATGTGTGTTCTGAACTGATCAATTTTTTTTTTTTAGCATGTGCAATGAATTCTCACAAATTTTTCAGCTTTGTCAGTTTGTGATGGTAAGTGCTTTTAATTTCATTTTTAAAAATAATTAATTATATAGGAAGATGATAATTTACAATCATGTTTTTGTTGTAGGAAAATTCCCAAAATGCTCCACTTGTACATGCAACTTTGGAAACATTGCTCAGATTTCTTAACTGGATTCCGCTTGGATATATTTTTGAGACCAAGTTAATCAGCACATTAATTTATAAGGTATAGTGAATACATTTCAGTTATATTTATCACTGGATAGTGGTGTGTATTTTCTTAATTTGTAATGCTCTTTTTTTTTTTTTTTAACTTTTGGGTTTATTTTATTTATTTATTTATTTATTTATTTATGGCTGTGTTGGGTCTTCGTTTCTGTGCGAGGGCTTTCTCTAGTTGTGTCAAGTGGGGGCCACTCTTCATCGCGGTGCGCGGGCCTCTCATTATCGCGGCCTCTCTTGTTGTGGAGCACAGGCTCCAGACGCGCAGGCTCAGTAATTGTGGCTCACGGGCCCAGTTGCTCCGCGGCATGTGGGATCTTCCCAGACCAGGGCTCGAACCCGTGTCCCCCGCATTGGCAGGCAGATTCTCAACCACTGTGCCACCAGGGAAGCCCTGTAATGCTCTTTTGAATATTAAAACCATTCCACATTCACAGCCATAATCAACCTTGTTTCTGAGATGAGGAAATTGCTCAGAAGAACTTTTCTGTAGTTTCAGCTACTGATTCTTAAAAACAGTGTCAGAATTTTATGATTCTGCCACTCATACCAGGCCATCTCCCAAATTCTATGTGAACAACTAATAATGAATTTGGTTTCCTTTTAGTTACAGTAGCATGTAATACCTATGTAAAGTCTTATAATTGTTCATCCAGAGATAGTTACCAATTGGTTATATTTCCAGATGTTTTCTAATCAGATATAATGAGTAAATTATGTATTTAACCAAGACCTTATAAAAGCATACTATTATAACTTACGTTTGGGGCTTTGTAGTTGAGGGCTTGATATGGTCATATTCTAATCTGAATTTACTGTGTTAGAGCCACCATTTTATCCATAGACAGTTTATTTTAAATTGTTTGCCATTGTCAACAGTAGTGCAGGAAATATTGGACATTTATGCACTTGTGCAAATATTTACTTGGTATAAATTTTAATACGTGTAAGTATTGGATCAATAGGTATGTCCATTTTTAAGGCTTCTGATGCTTACCAATTTCCATCCCCTAATGGGAGGCTATTTTTATACCTTCTCAATAGTTAAATATGAAAGAGCCAGTTTTTCCACACCTTATTAATCCTAGGTACATTGTCCATCTCTTAAAATCCTAAACAATTATAATCTTTTTAGATTATACAGAAAACATGATGTTTTTAAAAGTCATGTAATAGATTGTGGGGAAAGTTTCTAAGCAACTTTGTGTTTTCCAAGTGTCTGAGGACACATCAGAAGAAAACACAGTATTCTCGTAAAGCATTTACTGTCTATTTGATGGAAAACAAAATTTCCTTAAAATACATGTGCCAAAAAACCCTATCACCACCTATTTGCCTGATATTTTTCCTCTGTGTTCCTGATTTCTAAATCCTTTATTATTTTTTTAATTGTTAATTTTAAGTAAAGTGCTTCAGGCCATTTAACTTTATGCTTCCTTCCCCCCCACCACCCACTTTTTTTAAATTAAAATAGTTCCTGAATGTTCCAATGTTTCGAAATGTCTCTCTGAAGTGCCTCACTGAGATCGCTGGTGTGAGTGTAAGCCAGTATGAGGAACAATTTGTAACGCTATTTACGCTGACAATGATGCAGCTAAAACAGGTAATACAACACCCTTAAAAACTGACTAAACAATTTTAGTGCCTTAGAAAAAGTTGGGTTTGAGTTGAACCATTTCAGCACAGCTTACCATAAATAGATCAGCTGTAATGTGATTGTACATTTATTATATAAAATGAAGGGTAAGCTAGAAATTTTTGTGAACATTTTGAAAATTCCTTGAAGTAAATGTTCTGGGAGTGTCATGGTAATTTATTTCTACAGAATTTAGAGGCTTGGTAACCTGGGGTTTAATATCAGTTCTGCCTTTGACCTTTCATCTCTTAAATGAAGGGATTAGCCAAGTGTTAGTTTGCCTAGGTGTATATGAAATTATCTAGAAGGTTAATCATAAAACTACATTACTATATATGTTTGAGATCTGAATCAACTATTTTTACATTTTTAATAACACTAGGTGGGAAAACTCTGATGTAGGGAATATTTCAAAGCATAATCTTTGAGGAAATTTTACTACTTGCAACTTTTAAAAAAATCAAAAGCTAGGACAGAATGTTACAAAAATGGATATAATAGACCAAGGCATTCTAGGGAAGAATAAGCTGTTTAACTCCATATGGTTTTTTTGTTTTTTTTTTTTTAAATTTATTTGGTTGCACCGGGTCTTAGTTGCGGCAGGCGGGCTCCTTAGTTGTGGCATGTGAACTCTTTATTGTGGCATACATGTCTAGTTCCCTGACCAGGGATCAAACCCGGGCGCCCTGCATTGGAAACTTGGAGTCTTATCCACTGCGCCACCAGGGAAGTCCCACTCCGTATTTTTTAAAATTAGTAAAAGGGTGGTGGAAATTTAGAACTTAAATGTGGTATCTTTGTTGTTTTTAAAATGAAGGGGTTATGATCCATATTTAAACTTGCAGATGCTTCCTTTAAATACCAATATTCGACTTGCATACTCGAATGGAAAGGATGATGAACAGAACTTTATTCAAAATCTCAGTTTGTTTCTCTGCACCTTTCTTAAAGAACATGGTCAACTTATAGAAAAAAGATTAAATCTCAGGGAAACACTCATGGAGGTAGGCTTTGTGGAGCCTTTGGCTTCTGAAATTAATAATAAAAACTTAAAGTACACCTTTGTTCTAAAAATTCCTATACCTTTTAACATATCTTCTTACCTGTTACTTGTCTGTGCAATATAAATATATGTTGTCAATTCTGAATTATAGTTGTTAAAAGCCAAGTGTCACGATTTTTGTGTTCTACTCAATACCAGATCAATAATTGATAATGAAAATTAAATTCCTAAAGCGTGTGCAGATTTGTCATTTCTAAGATGAAAAGTCTAAAGACCTTATTTTAAAATTGAGATGTAATTCACATAACATAAAACTATCCATTGTAAATTGTTTGATTCAGTGGCATTTAGTGCATTCACAGTGTTGTCAACCATTTACCTATTCCAAAACATTTTCATCACCCACAAAGGATGATGTACCCATTGAAACAGTCACTCCCTCAATCCGCTCTACCCTCCAGTCCCTAGCAACCAGTAATTTGCTTTACATCTCAATGGATTTAACTATTCTGAACCTTTCATATAAATGGAATCATAACATACTGATTTTTGTCACTGGTTTCTTTCAGTTAGCATGTTACCATGTTACAGCATGTATCAGTACTTAATCCCTTTCATGGCTGAATAATACTCCTTTGTATGGATATACATTGAGTTTTGTGTCCGTTCATCTGTTGAACATTTGGATTATTATTATTTTTTTTTAATGATTCAGATTTTTCTTTTTAATTTATTTTTGTTTGCGGTGGGTCTTCATTGCTGCACGTGGGCTTTTCTCTAGTTGCGGCGAGTGGGGGCCACTCTTCATTGCGGTGTGCAGGCCTCTCACTGCGGTGGCCTCTCTCGTTGCAGAGCACGGGCTCCAGCCACGCGGGCTTCAGTAGTTGTGGCTCACGGGCTTTGTTGCTCCGCGGCATGTGGGATCCTCCCAGACCAGGGCTCGAACCCATGTACCCCGCATTGGCAGGCAGACTCTCAACCACTGCGGCGCCAGGGAAGCCCCATTTGGATTATTTCTACCTTTTTGCTATTACCAAATGTCTTTTAATGTCCATACCTTTTTACAATCACGTAAGTTTCTTGACGCGTCCTAGGACATGTCAGAAGAAAGCACAATTGTTCCTAGAGAATTTCTGTTGTCTGTTTGATGAATAATGAAATGTCAGAGTTGTACAGAATGCAACATGAGTTTTTATTTCCCATTAACGTAGCAAATGGAAAGCAGTTTGAGGTTGGTTAGTAACGTCTAAGGATTGTTTTAATAGTTTTGGTCTCCTGTGTAGGCCCTTCATTATATGTTGTTGGTATCTGAAGTAGAGGAAACTGAAATCTTTAAGATTTGTCTTGAGTACTGGAATCACCTGGCAGCTGAACTCTATAGAGAGAGCCCATTCTCAACATCTGCCTCTCCATTGCTATCTGGAAGTCAACATTTTGATGTTCCTCCCAGGAGGCAGCTGTATTTGCCTGTGTTGTCCAAGGTAACAATAGTGGGTGGTTGATTGTGCTTCTTGTGATTTGGGGGACCAAATGCAAATACTGGCTTTTATTTTTTGGCTAAATCTATCCAGGCACCACCTGTGAGTTTCTTAGGAATGCAAATGAGATGCAAGAAAGTTAACAATTGATTTTTATCCATGTTACTTACTCTTTTATATGTGGGAATAATTTTGTTTGGTATGTTGGTATTAAGTGGGAGTGGGGGTTACATTTGATGTGACTGATTTCAAAGATCTGACATATTTGTTTCTCTTGTTTATTGTTGAATAGGTCCGTTTACTGATGGTTAGTCGAATGGCTAAACCAGAGGAAGTATTAGTTGTAGAAAATGATCAGGGAGAAGTTGTAAGAGAATTCATGAAGGATACAGATTCCATAAATTTGTATAAGAATATGAGAGAAACATTAGGTAAGTTAATAAATACTGTTAATCTTTATCTTTGTAATTCAGTTTAGGGTGGAAATACTTTTTTAGGAAATGTGGCATGCTTAGGTTCTCAATCTGTTAATAGCCATCCTTATTATTTATTTATTTATTTATTTTTGGCTGTGCTGGGTCCTTGGTTCGTGCGAGGGCTTTCTCCAGTCGCGGCAAGCGGGGGCCACTCCTCATCGCGGTGCGGGGACCGCTCTTCATCGCGGTGCGCGGGCCCCTCACTATCGCGGCCCCTCCCGTCGCGGGGCACAGGCTCCAGAAGCGCAGGCTCAGCAGCCGTGGCCCACGGGCCCAGCCGCTCCGCGGCACGTGGGATCCTCCCAGACCAGGGCTCGAACCCGCGTCCCCTGCACTAGCAGGCAGACTCCCAACCACTGCGCCACCAGGGAAGCCCCCATCCTTATTATTGTACTGTTAGTCTTAGTAAAAATCTTTTTGCTCATTAAGTTTTACATTTTGAAACATTTGGAATTTTTTTCCTTCCTTGTAGTTTATCTTACTCATCTGGATTATGTAGATACAGAAAGAATAATGACTGAGAAGCTTCACAATCAAGTGAATGGTACGGAGTGGTCATGGAAAAATTTGAATACATTGTGTTGGGCGATAGGCTCCATTAGTGGAGCAATGCATGAAGAGGATGAAAAACGATTTCTTGTTACTGTTATAAAGGTATGTAAGAGATAGGTATGAACTGGAACTTCAGCTAAGTGTATTTTATTACAAATGACTGAGATTTGTCTTATTTTACAGGATCTACTAGGATTATGTGAACAGAAAAGAGGCAAAGATAATAAAGCTATTATTGCATCAAATATCATGTACATAGTAGGTCAATATCCACGATTTTTAAGAGCTCACTGGAAATTCTTGAAGACTGTAGTTAACAAGCTCTTTGAATTCATGCATGGTAAATCCTATTTGCTTAATATATTTTATTTAGTTACTTTTGCTGAATAAAAAATGGAAAATTTTTCTAGAAAATTTTTTGATAATTGTTTTTGTTTTGTTAGAGACCCATGATGGAGTCCAGGACATGGCTTGTGATACTTTCATTAAAATAGCTCAGAAGTGCCGCAGGCATTTTGTTCAGGTTCAAGTTGGAGAAGTAATGCCATTTATTGATGAGATTTTGAACAACATTAACACTATAATTTGTGATCTTCAGCCTCAACAGGTATGTGGATCAGCAAGCATATTTTTCTTAGAAAGTAACTACTGTTTTAATGAGAATTTATTAATGGGAATAGAAAGAAAGCCACTCTTGAATTCAGTTCAAGTGTTTCTGTGGTTAGGTTTTTATAGTGAGGCAGAAATTCAACCAAAAGTTTGTTAGGCTGTTTTCCTACTTAATATAAATTATTTCTGACACTTTAACAAAATTAGTTTAAGTGTATATGTGGATTGTTTGTGTGTGGTTTTCCTTATTATGTTGCATGCAAGTAAAATGTCTGCCTTTTAACATAGGTCCATACATTTTATGAAGCTGTGGGGTACATGATTGGTGCACAGACAGACCAAACAGTACAAGAACATTTGATAGAAAAATACATGCTACTTCCTAATCAGGTTTGGGATAGCATAATCCAGCAAGCAACCAAAGTAAGTTTTATTACTTTTTGTAAAAGTTCTAATGGAAATTGAGAAAATTATATTTACAGAAGTAGTAAATTTAGTACCTTTGACATGTATATCTGATCCATAAGTGCTTTTATGTGTACTTTTGCACATTGAAAAAATTGTAATATTTTTATTCTGTTTTGATGGAAAATTGGGAATATTTTGCTCTATTTTTAGTAATGAAGACTTTTACATTAGTTTCACCATTTAACATTATAAATGTGATGGTGCTTTGGAGTAATGTGGGTAATGTTTTTTGCTTTAGCTACAAGAATAATTCTCATATGTTAAATGGAGTTGTTTTTTGTCCTTCGCAGAATGTGGATATACTTAAAGATCCTGAAACAGTCAAGCAACTTGGTAGCATATTGAAAACAAATGTGAGAGCCTGCAAAGCGGTTGGACACCCGTTTGTGATTCAGCTTGGGAGAATTTATTTAGATATGCTTAATGTATACAAGTGCCTCAGTGAAAATATTTCTGCAGCTATTCAAGCTAATGGTAAGCGATTCTGAATTCTTATGGAATGATGTATTAATAAGTCAGTTCTGCATTCACTGCCTTGGCATAAGCATTCAGCACTTCTCACAGATTTAAATTAATCCGTCCCATGTTTCAGGCAATCCTAGACAATTTTTTTAACCACTCACATGCCCCTTTCCCCTATAAAATTAGTCTTAGTTTATTTTCCCAGGAAATTCATCTGTGTACTCTTGTCTTTAAGTTTTCTAATGGTAAATGGGAACTAATAGTGTCTGAAGTACATGTAACTGCCAGTGTAGAATTTTAGTTGTTAAGTTGGATTCCACCTGATTGTATTTTTTAGGTGAGATGGTTACAAAGCAACCATTGATTAGAAGTATGCGAACAGTAAAAAGGGAAACTTTAAAGTTAATATCTGGTTGGGTGAGCCGGTCCAATGATCCGCAGATGGTAAGTGAGATGTGCTTTTTGTTTTTAAAGTCGATACTGCATTCTCTGGAATGTGCGTATATTCTGTATGCGTTTAGCTCTTTTAAAGGTAATTAGATGTTTACATCTGGCATTATTTTATAACATTCTATTTAGTGGAGTCCTTAAGTACATTAAAATAATAAGATATATACCATCTTCGAAAGAAATTGCTGTTAGTGGTGGGGGCGTTGGTGATGTAACAAGATAGCTGAGATGATTGGGTCGTTTTTATTTTTCCATGGATAGAGTTCAGATGAAATTTTTGTTTTCCTCATGGCTTTGAGAGCAATTTGCAAAGCTGTCATTAGTTTGCCTCTTCAGTGGTGGGGGGAGTAAGCACTTTCCTAGCTGAAGGTTTAGTCTCTTTTGCTCTCTTATTCCTGTTAGTCTTAAATGGTTTTCAGAAACTAAACCAGCTCCATATGCCTCAACTTGGGGAAAATGAGATTTATGTTTAGTTATTGTATACCTTTCATTTTCTTGATCCTGGAAACATTACCAAAAATCCTATCCTGTTTATCACTGTTGTGTGGAAGTAGCACTGACAACTGTGCTACTTACTTTCATAATTTTGAACTTTCAATATTGTTCCTATTGATATGGACATTTTTTTCAGGAAATTCTCAAGGTATCAAGCTTAAATACCGAAAGGTTTTAAACATGTATTATGTATGAGATCAGAACTGTATTTAAAATTGGAAAGTAAAAAGTAGGATGAATTGAAGGAATTGAGAAGTTCATAATTTACAACAACTTAGGCAATAATTTCAGGAGTATCAGTGGTAATAAGAAGAAGGGTCTCATTATGTTTTACAACTAAGGTTTATGTTGAGGTTTGGGGCTGTGAATTCAAAGATAGTCAAACACTTCAGATCCAGTATATAGGAAAATAAATTATTTCAGTGTTAAGAGTAGAAATGTGAGGGTGGGGGAGGAAAAAATAAATGAGTCATGGGTATGAAATGTATAATGTGGGGAATATAGTCAATAACTCATATCTTTTTATGGTGACAGATCATAACTAGACTTAATGTGGTGATCATTTTGAAATGTATAAAAATACCAAATCACTCACTATGCTGTGTAGCAGGAAGTAACATCGTGTTGTAGATCAACAAACATACAACGAACTCATAGAAAAAGATACCAGATTTGTGTTTACCAGAGGTGGGGGAATGAGGGGAGGGGAAATTGGATGAAGGCAGTCAAAAGATATAACGTTCAGTTTTAACATAAATAAGTACTAAGGATGTAATGTACAAGCATGATAAATACAATTAACACTGCTGTATGTTATATAAGAAAGTTTGTTAAGAGTAAATCCTAAACGTTTTCATCACAGTTTTTTTTTCTATTTGTATCTATATGATGATGTTCACTAAACTTATTTTATAATCATTTCATGTATGTAAGTAAACTTAGCGCTGTACATTAATCATGTCTCAATAAAACTTGAAGGAAGAAAAAGAAGTGAGACTCAGTTCTAGTTAAGAGAAACCAAGTAGGTAAAAGGAAAAATAATTTTGTGCTTATCCTTCAAATCTTAACTAGACTTGTTTTGTATGGTGGGACGCTACTAACTAGTAATCTTCAGGTAAATGAAACATGGTTATATTTATTGTGTACATCTTAATGGAGAACCTATTAAAAGCATAGAAGTTACGCCTTACTAAGACTGTATTTATTGAGAATCTTGGAAACCCTCACACACAGTCTTTCTGGTATAGTCCAGTTCCTTTTTTGAGAGTAAGTGATGGTTATTATTTCTGATTATTAAAATATCAACTAACATTCATTAAATTAAAAAAAATCATTGAGTGGGTATCTACTTTTGGTTAGATATGAGTACCTTGGTACAGTATTGGTGAGGAGGACTCTACTTTGAGGTTACCCATCGCATACACACAGTATTCCTAGAATCCTGGTCCTGCCACAATACTTAGAGCGTCAGGCCCCAGTTTTCTTTAATAATTACAGATTTAAACTATGCAATGTCCATGGCCCTTCTCAGCCTATTGTGATTTCTCGCTTTCTCTTGGTAAAGTTTTAATATACAAAAACTTTTAAAGCACAGGAGTTTCCAGTTTTCAGCAGATGATCAACCTAGATTAAATCTTACAGATGACATTGACCTAGCTGCTTAATAAGAGTTAGCAAGTGCCTACATTAAAATTGAAAAGTTGTGGATTTTTTGTTTTTTTTAAACAGGTAGCTGAAAATTTTGTTCCTCCTCTGTTGGATGCAGTTCTCATTGATTATCAGAGAAATGTCCCAGCTGCTAGAGAACCAGAAGTGCTTAGTACTATGGCTATTATTGTCAACAAGTTAGGAGGACATATAACAGCTGAAATACCTCAAATATTTGATGCTGTTTTTGAATGCACATTGAATATGATAAATAAGGTATGTGATTTGCATTTCAGTTACATAACGGGAGGTTCTGCAGTATGTCCTTATCACTTTTAAAAGCATAAATGATGGCTGTCTATGAGTACAGCATAAACTTCAGGCTCTGATATTAAATATTTGAACTTCTAGATAAGAAAAATACTTGTTTTTTAAATTTACAAAAGTAAATTTGAGAGATTGTTTATTCAAATAGCAGCTAGCATTTATTGAAAACTTGCTGCATTTTAGTCACTGGCTTTTTAAAGTGTAGTCTGTGCTTATAAGGAATGGGAAAATGTATTAATCAAAAAGAAAAAATGTACATTTAAGTGTACACATTTACACAGTAGATAACAATTTTTCTAATCTGTATTAGTGATCTCAAAGTCACTTAAAAGTGGTAATAACAGCCTCAGAGTTAATAGAAAATATGACGGTCTTTATGTGGGTTTTGTTGAGTTCTCTTTATAATAAGGTGAACTTGTATTCCTTCACTTTGGTAATTCATTTGTCTAATAAATAGTAATTTTGTCTTCCCTGGCAGGTGAATTCTGTTATCTTTTGAGTTTGACTTTCACATCTTACGGGGTCCACTAACAACTCCAAACATTTATACTGAATTATGGCTTGTTTTCCCCCTTCCATTTAACATAATTCAGGCATTGAAACTTTATTTTGTTCCCACTATTTGTTTTTAGGACTTTGAGGAATATCCTGAGCACAGAACGAACTTTTTCTTACTACTTCAGGCTGTCAATTCTCATTGTTTCCCAGCATTCCTGGCTATTCCACCTGCACAGTTTAAACTTGTTTTGGATTCCATCATTTGGGCTTTCAAACATACTATGAGGAATGTAGCAGATACAGGTAAATACATAGAAACGATGTTCTTTATTCATTTGCCTACCAACCCCACACAGTCCGTGTACAGACACTTACAGGTAGGTGTATAGTGGTAGACAAGTAGGTATCACTTCACTTGTCATGGTTTTGTTTGAATGCATCAATTGCATAGATAGGTCTGAGTAAGTCCTATAAACAGTTTAATCAGATCCAGAGTGAGTTCATAGGCAGAATTGAGTTACGGGGAGATGGGCATAAGATTCAAGGCAGGGAGACCATCACTCACCCATATCCTCACCAGTGTTTCCTTTTCCCCATATGCTTTTCCTCTGTGGCACCGAGGGTCAACTAAGGATAAAACAAAAAGACTTTATAGTTGGAGGGTTTGTTTTCCTTTTAAATAGTAACTGTTTTATGTAATAGAAAAATCTACTCAGTTGCACTGCTTTTGGAGTGGATGTAGAGAGAATCAACTAAACCTTCAGAAATACTGGAAAGGTGGTAATGGTTAGATTATAGCCTGTAAGTTAGCAGACATTGATTCCAGTTTAACTCCATTACTGAGTCAAGATAATTTAGGCAAATAATTGTCATTAGCAAAAGAAGAGGGGCGAATGGACTTTGAATGAATTGTTTAATAGCTGAAACACTATCATGAATGTCAGTATGTAATAACGTTGTTGGCATTATATGTATTTTAGGCTTACAGATACTTTTTACACTCTTACAAAATGTTGCACAAGAAGAAGCTGCAGCTCAGAGTTTCTATCAAACTTATTTTTGTGATATTCTTCAGCATATCTTTTCTGTCGTGACAGACACCTCACATACTGCTGGTAAGAATTTAAAGCCATAAAAATATGTGTTCCGGTTGCTATTACATCTTGGAGTTAATGATGTCCTTCTTATCAACAGGTTTGACAATGCATGCATCTATCCTTGCATATATGTTTAATTTGGTTGAAGAAGGAAAAATAAGTACACCATTAAATCCTGGAAATCCGGTTAACAACCAAATGTTTATTCAGGAATATGTGGCTAATCTTCTTAAGTCTGCATTCCCTCATCTTCAGGAGTACGTATAAATAGACTTTTTAATAAACTTAAATTTTTAAGTTTTTTTTTTAAAGCAATTAATTAATCATTGTGTTTTGACTTGCAGTGCTCAAGTAAAGCTCTTTGTGACAGGACTTTTCAGCTTAAATCAGGATATTCCTGCATTCAAGGAACATCTTAGGGATTTCCTGGTACAGATAAAGGTATGTATTTTATTTGCAGTTGCAGAAGTATTGACTAAATACTGATTGAATTCTTGCATCCAGAATTGACTTGACCACTTTTTTAATGCAAAATGAGTGGGTTTTAAAATATGTGTAGTCTTACTCTTTTGAGACTGATTACAGAAAGAAACACTTTCAAAGTGAAGGCCAGGAAGGAGGAGATAGGTTTGAAATGTTCCGGGGAACTTTTTAATATAATTCATTTCAGAATATCTATTGCAACATTGTGATTGAATCCCATAGGTATTTTTAAAGGAGTGGAATGGGTGAAAGAAACACATTGGTAGTTCCTTTTGGGATTTTCCATTTTGTTAGTAAGGAATTCATTTTAGGGGGAACATGATAATTAGCAGATAACCAGCCTATTTTTACTGCTGTTACAATGCTCCATTTACTTATGGGAAGAGGGATTTTTCTTGTATCATCATGCTTTAAAGAAGTACAAAAAGTACCATAAAACTCATGAGTAGTTGATGAGTTATCTATGTCTGTTAAAGAATTGGTCACATAAGATATTTAGGTTTTTTTCCCTCCAAAATACAAAGGTTTTGTTGTTGGGTTTTGTTTTTTGTTTTTTTTTTTTTACTGTAAATATAAAATTAGTAAAAAAACAAACAAACAAACTAATTCATAAAGTAGAGAGTGTATAAAGGATGAAAATTGTCTGAAACACAGCTGTGAGGACAGTTATAGTTAAACTTGATCATTAGTCTTTCTTGGTATCATTGCTTATGGAGTATATTTTGTATATGGCATTATACTATCCCTCTTTTGAAATCTTTTTTCCCCCCAACTAACACCTTTGGTTTTTAATTCAATTGTGTAGAATTATAAAAATAATATACCATAATTTAAACTCAGTAATTGATGGATAAATTATATTGCTTGTGTAAACTGGTAGGTGCTTATCTACACTTTTTTTTTTCCCAAAGGCAAGTCATTTTCCGAATTGAGGTTTATTAAAGTATGTTGACATTTCAACTATCTGTTTCCACAGGAGTTTGCAGGTGAAGATACATCGGATCTCTTTTTGGAAGAAAGAGAAACAGCCCTTCGACAGGCTCAGGAAGAGAAACATAAACTTCAAATGTCTGTCCCTGGCATCCTTAATCCACATGAAATTCCAGAAGAAATGTGTGATTAAAGTCAGAAGTCATGCTGGGTTTTTTTTTTTTTTTTTTTCTTTTTCTGTTTCTTTTTTTTTTTTTTTTTCCTCTGCAACTCTTGTTAGCAGATGAAAACAGCATCTGGATATTTGTCGACCAAAATGATGCCAATTTGTAAATTAAAATGTCACCTAGTGGCCCTTTTTCTTATGTGTTTTTTGTATACGAAATTTTCTGTGAAATATCCTTCCATTGTTTAAGCTTTTGTTTGGTCATCTTTATTTAGTTTGCATGAAGTTGGAAATTAAGGCATTTTTTAAAATTTTACTTCATGCCCATTTTGTGGCTGGGATGGGGGGAGGAGGCAAATTCAATTTGAACATATACTTGTAAATTCTAATGCAAAATTATACAATTTTTCCTGTAAACAATACCAATTTTTAATTAGGGAGCATTTTCTTTCTAGCCTGTATTTCAGTCTAGAAGAAAAGATAATGAGTAAGACAAATTGCGTTGTTAAAAGGATTATTATAGTGCTGCATTGTCTGAAATTAGCACCTCTTGGACTGAATTGTTTGTCTAGGCTACATGTATTACAAGTCTGTTTGGCAAGTTTGCAGCAGGATCATGTGCATATCATCCCATTGTAAAGCGACTTCAAAAAATATGGGAACACAGTTAGTTATTTTTACACAGTTCTTTTTGTTTGTGTGTGTGTGTGCTGTCGCTTGTCGACAACAGCTTTTTGTTTTCCTCAATGAGGAGTGTTGCTCATTTGTGAGCCTTCATTAACTCGAAGTGAAATGGTTAAAAATATTTATCCTGTTAGAATAGGCTGCATCTTTTTAACAACTCATTAAAAAACAAAACAAAACTCTGGCTTTTGAGATGACTTATACTAATTTACATTGTTTACCAAGCTGTAGTGCTTTAAGAACACTACTTAAAAAGCAAAATAAACTTGGTTTACATTTATTTTCCCTTTATTGGCTCAAACTTATTCCTATATTAATGAAAGTAGTTTTTTGTGTTTAGGTATTAGGTAACATTTTTAAATGAAGTTTGAAACCTGTTGACTTCTAAATATTATTTCTAAGGTTATTAAGTAAAGGCAGCACTTGTATAAAATGAACATGCTCCTGAGATACCTTCTGTTCCCAAGAAACAAGTCCTTCCTGTGACAGCTTGGTGCACATTTTACCTTTATTTGCGGTTAAAAAGCATCTTCTTTATTCTGGTTAGGAGCTAGGGGTAACAAAGCTTAAAATTAGCCTTAATGAGAACCAAGGGGCAAAAAGCTACTGCACATATTCTTGATTAATTGCACTCTTGTAAAACAACCCTTGGAAGTAGTCCCTTTAAGAAAGGTGGGAGGAGAGGAAAAAATGTGTAGAGTGCCTACGAAATATGAAAAGGGAGTAGAAAAAGGAAACCAACTTGGGTGAACCTGTTTCCAGAGGATTAAATTAGCCTTCTATAAACCTAGACTAAAACCTAAGCATTTGAAGTGCCTCACATTCGTGGAGAATCAGCAACTTGGTATAATTGCTGTACTCCTAAACTTTATAGGTCTTTGGCAAAAACTAGCATCATTTTAGTAGAATGTAATCATACATAAAATAGTCATATTTCAGAACAGATGGCAAGATTTTTAAATGTGTTCAAAGAGGAATATTGAAGGACTTTGTTTAAAACTTCAACTTTGTTAAAAGCTTGATTTGATCACTGGTATTTGCCTAAAAAGAGGTTTTCTTGGATCAGTCAAGACTTCAAGTCCAAATCGTTTGCTGTATTTGAAATCAGCTGTAAGTTCATGTTTGGTTTAGAACAGCTGTCACCATTTCCATCAGTGGTCACATGTAATTTTCTTACCCTATAGCCCCATTGCCTACCTTGATATGTTCTGGATGTTTAAGAAACCAAGCTTTGGCCAAAATGAGGCTATGATAGCTATAGCAAATTAAATCTAGGGTGGGCATTTTTTGCTTAATTGAAAGTTAATCATATCAGGCCAGCCTCAAGGTATTTGACAGCAAAGCACACTGATAAACTGGCCATTCGAGACGTTTGGTTTAGTGCTGTTTAACTCTTGGAACAAGGCAATGTCTCAGTTACAAATTGTGAAAGAGAACTAGAATTGTCTCATAAGTGGGTCTGAATCCTGGTCTAGGCACCCATTAGAATCTTGGGCAAGTCATTTGAACTTTGAAGATGGGATCACAAAGCTAATTCCTGAGTCAGTTGTGAGGATATCTCAACCAACAGTAGGATGCATTTTTTTCTTCACATTTTAGCATGTCTGGAAATCAGGGTGTATTTTATAATCCATGGCACCTGAAAATTACAGTGGCGAGGCAATACCACTGACATTTCCCTGCTTGTCCCTGTGTGAACTTAGTTATAATGGTTTGTAAGCATTTATTTAATTGCTATTTAAAAGTGTGTTACAAAGGATTGCTCAGCAACAAAATAAAATGTTACTTATATGCAAAATGGCAGAGGCAGCAGGACATAAACTAGATAATAAAGGGAGGAAATACTCATTGTTGGAAGGATAGTCACACTTCCATATTTTCTTGCAAAGTGGCAACCAGGTTTTTTGGGGGACCTAAGCAGGGGAGCTGCCCATAAGTTATAATGCAAAGAATTGTCCACCAAATGCCAAGCAGTGCAGTTTTATTCATAAGAAACATTGAAATTTCAAAAAGGCTGCTGTAACCAGTTCATGTATTTTGTAGTAAGGACTATCACATTGTCATAGTTGAAATTGTTTTCTTGTTCTCGATGGTACATAAAATTAATGGTACATCTTGCAACTGATATCTTAGAATTGAAATAAAGCAGAAAGTAAAACAAGTGTGAGTTCAGTCTTCACAGGCTGTCAACTCCACATTGAGTCAAATCTATGAAAGACTGACTCGGGTGCAGATGTTTCATGATTTGATGCCAACAGATGCAAGGATGGAGTTGGAAAAAATACAGTATTAGAATACTGAGAAATTAATTGGTCTGATTTGCTGGTGTATGTATTGGATTTTCCTCCCGGAAAGTTTCCAGCAGAATTCAGTCTGTAACATGTGAAGACTTAGGTCTATGGAAAAGAGGTTCAAAAAGTTGTAAGTCACGTAGTCAACCAATTCTGGTGTTGTGATGAGAAGCTCAAGAACAAAATGGATTATTAAGTTACATAAAAGTATATTAATAAGTAGTACTTTGGTACTTAAGTACTGTTGTAAAGTTAACAGTAAGTACTGTTGTAAAGTTTCTTACTGCTTTTTGTGCTTTTCATCTCTGATACATTCTGGGTAAACTTAAAAAATTAACTGTAATTCCATAATATATGTAGTCCATGTTTAGATTTCCCCAGCAGTTCCTAAGAATTGTCTTTCATAGCTTATGTTTTTCCAAATAGGTATCCAATTCAGGTTCATGCTTTTTATATTTGTAGCTTTTAATTTCAATGATCGTTGTTTACTTGAAAAATATTTGGTTACTATGCGAACCTGTTTTTTTAAATATCTTCTCTTTTTTCATGTTTATCTAAGCATAGTTTATATTCTATATTGTCTGTTTTCCCGATTGACAAAAGCCCTCCTCCGTACCCTACCCCCTTGCCTTTAGAGTCCACTTAACAATTTTATTTACAATTTTATTCACAATTTTATTCTAGATGCCCTAGGGAGTAAAGTCTTACTAGCTTGCAAAGTGGTTATGTATTTAAGAATATTTTTATAAATGAACATTTTAAGGTTTTTTTTTGCTCATGTAACAAGAAAGGTAGTAACAGTGACTTATTATAGTTTATTTTGTTGTGCTTATATCAGTGACATCCAGAGAACCAATACAGAACTTGGGAAGTGCTGCTTTATGATATAAGGTTCTGGCGATTTAGGAATTTTTTTCTATCCCCAGCACTTGGATTATACCCCAAGGTCAAATATGGCTGTGGGAATTTCAGCTATTATACCTGCATTCTAGGCAGCAGGGAAGATAAAAGCTTCCCCTTTTAAGACTCAGAACAAGTTGCAGAACACTTTTGAATACATCTCCATAGCCCCACCCCATAAGAGAAGCTGAGAAATACAGTCTTAAAGCTGGATGTGTTGCTACTCTGAATAGAATTGGCATTCTATTAATGAGGAAGGGGGAGAGTGAATTGAAAATAGCAGTCTTAACCACAAGTTCATCAAAATTTAAGTGAAAGTAAAGGACAAAAGGCAGTTGACTCTATGGGGAAAGTAAAATCTCTAAGCATCGAGGTACTGAAAATGCCAAAGAAATTGCTCTTCTTACAGTGGCAGCTGTCTTTGTCATTCACTGTACACAATTCAAAAAAATATCCATCTGTACAGGGTGGCAGACAAAACCATTTACTCCTTGTCTTTGTTACTAATTGCTGTGTGGTATCAATTTTCAAGATAAAAAGAAACTACTGAAACTAACATCCTGACATTACAAGAGGAAGACTTTAAAACCTAAAAGAGAGGAAGTGATACAGAAGTTGAGGGGGAAAGGCCATGTCTAAGAGCTGGGAAAGTTTATGTGTGGGAAACCTGTTGTTTCCATTGTGAAAAAGGTCTTTTGGACAAATGGGTATCTAAACTTACAGAGTCCTTTTCTTGATCTACTCCTAAGTGAGCTATCACTGCTCTCACCTCTGTCAAGACACCTGAGGAAATTATGTCTTTTCCCCAAAGTTTGCTGACTAAACTAGACCTTTTCTTTCCTGACATGGAAGTACCTTCTCCATTTTCAGAAATCTTCCTTTATCCGCTCACTGTGTATTTCTTTGGAGCCTATTATAGATTAACTTGCATTTAATTTTTTACATCTCTTCTTCTCTTAGTCTGTTAGGATAAGACCAGAGCTTCATGCAAGCTGGGATACACTTTTTTGTGCTCCAGCAAGACATGCGTAAGAGATCCAGCCTGAACATTAATTCTCTGTACTTGATTGCCTAACTGAAGTTCCTAACCCAGAATGTCCTTTTCCTACAACTGTAACAGGAAAAGAAACTCCAGGCCTCCCACACTTTGATCTCAAAGTCCTGAGATCAACCATTCAAAATGAGATCAGGCTTATTCAACATGCCCCATCAGGTAAGAGCAAACCATTCTTAAGTTTATTTTACCTTTTTTATGATTCATCCGACTCTTAGGCACAGAAAGTAGTGATGTACTTTACACCTTGTTCAGACTATTGGTAATGGTCCACAAGAAATCCTTTTATTCCTGAATCTCCCTCAAATCTGGGTCTTCACAGACATTTAAAAAGGTAGAACCGAGACTTCTCTGGTGGCGCAATGGTTAAGAATCCGCCTGCCACTGCAGGGGACACGGGTTGGATCCCTGGTCTGGGAATATCCCACATGCCGCAGAGCAACTAAGCCCACGAGCCACAACTACTGAAGCCCATGCACCTAGAGCCAGTGCTCCTTGGTAAGAGAAGCCACCGCAAAGAGAAGCCCGCGCACCACAACTAGAGAAAGGCTGCGTGCAGCAGCGAAGACCCAACACAGCCAAAAATAAATAAAAATAAATAAATAAAAAGGTAGAACCAATGTCCTGAGCTTTGAAGTTGATGAACCTGCCCTTTAGGTTCCCTTAAGCATTACAAATAGTGTGTTAACTGGCAGAAATAATTAACCAGTTAGTCTATGTTAGTCTATAGGAAGAAAATTTTCTGCTTCTGAAGGTGATTGCAGCTAATTCACAAGTGAGCTGTCAGGAGGCTACAGCGTTATAAATAGAAAAGACCACATAACAATTACTTAGATTCATCCATGCATAGCCACACACAAAAAAATCTTCCTGATATGGGACTTCCCTGGTGGTCCAGTGGCTAAGACTCCACACTCCCAATGCAGGGGGCCCGGGTTCAATCTCTGGTCAGGGAACTAGATCCCACATGCCGCAACTAAGATTCTGCATGCTGCAACGAAGATCCCTCACGCAGCAATGAAGATCCGTGTGCTGACCTGGCACAGCCAAATAAATATTTTTTTAAAAAATCATTCTGATAGATTTTAGTAAGCTAGATTGCTCCCCTTTTTGGTCAGTAATCTTTGTTCCATGAGGTGATGTGCAATAAATTACACTTCCCCATAATATTTATGCATTTTGTGCTCCACAGAGTCTTAGCTGACTAGTTAAATTTCTTGTGCTGGACTAGGCTCTGCTTGTCTTTTTTTTTTAATTCCCACTTTTTTTTTTTAAATGTATGTCTATTATTCTAAATTTTTATTTATTTATTTATTTCTGGCTGTGTTGGGTCTTCGTTTCTGTGCGAGGGCTTTCTCTAGTTGCGGCAAGTGGGGGCCACTCTTCATCGCGGTGCAGGGGCCTCTCATTATCGCGGCCTCTCTTGTTGCGGAGCACAGGCTCCAGTCGCGCAGGCTCAGTAGTTGTGGCTCACGGGCCTAGTTGCTCTGTGGCATGTGGGATCTTCCCAGACCAGGGCTCGAACCTGTGTTCCCTGCATTGGCAGGCAGATTCTCAACCACTGCGCCACCAGGGAAGCCCCTCTGCTTGTCTCTTAATTTAAAATCTCTGCTTTCTGATCGCCAAGGTAAAGAAGAGAGGACTCTTTTAGAAACAATTAAAAAAAAAAAAAAAGCGTTCATTTTTTACCTCTCAGCAATTCAAGCTCTAACTCCAAAGCTTGTATTAATTTAAAATAAATTTTGTTTATATAACTGTATGAAGTTATAACACATATCTAGGGTAGGAAATAGTGTTAATTCATAAATTGTACCTGTTAATATTCACCCAAGTTGTAAACTAATGCACTAATTTGTTGTCGTGTTTGCTTCGACCTTAGTTCTTCAGGGTGACTTCTGATGCCGTTTTGTCTCCATGAAGCAGCTGTGTGAAGCTTATATTAGTTAGTTAAAAGAGCTTCCAGAATTTTTCTGAATTCAGTCATCACAAAATATATAGATGATTAATATTAATGAATTTTCCTGGATTCAATGGAATCATAATCTTTGAATAGCTACAGAGTTACTTAATAGATATAAAGACACAACCTCAGGAAAGATTCATAGATTTTGGCAAGTCTGAACTATGCTATAAATTTCTCAGGCTGCCTTTGCAAAATAAATTTGAGAATGTACCTGGATTGCTGGTCATCTACTCCATTAAGGTGACTCGTTTCAGAATATCTATGGAATTTTGGAGATAAGAGTTTCAGAATAATCTTGAAAAGTATGCATTCAAACACAGCATAGTCCAGCTGTGGTTCTGTGAAAGCATATTGTTTTTCATGAAACTTCTAAAATAGAAGCTGAAAGCTATAAGTTTGAAAAATACTATTTCTCCTCACTGATTCTTAGAAAAAGACTTAAAAAAAATTCCAATAATCATGCATTCAAATTTCAAAAAAACATGTATTTCTCTGACAACTTTCTTGCTTCTCACTTTTGAATTCTAAGAAGGGGAAGAGAGAGACAGAGACAAAGACAGAGATGACAGGACAAAAAATCTTACCAAGAGCTTGTTACCAGCATCATAAAGCTACAGACCCCCTCTTCCAAGACGCTCTTTGCTTTGCCCACAAGGAACTTAGGAGCTATGCCTTCTGGAATTGTCCCTTGGAATTTTCACATTGTGAGGCAATAAATGAATGAGAGGTATGACTTTTTTTTGTAAAGTGGGAGATAGGATATTTGAAAGGGAAGTGAAGAGTTAAACTGGCAAATGGCTGAAACATTTTGGGGCAAATCACTGTTAACAAAGTTCGTACTGAAGTTGATTCCCTTAAAGGTACTTAAAGAGTACCCCGTGACAAACATTTGTGTACATAAAAGAAGCAAGTAGTCCAATGTGAAGACTTCTGGTCTTCAACATCCAGCATGATTCAGGCCATACCTGTTACCTTTTCAAGTTTGCCTCGCACTTAGAGGATAATTTAACATGAAGTTCATGAAGTTTAGACTTCAGGGCCCCTGTTTTGCAGGAGCTCCTTCCAAAGCCCTTAGCTATGTGTGACATTTGCAGTATTTGTCAGTTTTTGAAATTTGTGATTATTATGATTTCTGTTCTCACTCTTGAGTATTCACTTTTGTACATAATTTTATATTTGCAGTTTTGTATTTTTCTTGAAGCAGTCCCCCCTAATTGTGTAAGCTTTTGGATAACACAGAACCTAGATCCACCCCTATTTGCACCATTTTGTACTTACTTGTTTTCCTTTAGTCCCACAGTTACTTTGAGGATGGGGTTACTATTCTGAAAACAGAAAAATTAAATGAACCTGTGCATCCTAGATGCTGTGATTCCTCGAGCCTTCTTTCCCTTCTTGGTTCCCAGGAAAACTAGTAGCTAGACCCTCAGGCTTCTGGCAGGAGACTGCAAGGACCTCCTCTGGGAATCTGTCCAGCTACGAAGGAAGGAACCAAAGGTACTGGCAGAAGTTCCAGTTGGACCTCTCTACAATGAAGGTCACAGTAGATGAGCCCCGCTCATGGGCATAGCCTTCCAGTTAATTTTTTTATTCTCGCACTTTAAGTATGAATGGATAACTAAGGATTATCAGGCATCTGAAGGCAGCCTCAATATGAAAGATAAAACAGAAAACGAACAGAAAAAAAAAAAAAAAAAACTCGAAGAAAACAGAGACCATGCACAGGCAAGAAAAGTAAACAATCACCAGTAACCTCAGAGAAGTTAAGATACGTTATAGCAACCAAGAAATAAGAAGAGAATAATATATTAAAGGTAAATTTAGAGAACAAAAAGGAACTTTTGCAAGTTAGGTTGTTTATTTCTGCTATTCTTTGAGTTGAAGGATAAGTTGAGGAAATCTCCCCAGAATAGAGTAAAAAGACAAATTACACAAAATAGTGATTTGACATTGGCATACATTATGAAATGATTACCATCATAAGTCTAGTAACCATCTGTCCCCATACAAAGTTATTACAATATTATTGACTATACTCCTTATGCTATATATTACATCCTAGTAGCTTATTTATTTTGTAACAGGAGGATTGTACCTCTTAATCCCCTTCACCTATTTCATCCCACCCCTAACCCCTCCTCCCTGGCAACCACCCAGAGTTCTCTGTATCTATGAGTCTGTTTCTGTTTTATGCTTGCTTGTTTTGCTTTTTAGATTCCACGTTTGTAATCATTTAAATCGTTGGCCCATCTGGAATTTTAGTGTTTTCGTGTAAGATGCTGTTATTTTACTGCATTTATTTCAGTCTTTTCTTGTTCATGTTTTTATACATAGATATAATCATAGTGTATATACAATTTATATTAAGCCTAAATGTTCTTTCTTAGCCTGGAGAGGCTTAACCATTTTGGGGGGAAATGTAATGAAATTTCAGACAAATGCATATAT
The DNA here is from genome assembly GCF_949987535.1 of Balaenoptera acutorostrata. Classification (NCBI taxonomy): domain Eukaryota; kingdom Metazoa; phylum Chordata; class Mammalia; order Artiodactyla; family Balaenopteridae; genus Balaenoptera; species Balaenoptera acutorostrata. The sequence continues at coordinate 41,574,116 of NC_080075.1, forward strand.
ACTACAAATTTTGTATATAATTTCAGGTCTCTAATTAGATATAGTTTTTACACAAACAATAGCTTATTGCACACTGGGCTTTCTCACCTAGTGAGTCACATATCTTGCCTGTTGTCCCATATCAGTATGTAAAGAGCTTCCTCTTTATTATGGCTGCATTATATTCCATTAGATGAATATACCATATAGTACTATGATGAACATAGTACAATATCATGTAGAGATTAAAGGAGTCTGGAGCTGTACTGCCTGGGTTTGAATTCCAGCTCCAGCACTTACTAGCTGTGTGACTTCTCCGAACCTCAATTTCCTTATCTATAAAATGGGAATAATACCTACCCATAAAGTACCCATCTGTAAAATGGGAATCATACCAACCACATTAGGTTATGAGGATTAAATGAGTTAATATATATAAAGCATTTACAACAATGTTCGATCCAGAAGTAAGTGCTAATTTCTTGCTAATACTCTGGAGAAACTTATACATGTGTGAGTATATACAAATGATAAATTTCTAGCAGCAAAATAGCTGGACCAATGGGTTTGTGTGTTTGTAACTTTAATGGATTTAGATATGGGCTGAAATATGGCCTTAGTTGCTGCTATGTGAAAAAATTATTTAAATTCTACTAAAATGCATTAGTTCAAGCTAGTCATTCTAAGATACCATGATGATCATTGATAAATGGGTCTCCTGACATAGTGACATCTGAGAAACATTTGCAGCATTTCTACCAGTTCAGTTCATTTCACGACAGGAAACCTGCCCTTTAGAAGGATCTCTGTTTATCCTTATCCTTTATGTAGTTGCTACTACTCCTAAATAAAGTTTTTACTCTAGTTTTATTTTTATTGCAGTTTTTGATATTTATACATTGGGTACTTTATAACAAAATATTAAAAACAAACACCCAGGATTAAAAGACAGCAAAGTTGGAAAAGTTTCCTAAGTCTTTTAAAATATAAAGTTGAACCTGCTGAATCTGCTGGAGGACAAAAGGGAGGTAGTACTAGTGATGAATTGTAGCCTGAACTTGAAACACTGTATAAAATAAGAACAGTCCAGAATGTCTTTTGATACTGTAGAAGAATTGGCACAATAATAAAGCAATTAGTTATATTTCCAGAATGAAAAAACAGCTATATTATTTCAACAATATATATGGGTGGCTTATTATTGCAGGTTACATAAATGCAGATACAATTTAAAATAGTTAAATGTAGTATTATTAAAGGTTGAAAGTGCTAATAACCACATATTCCATCTAAATCACAATTCTCTTATAGCTGATGAGTTTTAACAATTGCAATTATCAGTGGGGAAATTTTTTTTAATTAAAATAATATCATGTTATTATTCAGCAGTAAAAAAAGAAAAAATACTAGTTATACATGCAACAAAGTGGATACATCTCAAAAGCATTATGTAGATGAAAGAAGCCAGACACAAAGGAGTATATACGTACAATTGCATTTTAATAAAATTCATGAAAAAGCAAAACTAATGTGAGATAATAGAAAGTGATTATATGGGTATTATACATCTTTCAATACTCATCAAAATGAAGACCTAATATGTGTATTTTTAATGTTAATTATACCTTAAAAATATGATAGCAGTTAAAATATAATAGCATGTTTCTGAGCATGCAGTCTGTATGTACAATAAACCATTAGAAATGATGACTCCCAAGGTTTTTAAAAATCAAGATGTTGATAAAAGCAAGAAAAATTGTATATATTTATATTATATATATTATGTAAAATATATTTAGACATATATAACATAACCATCAACTGATTTTAACTCTATAGTTAAAATAATTGAAACTGAACAGTTTCAGATATAAAATATTTTAAAAGACTTCCAAAAAGCAGCACACATATATAATATATTATTATGATCTAGATGAATGGTTCTGCTTTTTACAAAACATACATCTACTGAAATGTGAAAACTTTTAGGAAAACATACATCAAACTGGTAACATTTCATCATTATTGATGAGATTTCAGGTGTTTTATATAAACGTATTGTAATAATTTACTTAAAACAAATAGAGAAAAGTAATTTTAAATTATTCACTTATTGAGCTTCAAAGCTCCAAAGATAAGTTAGTGGTTTTTATTGATCTTATGGAGATGATAGAATCATCTGAAATAATAGATCAAATTTATTATTAATATATTAAAAATAGGTTCAATAAGAAATCTTACATAAAATTCAAATTGAATTTTGTACAGACTGAGTGAGGGTTAGAAAGAAAATCTGGACTTTCAGCCAAAAGTTTAGAAAATTTTCCAGATTATTTTTTTTAAATTTTTATTGGAGTATAGTTGATTTACAATGTTGTGTATGTTTCAGGTGTACAGCAAAGTGAATCAGTTATACATATACATATATCCACTCTTTTTTTTTTTTTTTAGATTCTTTTCCCATATAGGCCATTATAGACTATTGAGTAGAGTTCCCTGTGCTATATAGCAGGTTCTTATTAGTTATCTATTTTATATATAATAGTCTGTATATGTCAATCCCAATCTCCCAATTTATCCCTCCCACCTTATCCCCTGGTAACCATAAGCTTGTTTTCTACATCCATGACTCTACTTCTGTTTGGTAAGTAAGTTCATTTGTACCCCTTTTTCTTTTTTTTTAAATCAATTTTGTAAGTGAAATAGGGAGCATTTTCTTTTTTCTAATTTTATTTATTTTATTTATGGCTGTGTTGGGTCTTCGTTTCTGTGCGAGGGCTTTCTCTAGTTGTGGCAAGGGGGGGCCACTCTTCATCGCGGTGCGCGGGCCTCTCACTATCGCGGCCTCTCTTGTTGCGGAGCACAGGCTCCAGTCGCGCAGGCTCAGTAGTTGTGGCTCACGGGCCTAGTTGCTCCGCGGTATGTGGGATCTTCCCAGACCAGGGCTCAAACCCATGCCCCCTGCGTTAGCAGGCAGATTCTCAACCACTGCGCCACCAGGGAAGCCCCTCATTATAGTTTTGATTTGCAATTTTCTGGATATTTGAATTCAGCATAAATTGACTGTATTCAACTATCTCTGGATAACGTGATTTAAAAATGTAAATCAAATACATCACTTTAAATAGTGTTGGGTAAGTTTGATTTTTCTATCACAAATCAAAAAAATCAAATTATATGGTTGAAAGGTAGGGAATTGAAATAATAATAATTGGAAGAATATTTGGATTTCCATGGGCAGCCTGTGATGCAAGAGCTGAAAAAGCAGTTTAGAAATTGAATCAAGCCTCATATATTTAGTTTAACAGAAGTTATGGGGAACTCCCTGGTGGTCCAGTGGTTAGGACTCCCAAGTTCTCACTGCCGAGGGCCCTGGTTCAATCCCTGGTCCAGGAACTAAAATCCCACAAGCCGGGCGGTGCAGCCAAAAAAAAAAAAGGAATTATGAAACTTGAGTAAGCCTTTGGAAAGTAAAATTTTCTTTAAAGATTCGGTTTTAATAAACAGTATTGTAACAGATGTCATTTTTTTTTTTTGGCTTTACAAGAAGCCAGTTTCAGTTATTAAAGATGATAGATTAATTCATAATTGATTAAAATGATTAAATATATAAAACTAAAGTAAGGAAACTATGAGAGACAAATGAAAGATATAGAAATGAAGAAATATGAAATATAAAACAAAACAAAATGTAGGGGACTTCCCTGGTGGCACAATGGTTTAAGAATCCGCCTGCCAATGCAGGGGACACGGGTTCGAGCCCTGGTCTGGGAAGATCCCACATGCTGCAGAGCAACTAAGCCTGTGCACCACAACTACTGAGCCTGTGCTCTTGAGCCCACGAGCCACAACTGCTGAGCCCACATGCCACAACTATTGAAGCCCATGTGCCGAGAGCCCGTGCTCCGCAACAAGAGAAGCCACCACAACGAGAAGCACATGCACCCCAACAAAGTGTAGCTCGCCACAACTAGAGAAAGCCTGTGTGCAGCAACAAAAACCCAATGCAGCCAAAAAATAAATAAATGAAATTTTTAAAAAGCAAAAGACAAAATGAAGATTCGATTCTAAAAGAATAATTAAATTATCAAAGAAATTATATGAATATGTGTTTATTGTTTGATCATTAAAGTGAAGTAAAAAAATACAATGAACTTTCAAGTTCTTTCAACATTGAATCCTAAATCTTGGCCAGATTATAATTAGATGTTCTGTGGATTGAAGCTGAATAAAAATTAATATTATTAAGCTAGGTAATTAACTATGGGATTCCAATAAATATATGATTTAGTTGATAGTAGAGATATTAAACATACACAAATTTCAGTATTATAAAAGTCAGAAATTTTTCAAAGTAATTTTTAGTGTAGTTCAGCAGAAGCTGAGATATAAATTCTCAACTTTTTGAATACATCTACTGACTCTCAGTTTAATGGGGAAGTCATTGGAAGAGTCTGACAGTTCCCTCTGTTAAATCACCGCAGGGCTGCATTTAGTTAGCTAAGTGACAGTTGTATCAAATAAAAGGTAACACCAACAATTTCTAAAAATCAACCAAAGACTTGGTAGTTATAAGAACAATTTCATGATTGTGCCCTAACTTGGTAGTATCTATAATATATGTAGTTTTAGTTTATTTAAGGAGTAAAAAGGAATATGATTTAATTAAATTTATTAATTTTGAATATCATTCCTGACTTTCATAAATATCGCATTTTTTTCTTTTTTTTCCTTCACAAGCAGTTTATGAGAATTCCTGTTTCTCTCTTTTTTTAAAAAAGTGTTTTGTTGGCCGGAATGTTTTGAGAATTTTCAAGGACAGAAGGTAAGTCCGATAAAGAATACAGATTACCTTCCTTTCATTTAGTGTTTTCCAGTTGACTTGGTTGCAAAGATAAATTATTTTCAAATAGTGCATTTTCATCTTTTATATGCTTCTTTGCTATTATTTCAGTTTGGTAAGGATCTTTCTAATCAGTTGAATATCTAATAGAGTGCACACATCAAAAGTGAATTCACAATGTCCTGTTTCTTCTAAACTTCTCTAATGGACTGCAAGTTGCTGTCATTCTCTACAACCCAAAAGTGGGTTGGTGGTCTTGTGGTTGTAGCCAGACTGCTGTAGCAACATTATGAGCCCCTGGAGGTAAAGTTCAGGTAAATGCTTGGCGAGTGAATGTTTTTCAGTTCTACAAATGCTAAGTCTACTTATGTGCTAGGTCCTGTTAGATACTGCAGTTGCAATGATGAGTAAAATATCTAGGGCCCTACCTAACACCAGAGATATAGAAAAAAAATTTAAAGTACTGAGTGCTACGAAAGGAGTGTGCACAAGTTGTGACAGGGTATGAAAGAGGGGTACCTAACCCAGAATTGACTGGGCATGTTAGGAAAGACAAGGGACACTGTTTTGAGTAGCCTTGAAGAACCAAGGAGTCATCTCCGTGGAGAAGGCAGGAAGGGCAAAAGAAGCAGAGAAAACAGGAAGAGTGGCCCAAAGCGTAGAGTGGTGTGATGTGTCTGCTAAGTGAACAGTTAGAGGCAGAGAGTGGCTCTTCTCTCCCACATTAGCAATCCTACTATGTACAAAGATAGGAGTTGTTAGGGATATGATGATGACTAATAATAAGCTGCTGTAACATTTAATCATCTCAAGAACCTTGTCGGACGCCAGATGAAGGAATCTGGGCAGGTCAAGTTTTCACTTGCCCCTGGTGACAGAATTAAGGAGTGACAGAGCAGCTAGGATGCAAATCCAGGCCTCCTGGCTCCATGTGTTCTTTCTACCATTGTTAGGAAGGCACAATGCAGTCCCGTGGAGGAGGACAGGGATGTGTAAGCATCGAACAGGAATACAAATACGATGTTAAAATAATACTTTGATGTCAGAGGGAGAATTCTGTCTGAAAGTAATAGCATTAGGTCTTTTAAGAATGATCTGTTGCTCAATCTCAGTAGTAATCTTGAAAGTACAATTTAAAACAATGAGAGCATTTCACACAAAGATTAAAAAGGTCTGATAAGACCAAGTTTAATGAGGATGTGAAGAAACAGGAAATCTCATGCCTGCTGCTGAGAGTATAAATTAGCACATCCACTGTGGAGAACAGTTTAGCAATATCTAGAAAAGTTAAAGAGGTATATATCCTCAATCCAGCAATTCTCATTCTAGGTATATATTTCTGAGATTCTTTTTCACACATGTCCAAGGAGATATACAAGAATGTTTATTCCACCATTGTTTCTAACACCAAAAACTGGAATTAAACTAAATGTCCAACAGGAGAATGGACAAACTGTGATATAGTCATACATTGGGATACCATGCATAGTTATAATGAATGGATTAAGGTAAATTTCAAAAATAACTTGAGTGAAAATCCCTATTTGCAAAATAGTATACCATCTACTTAAAGTTTGAAAAATATGCCAAATTGTGTTATATGTTTTAGTTCATGTAATCCTATGTATTAATAATATAAAGACATGTAGGTGTAGAAAAATGCCAAATTTAGATAAAAGGTTATGATTACTTGGGGGGCGGTATGAAAGGGCTACTGGGAATAGGGAGGTTGATGTTTTATTTCTTTAAGAAAAATAAAGCAAATATGGATAAAGGATTTAATAGAGCAGAATAGTTGATAAATGGGTGTTTGTGTTATTGTCTATCACAATGTTTTACAAAATTTTTTGAAAAACAGGGAAACTGCCAGTTTAATTACCTGAAAAGTTAGGGTGTTGTTTTGTTAGTGTTTTTCAAAACACTGGTTTGTAACCCATTAGAAGGTTAAATCAATTTAGTATTTTTTTAAATGACTAATTTTTATTTTTTTATTACATGACATATAACAGTGTAAATTTAAGGTGTACACCATGTTGATTTGATACATTTGTATATTGTAATGTGATTGCCAGTCTAGTGATAGTTAGTACCTTTATCATATCACACAATTATCTTTTCTTTTTTGTGGTTGGAATAATTAAGATCTGGTATCTTAGCAAGATGATTATAATACAATATCATTGTCTTTGTTCACTATACTGTGCATTAGATCTCCAGGACTTATTTACTACTAGTTGCAAGTTTGTACCCTTAAACAAATCTCTCCTGTTCCTCAACCTCCCAGGCCCTGGTAACCACCATTTTACTCCCTGTTTTTATGAGGTTGACTTTTTTAGATTACACATATAAGCAGTACCATATGGTATCTGTCTTTCTCTGATTGACTTACCTCACTTAGCATAATGTCCTCAAGGTCTGTCCATGTTGCTGCAGATGGCATGATTTCCTTCTTTGTCATGGCTGCATAATATTGCACTGTATATATGTGTGTGTGTGTGTATACTTGTATATGAATAATGCTGTGATAAACATGGGAGTGCATATATCTCCTTGACATCTTATTTTCATTTCCTTTGGGTATATACCCAGAAGTATCATAGGTAGATCTATTTTTAATTTTTTGTGGAATCCCATACTGTTTTCCATAGCGGCTGAACCAATTTACGTTCCCACCAATAGTGTACAAAAGTTCCTTTTTCTCCACATCCTCACCAACACTTGTTATCACTTATCTTCTTTTTTTAAAAAATAAATTTATTTATTTATTTATTTGGTTGCATTGGGTCTTTGTTGCTGCGCGCGGGCTTTCCTCTAGTTGCGGCGAGCGGGGGCTACTCTTCATTGTGGTGCGCGGGCTTCTCATTGCAGTGGCTCTTCTTGTTGCAGAGCACAGGCTCTAGGCGCATGGGCTTCAGTAATTGTGCACGTGGGCTCAGCAGTTGTGGCTCGTGGGCTCTAGAGCACACGCTCAGTAGTTGTGGCGCATGGGCTTAGTTGCTCCATGGCATGTGGGATCTTCCCAGACCAGGGCTCGAACCCGTGTCCCCTGCATTGGCAGGCGGTTTCTTAACCACTGTGCCACCAGGGAAGTTGCTCGCTTATCTTGCGATAGCTGTTCTAAGAGGTGTGAGGTGTTACCTCATTGTGGTTTTGATTTGCATTTCCCTGGTGATTTGTGATGTTGAGCATCTCTTCATTTATCTGTTGGCTGTTTGGATGTCTTCTTTGGAAAAATGTCTGCTTAGTTCCTCTGCCCATTTTTTAAATTGGATGTTTAGTTTTTGTTATTGAGTTGAATGAGTTCTTTATATGTTTTGGATATTAATCCCTTATCCAATATATGGTTTCCAAAAATTTTCTCACATTCTGTAGGTTGCCTTTTCGTTTTGTTGATTGTTTCTCTTGCTGAGCAGAAGCTTTTAAGTTTGCAATCCTACTTGCTGATTTTTCTTTTGTTGTTTGCGCTTTTGGTGTCATTTTAATGACTAATTTTTAAAATAAAATAGAAATATCAGCTGCATTGCATGTAGTAAGGATAAATATTATATCATGAAACTTTTATTTCAATTATTTATAGATTATATACAGATGACCCCCAAATTACGATGGCTCCATTTACAATTTTTCAACTTTGTGGTAGTGCGAAAGTGATATGCATTCAGTAGCAACCAGACTCTGAATTTTAAATTTTGATCTTTTCTCGGGTTAGTGATATATGCTATGATTCTCTTTCATGGTTCTGGGCAAGAGCAGCGAACCACAGCTCCCAGTCAGCCACATGAGCACGAGGGTAAACAATCAATACACTTACAACCATCCTGTACCCACACAATCATTCTGTTTTTCACTTTCAGCACAGCATTCAATAAATTACATGAGCTTTTCAACACTTTATTATAAAATAGGCTTTGTGGGGAATTCCCTGACGGTCCAGTGGTTAGGACTCCATGCTTTCACTGCTGAGGGCACGGGTTCAGTCCCTGGTTGGGGAACTAAGATACCACAAGCTGTGTGGTGCAGCCAAAAAAAAGAAAAAAGAAAAAAAATAGGCTTTGTATTAAGATGAATTCGCCCAACTGTAGGCTAATGTAAGTGTTCTGAGCACATTTAATGTAGGCTGAGCTAAGCTAAGCTATGATGTTCACTAGGTTAGGTTTATTAAGTGCATATTTGACTTATGATATTTTCAACTTACAGTGGGTTTATTGGGATGTAACCCCATCATAAGTAGAGGAAAATCTGTACATGTGTTTGTGTGTGTGTGTGTGTGATGTATGGGAGGGTAAGCGCATGTCCTGGTTTGTCTAGGAAAGTCCTAGTTTATGCCTGTTAACCCAGGGTAATTTTCAGTAGTGCTCCCTTTAAGTCTAAAAATGTCCTGGTTTAGGAAAATAAATCATATGGTCATCCTGGTTCTAGGTCTTGATATAACTTTACTATGGGTTGCAATTTTTTTAAAAGTATGAAAAATCCTGGCCTAGATGATATCTGAAGCACCATTCTTTCCACACACCTATGGGATCTTAGCAGTATCCCATTGACCTAAATGCAGAGGAAGTCCCATATCAAAATGCTATCCAGGTGGTAAAAAAAAAAATGCTATCCAGTGAAATCTCCTACATAACCATGATTTATATTTATACACATTCATTATATGTATATTTTCTAACATAATAGCTGCCATTTATTGAGCACTTATAATATGCTAATTATCATGCTAAGTTTTTTACATGTATTATCTCACTTAATTCTCACAACTCCTGAAAGAGATGGATTCTATTATTATTCCCATTTTACAGATAAGGAAACTGACACAAATTGAATACCTTGCCTCAAATCATACAGATGGAGCTGGTATGGAATTCCTACAGTATGTACCTGATTTTTACAATATTAACACAAAGAAGCTTAATAAAATATATTTGCTGTAAAATTTTGTTTTGGAATATAGTAGAGGGGATTTTCTTTTTTTAATTTTTTTTAAGGAATTTCTAATAAGTATTAGAAATTATCTTCCTTTGACATATTACAAGGACAACACTGCAAAAATTTACACTCAAAATGCCCATCACCCTTACATGTTTGGTTATTGGTTGGAAATGTCCAAAAAGATTTGGTGAGATTCAGGTGGTGGAAGTGAGGCCACAGCTCTTGCTCTCTGAAAGCCATCTTGATTAGAGGTGATGAGAGACAAGGATTCCAGCTTGAACCCAGATAGAGCTATGTTCTTTATTAGTGTACTTGTGTACTAACAAGAACTTCTATTGTTTTAAAATTGTAATAGTAGGATATCTTTCACTGTAGAAAATGTGCCAAATCCAGATAAGCAAAAAGAAAATATTACCTGTAATCCCTCCAATAAATGTTAACTGTTAACCCATTGCTAACCCATTTTTTTTCCCAGTCTTTTTATTTATTTTTAAAATTTTTAAAAGATTTTTCTTGATGTGGACCATTTTTAGAGTCTTTATTGGGACTTTCCTGGTGGTGCAGGGTTAAGAATCCGCCTGCCAATGCAGGGGACATGGGTTCGAGCCCTGGTCTGTGAAGATCCCACATGTCATGGAGCAATTAAGCCCGTGCGCCGCAACTACTGAGCCTGCACTCTAGAGCCCGCGAGCCATAACTACTGAAGCCCGCACACCTAGAGCCGGTGATCCGCAACAAGAGAAGCCACTGCAATGAGAAGCCCGCACACCACAACGAAGAGTAGCCCCCGCTCGCCACGACTAGGGAAAGCCTGTGGGCAGCAACGAAGACTCAACTCAGCCATAAATAAATAAATAAAAATAAATTAATTAAAAATAAGAAGAAGAAAAAAAACCCATGGGGCTGGGTGTGATCTCCTAGAAAGTAAATGAGAAGAGGTCGAGACCTGGGCACTCCAGTGTTCAGAGATGAAAAGAAGACAATAAAGGAAATAGAAAACAAACATCCAGGACACAAAGGGTCTATTTGAAGATGGTCATATGCAATAACTCCATTTGTAAGAATTTATTCTAAGAAAATAAAAGAAACAGTACACAGAGATGTATGTATTAGGGTGTTTATTGTGGTGTTGCTTAAGACAAGAAACTTGGAGACAATTTGTTTGTCCGCTAGGTCCAGTTTAATGAAATTATTGTGAATCTATACAATGAAATGCTATACTAAGGACAATAAAAGCATTATGTATCTATACATGTTAATAAAAAATACTTATCTAAACATTTTAGTCCCGTTTTGATAAAAAAGATTTACATGCCTATTTAAAGAATGAAAGGAAATGTATTAAGATGTTGACAGTGCCTCTGATTGGGTATTAGATAATGGTCAATATTTAGTTTCTTCATATTTTCTGTAGCTTTTACAATGAGTAATATTTTACAAAGAGAAAAAAGGTTACAATAATAAGAAATAATTGCAAAATATTGCAAGTAAGTTAAAAAAAATTGCACAAATATAGGGAGAGATTTGGCAGCAGGAAATGTGAAAAAGACCTAAATATTTTAATTAACTGTAGTTTAGAGCCACCAAATATTGCCGCTAAATTAATTGGACTATGTGGTCTAGAACAAAAGAGATCATAATTTTATGCTACTCTGTGCTGTCAGACTATATTTCTAGATACCATATTTTATGAAAACATTTCTATTCTCTAGACAAGGCTTACTTTCTTAATCAGAATCATGTACAGACCTGAAACCATATTACATGAGGAAGAGGTAAAAGAGCTCTGGATATTCGGGGCCAAAGAAAAGTCCATCACAATGGAAACCAGACTTCCTGCTTTCCAAGATAGGTAGGAGTATGATGAATAAATGGGATTAAACCTGACTATAGTGTTTCAAATAGATAGGGTCAGACAAGAACCATCTGCATCAGAATTACCTGGAGTTCTTAATAAAATAGTTGATTTCTGCCCCCCAACTCAGACCAATAGAATAGGCAAGGAATATGCTTCCCACCAAACAAAACAAAACAAAACAAACAAACAAAAACCAAGGCACTCTAAGAGCTCTTCTCATAAGAACCAAAGTTCAAGAATTACTGCAAATAATTTGAGAGCAACTTACCAGACAGCAAAAATTTTGTTGCAATTTTTTTTCCTCTCTCAAATAATAGATCATTTAATTCTGTGCTTAGTGTGAGTCAAACACTGTTCTACACATTTCATCTGCATTAATTCATTTAATCCTTACAACCCTGAGGTAGGTACTATCAATCCTCATTGTATAGCTAAACAGAAGCATGGAGAGATTAAGTAACATGATCAAGGACACATAGTGGTGGTTATACAAAAAATTCTTTAGATGGAATGAAACTCTGGTTTGTAACATCAGGACTATAAGTTAAGGGTCAAACACTGTGAATGTTTGGAGTCTTTATACCTCAACTAGGCAACAATGCAGAGATTTCAGAGCAATGGTTTTCAGACTAGGGTACACATACTGAGTTATATGAACACTTTCCAAAGACCACAGGACGGAAAACTTTTAAGGCATCAATTTCTGGATTTTCAACTCTATGTTCATTACAATGAGGCATTGCCCCAATATGTAAAAACGTAGGGGTGTATGGGGAACAAAGTGACAATTCAAATTACTGGTTTTGGGAAAGTCTCCTTTAGGATTAGTTAAATGACTACATGCTTTTATAGGATCATTTTTCCCTGTTATACATATTTTTTCATTAAAAAGTCAAGCACTGACCTATTATCAGGTAATATAGGCATACTTCATAGTTATTGTGGGTTGGGTCCCAGACTGCTGCAATAAACCAGATATTGTAATAAAATGAGTTACATGAATTGTTTGGTTTCCCAGTGCATCTAAAAGGTATGTTTACGCTATACTGTAGTGTGCAAAAGCATTATGTCTAAAAAAGATGTACATATCTTAATTAAAAAATAGTTTATTGCTAAAAACAAAATGCTAACCATCAGTTGGGGCCTTCAGCAAGTGGTAATCTTTTTTCTGGTGAAAGTCTTGCCGTGATGTTGATGGCTGCTGATTGCTCTGTCAGGCTGGTGGTTGCTCCAGGTTGGGGTGCCTGTGGCAATTTCTTAATATAAGACAACAGTGAAGTTTGCCAAGTGGATGGACTTTTCATTTCATGAATGATTTCTCTGTAGCATGCAATGGTGTATGACAGCATTTTCCCCACAGTAGAACTTCTTTCAAAACTGGAGTCAGTCCTCTCAAACCTGGCTGCTGTTTTATCAACTAAGTTTACATAATATTCTAGTATTCTCAATACTCTAAATCCTTTGTCATTTCAACAATCAAGTCTGCCACCTTATATGGGTGCAGTTTGTGTCACCCCAAAACAATTAAAATAGTAACATCAAAGATCATTGATCACAGATCAGCATAACAAATGTAATAATACTAGTGAAAAAGTCTGGAAAATTGCTAGAATTACCAGAGTGTGAGAGAGACATGAAGTGAGCAATTGGCATTGGGAAAATGGTGCCGTTAGACTTGCTTGATGCAGGGTTGCCACAGACCTTCAATTCGTAAAAAAGGCAGTTTCTGTGAGGCACAATAGAACTGAGGTATGCCTGCCTGTATGTCGATTGGGCTGGTCAGAGTGATTTGTGTCTTTCATTCCCAACAACTGTCAAAGAATGAATAGCTCTTGAGACAGCGACCTTGTAAGCAAATAAAGCCTCAAACACAAAAATGGCTTCTCCTCATCTCACATTTAAAGGTAAATAATTTTTTTTCAGCTATTCAATTACTTATTTCTAAGACATACCATTTGCTGGAAGGAAAATCACATTTGAATAGCAGAAGCAGTATATATACTGGTGATGGTGTTTCTTTTTAATTTGGGGGGGATTATTGGATACAATAAATAAAATCAAGATTAAAATATTTTATAGAATTTCTTTCAGGTAAAGTATAAGTCAAGAAGGCAATTACAACTTATTTGTCAAATCATGTAACATCTTTGTTCAAATTATAGTCAATTCTTGTCTTATTTCATCTTATTAAATGCTTTATTTCCTACTCCCATTAACAAAAAATAAAATTATCTGCTAGTTACTGGGTCAATCAGAATTTAGCAATATATACTTCTGTTTCACTCAATACACAGGAAGAGTTTGACCATGAAAACTCTGATTTTTACATATATTCTTAATAGTCTGCAAAGTCCAATACCAAAATTTGATACATGCAAACATACACAGTAGTCTCCCCTTATCCACAGTTTCGCTATCTGCAGTTTCAGTTACCTGAATTCAACTCTGGTCCAAAAATATTAAGTGTAAAATTCCAGAAATAAACAAATGATTTTGCCTTTTCTTTCAGGAAAAACCCAAAAGTCATCTCATGGGAACTCCCTTAACTCCTGATCATCAAACGGACACACGTGGGTACCCATCCTTTCCTTCTTTCCTATTATCAAATGTCGATCTTTCCCTCTGTGCAATAATATTGATTCCGTCTCCTCTCACCGTCTTAGAAAACTTATAGCAACCACTCTGACTTTTCTGTCCTAGTATCATCACCCTCTGTCTCTGGGACAAGTTACTTAACCTCCCTGTGCCTTATTATTTTCTCTTAGGAAATAGAGAGAACAATAGAACATTCCACACAAGGTGGTTGTGAGAATTAAAGGAGTGCTGAAAACAGTGTCTGTTACACAGCATATACAAGGAAAGTTACCTATTATTTTCATGTTTCTATTAGCATTTATATATATCAGTCTTCTTCCTCATCTAGTTACCGCACCTTCTCTTTAGAGTCCAAAGTCTCAAAATAGTTTTCTATTTTAAAAGTTTCTATTATGAACAGTCTTCTGTTGGGGACTTCCCTGGAGGTCCAGTGGCTGGGACTCCGTGCTTGCACTGCAGAGGGCACGGGTACTATCCCTGCTCGAGGAGAGGACTAAGATCCGGCATGCCCCGTGGCGTGGCCAAATGAAACAAAACAAAACAAAAAACAAAACCAAAAAACCAAAACCAAAACAAAAAGGGTCTTCTGTCTACTGTAATGAGGCTTCAGTATCCAGAATTCCTCCTCCCATGACCTCCATGCACTAAATCTAATGAATATTGGATAGATCTTATTTTAGCTGACTTCTCAGCACTCAACGAGTGTAATTTTCATCCTTTTTGAGTTCTATTCCCTTGACTTAAATGGTACCAAAACCCCTCCTCCTTCTCCCACCATATTCTTTAAACTCTTTGGGGGCATCCTCTCTTCCTCTACCCAAATTTTAGATGTTAAGAGTTCTTCAAGCCTCTCTCTTTGGTCCTTTTCTCTTCACCGTATTCCCTCTCCCTGTACGATCTCATGGCTTCATTTACCACTTGCAGCAGATACTGTAAATAAACTCAATACTCACTGCCAGCTAGCTTTTTCTTCTTCCACCATAGAGGCTGTAAAGTGAAATACTGGATTCCCAAGCTTTCTTTGAGGCTTAAAGGAGGCCATGCGACAGAGTTTGGGGTAATGAGACCAAATGTAAAGTTAGGATTTCTGGAAAGTCTTTGCTTTCCTGATAAGAGGACAGTTGGGGGAATTGGTTCTTTCCTCCTTCTTCATTCCTGGAACTTGTAATGCTAAACATTTAGCAGTTATCTTTTCCCCATAAGGCAAAGAGCTAACATACTAAGGATTGTTTTCATATTAACATTTCCAGTCCAGAACTTTCTTCTGTGCTTTAGATTCAAACAACTGCCTAATTAACAACTCCTTTTGGTTACCTCTCAGGTACCTCAAGCTGAGCACTTCTAAAATAGTATCTGTCACTATTGACTACATTTCCCTCTGGCCCTCCTTTAAATGATCCCTATCTTGGTGAATGGTACAGCACCACCATTTACCCAATTGTGCAAATCACAAATTTGGAGACAGCTCTAATACCATCTTCTCTCCCCAAACCCATCAACCAAGTCTTGTGTTTGTTTTTTTTTTCTACCTCTAAAATAAACTTAGAATGGACTCTCTCCTTCATTTCTTTCCTATTACCCTAGTCCAAGCTATCATCATCTTTCTGGATTAATACTAATAACCCTCAGTTGTCCCTATCTCCATTCTATTCTCTACAGATTAGTCAGAGTATTTTAAAATACAATCTGGTTGTGTTGCTTCCACACTTAAAAGCTTTCCATTGCTTTTGGGATCTAGGCCAAAATCTTAGCATGATTTGCGGAGCTCTGCTGCCTGGCACAGGCCTTCTCCCCTAACTATGTTCTAGTCATACTGGCTTTATTTCTGTTCCTAGAAATAGCCATGGAATTTTGTGTCTCAGAGGTTTTGCATGTGCTTTTCCCTAGATCTGCATGCAGCTTATATTAAGTTTCTATTTCTACTGTAACAAATTACCACAAAATTTCTGGTAACAAACAAACATTATTTTATAGTTCTGTAAGTCAGAGGTCCCACATGGGTCTCATTGGGCTAAATCAAGGTGTCAGCTGGGCTGTGTTCCTTTCTGGAGACTAAAGGAGAGAATCTGCTCCCTTGTCCTTTTCAGCTTCTGGAGGCCCCACCTTTCTTGGCTCATCACCCCCTTCCTCCATCTTCAAAGCCAAGAATGTTGCATCTCTCCGACATTCTTGTGTAGTCGAAGCTCCCTCTAAACAAAGCTGGGGAAGATTCTCTAATTTTAAAGCCCCATGTAATTAATTGAGCCCACATGAGTAATTTAAAATAATCTCCACATCTTAAGATCCTTATCTGCAAAGTCCCTTTTGCCATGTAAGGTACCACATTCTGGGGAATAGGACATGGACATCTTTGGGGGTGGGGAACATTATTCTGCCTACCACACATTTTTTTTCTTTTTTTCTGTTTTTTGACTGCATTGGGTCTTTGTTGTTGTGTGCGGGCTTTCTCTAGGTGTGGCGAGTGGGAGCTACTCTTCGTTGCGGTGCGTGGGCTTCTCATTGCGGTGGCTTCTCTTGTTGCAGAGCATGGGCTCTAGGTGCACGGGCTTCAGTAGTTCTGGTACACGGGCTTAGTTGCTCGGCGGCATGTGGGAGCTTCCCAGACCAGGGCTCGAACCCGTGTCCCCTGCATTGGCAGGTGGATTCTTAACCACTGAGCCACCAGGGAAGTCCAACCACACAATTTTTAATGACTGCATTGCGCTACAAAAACTCCAATAGTGGCTTTAGGGTTTTTGGGTTTTTTTTTGTAAAGAAGGGAGTCATTTTTTTTTAAAGTATTTATTTATTTATTTATGGCTGTGATGGGCCTTCGTTTCTGTGCGAGGGCTTTCTCTAGTTGTGGCAAGCGGGGGCCACTCTTCATCGCGGTGCGTGGGCCTCTTACTATCGCGGCCTCTCTTGTTGCGGAGCACAGGCTCCAGACGCGCAGGCTCAGTAATTGTGGCTCACGGGCCCAGCTGCTCCACGGCACATGGGATCTTCCCAGACCAGGGCTCAAACCCGTGTCCCCTGCATTGGCAGGCAGATTCTCAACCACCTTGCCACCAGGGAAGCCCGTGCCTTTAGGGTTTTATTTTTTGTTAGATAACCAAACATATAGCAACAAGTAGGCAGTTGCTAGCACTGATTCAGCTGCTCAACAATGCCACCAGGAACCCAGACCTTTTCTCTTTCTACTCTGTCATCTTCAATGCCTTGGCTTTTGCTTTTTGCCTATAGACTTATTGTTTCAAAATAAGTGGGAATTCCCTGGTGGCGCAGTGGTTAAGAATCCACCTGCCAATGCAGGGGACACAGGTTTGAGCCCTGGTCCAGGAAGATCCTACATGCCGTGGAGCAACTAAGCCCATGCACCACAACTACTGAGCCTGCGAGCCACAACTACTGAGCCCATGTGCCACAACTACTGAAACCCACGTGCCTAGAGCCCATGCTCTGCAGCAAGAGAAGCCACCACAATGAGAAGCCGCACACTGAAACAAAGAGTAGCCCCTGCTCGCCGCAACTAGAGAAAGCCCACGTGCAACAACGAAGACCCAACGCAGCCAAAAATAAATAAGTAAATAAATTTATAAAAACAAAAAACAAAAAAAACCCCCCAAAAACAAAATCGCTGCTGCTTCTCCACATATCGTCTCTGTATTCAAGGCAGACAGAAGAGGGAAGTGGAGATTTATAAGATACTGTCAGTGCTCTGCCCATATTCCCTAGTTCTTATCACTTCATTGCACAGTGGCCAAACTTCCAACTGCTAGCACCTGCATTTCTATGTCTGAGGCTTTTCTCTGGCTACCTGAGCATAGCGAAGCCTGCTTTGCTGCCTACACCCCTCCCCCATAGAAACACTCAATGAATGACTAAAGGGAGAAGATATAAATACCCAGCTTCCTTGTCCCTCAGGTAGAATTTTAAGGAACATGTTTTATACTGGTTTGTAGTTTCCCAATGGGATCAGGCTCCAGTCACCCTCAGGAGTAAAGGTCATTTACTGATTAATTAATCCTTTACTGATTAGCACCTCCCCCCCAATTTCCTATCTCACTTTTCCACTATCCTACCGTTGATTCTTGGGACGACAACAAAATAAACTATCTCCATTTGTGTCCTTGTCTCAGGGCCTGCTTTGGGGGGAATCCAACCCAAGACAGGCCATCACCACCTTTCCTTCTTCCTGTCTTTGAAACAGACAGTTGGTGCTGTCATGTAAAGTTGGTGCTATGGTGGCTATCTTACAACTAGATGACAAGCCAATATGTGGAGGCTAGAAAGAATCAAATAGCTTGGGTTCATATCCTTGAGCCATTGTACCAGCCCTGGACTGTTTACGGTCTGTCTGTTACAAGACAAAATTAAGCCCTATTTGTTTAAGCCTTTTTTAAAAAAATTAATTTAATTAATTAATTTATTTTTGGCTGTGTTGGGTCTTCATTGCTGTGCGCGGGCTTCCTCTAGTTAGGGTGAGCTGGGGCTACTCTTCATTGCGGTGCACATGCTTCTCATTGCTGTGGATTCTTTTGTTGCAGAGCACAGGCTCTAGGCATGCGGGCTTCAGTAGTTGTGGCTCTTGGGCTCTGGAGTGCAGGCTCAGTAGTTGTGGCGCATGGGCTTAGTCGCTCTGTGGTATGTGGGATCTTCCCGGACCAGGGATCGAACCTGTGTCCCCTGCATTGGCAGGCGGATTCTTAACCACTGAGCCACCAGGGAAGTCCCTGTTTAAGCCATTCTTACTGAAAAATTTTTTTACTTGCAGTCCACTGCATCCCTGATACAAATAAACATAGAAATAAAATAATTATAGGAAGACATATAGTGGAAATAAACAGAGTGCTGCGATAAAACATTAGAAGGGAGGGGAGTTGTTGTTTTTTTAAGGCAAGTCACTTCTTTTTTTATAAATCTTTTTTTGAATATTTATTTTATTTTTTATTATTTATTTATTTGGTTGCACTGGGTCTTAGTTGTGGCAGGCGGGCTCCTTAGTTGTGGCATGCTCTTAGTTGCAGCATGCATGTGGGATCTAGTTCTTTGACCAGGGATTGAACCCAGGCCCCCTGCATTGGGAGCTCAGAGTCTCAACCACTGCACCATCAGGGAAGTCCTGGGAGTTATTTTTTGAGATGATGTTTAAGTTGAAACTTCGAGGGTAGGAAGTTAGCCATTTCAAAATTAGAGAGCATGTGCTAGGAAGAAACAACATTCACCAAGACCCAGAGCAGGAAAAGCTTTTGTTAGAAAGCACACAAGGGCTTCCCTGGTGGCGCAGTGGTTGAGAATCTGCCTGCTAATGCAGGGGACACGGGTTCGAGCCCTGGTCTGGGAAGATCCCACATGCCACGGAGCAGCTGGGCCCGTGAGCCACAATTGCTGAGCCTGCGCATCTAGAGCCTGTGCCCCGCGACGGGAGGGGCCGCGATAGAGAAAGGCCCGCGCACCGCGATGAAGAGCGGTCCCCGCACCGCGATGAAGAGTGGCCCCCGCTTGCCGCAACTGGAGAAAGCCCTCGCACGAACCGAAGACCCAACACAGCCAAAAATAAATAAATAAATAAATAAATAAAGCTAACAGCACTTCATTTGAAAAGGAAAGGTGCCAAGGATACAATGACTTAAAATCAACCTCAAAAAAAAAAAAAAAAAAAAAAAAAAAAAAAAAAAAAAGAAAGCACACAAGTGTTGCTGGGATGTAACAACAGTCATGTTAAAAACAGGAGAGGTTGGGGAAGGCCCAAGTAGAGTGTATTCTAAATGTAACAGAAAATGCTGAAGGGATTTAAGCAGGGAAGTGATACAATCCAATTTATTATAGCAATTTAAGAACCAAACAGTAATTTGCTGAGTTTATGTACAAAGCATGAATGTGGTGTTATGGAGAGAATAAAACAGCATACCTGCCTTTAATAATGGCCCTAAGTTTCACAAAACAATGACGAGCCTAGGTGTGAGGGAGAAGAGTAAATTCTGCAGTAACTCTGGCTTCTAATAGTACACCAGGCTTTAACCCCAAACTCCAGAGACAAAAATCCTATGTTCAATTAGCTGCAATCAGAATACTAAGAATAGAAAATAATTTCCATGGCAATATTAATTTTCCAAAGTTGTTTATGTGGGCTGGTTTTCACGCAAGTACCTAGGAATATACCACAAATGTACTACAAACTCCAGAATTAGAAATTTCAAAGTAGATTGTATAATTTTACTGAAAGCATAATTCTACCACTAGGTGGTGACATGAATACAAAATATTGAAAACTGTCACTTTTCCCTAGCTGTAGAGGGTATATGGTCATTGCTGATTACTGGCTTGAAAATCCAGATTTACACGAGGAATTTAGGCGATATTTTTACGAGATTCAGCTTTATTCTTTTGGAATTCACACCTTGTAAGTACACTCAGAGGTCTCCGTTGATACATATGCCACGTCAGCACAGAAGAGTGAAGATTCTACAGTAAGGAGGCAGGCAACCTTGTTTTATTGGCTTTTTTTTTTTTTTAAAAGAATCTACTTTTATTTTAAATATTTATTTATTTGGCTGTGCCAGGTCTTAGTTGCAGCATGTGGGATCTACGTTGCCGCTTATAGGACCTTTAGTTGTGACATGCAGGATCTAGTTCCCTGACCAGGGATCAAACCCAGGCCCCCTGCATTGGAAGCACGGAGTCTTGACCACTGGACCACCAGGGAAGTCCCTTTATTGGTGTCTATGCTTTTACCTCTTAAGCAGCTGAAGTGGATAAAGGGATGGTAAACTAGAGCCCACAGGCCAAATCTGGCCAGTTTCACATTTTTTGTATGGCCTGTGGGCTAAGAATGGTTTTTACATTTTTAAATTGTTTGGAAAAAATAAAAAGAAAAATAGTATTTTGGGAGTATTGCAGGGGATACGGGTTCGAGTCCTGGTCTGGGAAGATCCCACATGCTGCGGAGCAACTAAGCCCTTGCACCTAGAGCCCATGCTCTGCAACAAAGAGAATCCGCTGCAATGAGAAGCCCACACACCCCAACGAAGAGTAGGCCCCATTTGCTGCAACTAGAGAAAGCCTGTGCACAGCAACGAAGACACAACGCAGCCAAAAAAAAAAAAAAGATTTTGTAACACATGAAAATATGATTATCTTATTTCAATGTCTATAAATTTAAAAATTTATTGGAACACATCCATACTTATTCCATTATGTATATCATCTATGGCTGCTTTTGTGCTAACAGAGTTGAGTAGTTGTAATGAGAGACTTGGACTGCAACACCTAAAATATTTACTATCTGGCTCATCACAGAAAAAGTTTGTTGAGCCCTAAAGTGATGACTGAAGAGCCGTAATCATTTATGACAATAATTCTCTAGATTCTCAAAGCATTTTAAACTAAGCACCATTTCATGTAATTTTTTAAAGTAAAAAAAATTAGGAGGGGCTTCCCTGGTGGCGCAGTGGTTGAGAGTCTGCCTGCCAATGCAGGGGACACGGGTTCGAGCCTTGGTCTGGGAGGGTCCCGCGTGCCGCGGGGCAACTGGGCCTGTGAGCCACGACTGCTGAGCCTGCGCGTCTGGAGCCTGTGCTCTGCAGCAAGAGAGGCCGCGATAGTGAGAGGCCCGCGCACTGCGATGAAGAGTGGCCCCCGCTTGCCGCAACTGGAGAGGGCCCTTGCACAGAAACGAAGACCCAACACGCCAAAAAAAAAAAAAATAAATAATAATAATAATAAATAAATAAATAAATAAAAAGTTCTCAATAAATACGTGATAAATGAATTTAAAAAAAAATTAGGAGGCAAGCGCTTGTTAAGAAAATATTTCTTTAAAGATCAGTGTTTCTTCTGTACTTCCTAGTACTCCAAATTTATGGTAGTAGTCCTCATTTTCAAGAACTGTTATGGGGGCTTCCCTGGTGGCGCAGTGGTTGAGAATCTGCCTGCTAATGCAGGGGACACGGGTTCGAGCCCTGGTCTGGGAAGATCCCACATGCCGCGGAGCAGCTGGGCCCGTGAGCCACAATTGCTGAGCCTGCGCGTCTGGAGCCTGTGCCCCGCAACGGGAGGGGCCGCGATAGTGAAAGGCCCGCGCACCGCGATGAAGAGCGGTCCCCGCACCGCGATGAAGAGTGGCCCCCGCTTGCCGCAACTGGAGAAAGCCCTCGCACGAACCGAAGACCCAACACAGCCAAAGATAAATAAATAAATAAATAAATATTAAAAAAAAAAAAAAAAAAAAAAAGAACTGTTATGGGTTCTTTCTGGTCTTAAAAACATAGTTGACATATACTTACAAATACTTATTAAAAGAATGTCTGTATCAGTTAGAAATGTGTTTGGCTACAAGCAATGGAAATCTAAGAGTGGCTTAAGGAAAAAGGGATTTATTTTTCTTGCATAAACAGTCTAGGGGTAGAGAGCTGCTCAAGGATGCATCAGGGTCCTACACATTATTATCAGCTTTATGGTTGGCTTTCACCCTGCTGTGGTTTCATCGTTTAAAAAAAAAAAAAATCACAAACTGGATGCTGTATTACTTTGAGTATCAAGACCTGTTTTGGGCAGAAAGAAGAAAGGATTAAGGGGCATGTCTGCTGAATTTGTCCTTTTTTATTAGGAGTGGGAAATCTTTCCCAAAGACCCACTCAGATTTCTGCTTACATTTCATTGGCAAGAACTCAAACAGTATGGCCAACCCTAGAGAAACCATAACATATATTTAAAAAATTTTTATTTTATACTGGAGTATAATTGATTAACAATGTTCTGTTAGTTTCAGGTGTACAGCAGAGTGATTCAATTATACACATACATGTATCTATTCTTTTTAAAATTCTTTTCCCGTATAGGTTATTACAGAGTATTGGGCAGAGTTCATAACATGATGTTTTAAACCAAACACAAATAGTCCTTGGGGCTTTCCTTTCGGAGACCAAGCTTCCCCAGTCTCAGGTCCACCTGAAAAACAAACTCGGGTTTGGCAAGTTTCCCTGCGGGAAAAGAAGAGGGGTGGGTGGGAATGCCGCTAGATGGACAATGGCTGCTACAGGATCCAAAGTCTGCAGAAACCCAAGTTCTGTGGGAGAGATGGGGAAAAGAGAAGATGATGGCACAACAGCTACAGCTCCTAAGAATCACCTGCTTGCATGGAACTACTTAAAACAGGTTTAGCAGACACTTTATAGCATCAACTTCAAGCAGCAGAAAGGCAAAGAATACCCGGAAGGTGGTCCTGGAGTGGAGGGATGGGGTGACCTAACCTCGACAAAACCTGTAAAAGAATTCCTACAAGGTCTCCATAGCTGCTCGGCTACAGATCTTAAAGATACCATGTACACTACTTTTGGACTTTTCAGTCGTATCTCTACATAGACGTAGTGGATATAGAAATCAGTGAGGAAGGGATCAATGCACTTGAGGAAAATTCTCCCCAAGCTAGCTAGTTGTTAGCACAACATCAAACTTCAGCTGAGTGTCCCCTTTGCTCCACCTGTTCTTCATTCTCCGCTCCCCGTCTAAATTCCCGTATTATTTGCTCTTCGCGGGGAAGCATACTACGCTATTTCAGGTGAAGACTTTTAGGGCACTTCGAAGGGGGCCCTCTTGCGTAAAAAGGAGGAGACGCGGTGCGAACACTTTTCATTCCGCCATTTCTAGTCACATCAAGGTGTCTTACTGCTTGAGGACGGATGAGCCATACACACTAGAGACTGGCGGAAAACACGCCTGCAGGTTAAGCCGGCCCCAGGCTGTTCCATTCTCACAAAAGCCCGCGGGGAGAGGGCCGCGAGCCCCCACCTGGGCTGCGGCGTCGCACCGACCAGCTCCCCTGAACTCTAGCCTCCCGCACCCCGAAGGCCTGAGCGCGGGGGAGGGGGACGGGACAAATTAGTACCAAGTCCCCCTCGGCGACCCGGAGTTAAAATGGCGAAGCGCAGGGGCGGAGGAAAGGGCGGCGCTCGCAACCCGGCGCTCGCTGGGCCTCCGGGCTCGCGGACTAGCCGCGGTGGGCGACGCCGCGCAACCGCGACCAGCTCTTTGCTCCGCCATCTTCTTCGAGTCACCCAGTCTCCCCCCACGGCCGCGCTGGCTTCGCGCTTCCCTTCCGGCCGCTGACAGAGATCCGGGCTGGGCGGGGAGGGCGAGCGCGCGGAGGGGGTGGACCGAGGGCGGGGAGGCTCGACGGAAGAGGAAAGGGAGGGCGGCGAGCTGGCCGCGGAGGGGTGTGGGGCGTGCGGCGTGTGTGCGGAGGGGGAGGTGGGAGGGCGGGAGGCGAAGAGAGGGAGGGAGGCGGAGGAATGAGAGCGCGAGGCGCTTCTCGTCGGCTCCTTCGCCCGGACGGAAAGAGCCGAACGCAGCCCGAACGCTTTATTAAAATGGCGGCGGCGTCGGCGGTGGCCGCGGCGTCTGGTCGGTGAAGTGACTCTGCTGCTTCTCTCCCCACCCGCCCCCTCCCTCCCTCTCCCCTCCCCCCGTCCTTCCCCCCCTTCCCCGCCGCCGGCGCCTCAGCGCCCCTCCGGCCTGCGCACCTCCCCTCGCCCCCCTTCTCTCCCCCGCCCGCTCCGGGGACCGCCGGCCCCCTCCCCCATTCTCCTGCTCCCCGCCCCGTCCCCGCCGCCGCCCGCCCTCGTCGCCTCCCCGCCCCGCCGGCCGGCCGGCCCACTCCTCCGCCTCTCTCCCCTCCCCCCCGCCGGTCGGGATCAGTCAGTGCGATCCGAAGCGGGGGAGGGGGGGGGGCGGCGGCCGAACGATGTGCGAGAACTGCGCAGACCTGGTGGAGGTGTTAAATGAAAGTAAGTAGTCGCGGCGGCGGCCTGTCGGGGTGCACAGTTTGGGGTCCCCTCGCAGCTTTGCGGCCTCCCCGAGCTGCCGTGGCCTGCGGGAGGCGACGGCCGAGCCGGGCGGCGTGCGGGCCTAGCGCCCCGGGAAGGTGCGCGGTGGCGCGGCCGCCGCGGCGCCTCGGGCCCAGTCCGGCCCGGTTACCTGGGCGCCCGAGAGGGGGCCGTCGCGGAGCTCCGGCCAGGCCGGGCCTGAGCGGTCTCCGCTCTCGGAAAGTTTCCTCATTACAGGTGTCAATTAACGTAGGCACTAATGAGCCTTCGCCTCCTTCGCCCTGCCGGGAAGGTGAGGGGAGATGGGGTCCGAGGACGAGGCTCTCCTCTGTAGTCCGAACCCTTCGACCGTCCGGGCGCCCTCTTTGATTTTCAGCGTGCTGCCTAGGCCTCTTACCTGCTAATTTTCATTAAACTCCCTGCGAGGTGGTTGGTGGTTTTCCCCTCTCTTGGGGGTGTGTGGGTTGTATTAAACCTTTCTCTCTGACCTTAAAAAGCTGAAAATGAGCTGTGATAGTGATGACTGGAACCTTTATACCTATTTAAAAAAAATTAGTTAATGATGTTTCTTCTTAGTGTACCATTCGTCGTTTTAATGGTAAATTCTGTTCTCTTAAGGAGAGCACTGTACTACAGGTACTATCCCGGGATAGTCATGGCCTGTCTCCTGGAATGAAAGGCCTTATTCCGTATGCTTTTATTACAGAGCGTGCACTGCTCTTTTCTAGTTAGATTCCTTTCATTTATTTTACTCCAGACCCTTGTAAGACGGTATTTTAGCTTAAAGAAACAAGACGTATTGCAAATTAACTATTTCTGGGCCCAAAGGCCTAGTTGGAGGAGGTGAATTAGATAAAAGATTAATTTACAAAAAGTTGATTGTTGAGAAAATGCTCACTTACGAACACCTTTTGTGGGTTTTGGATTTGTGTTTTGTGTGTGGTATTTCGAAAGACTTCCAAATTGTCTATTTTCTAACACGATTCTTAAAAACAATTGATTATAAAGTGTATAGTCTTGTTTGTGTTTGAATTTTACTTTAATGACCAAAGGCAATAATAAAAGTGGAAGGGTTCTAGTTTACTTTCAACTCTGTATTTACTTCCTGACAGGTGGAAGCAGGCTTTTGCACAAATTCAAACTATACAGTATTTGTGTCATTCCAAATTTTCCTAGAATTTTAAGGTTATTTGTATTTATTTTGAGGTACTTTTATTTTTGGTGTAGGTGGTTTATGAAATGATGATAAACTTAATTCCTTAGTATTTGTTTCAGTGAACTCTATTTTAAATGTCTCGGATGTCAG
This sequence comes from Balaenoptera acutorostrata, assembly GCF_949987535.1. NCBI lineage: Eukaryota > Metazoa > Chordata > Mammalia > Artiodactyla > Balaenopteridae > Balaenoptera > Balaenoptera acutorostrata. Next base: position 41,600,428 of record NC_080075.1, read on the forward strand.
TTGTGTGATTATGGCTTGGTTTTTCTGAAACTGGAAAATGAATAGCTTTGCTATCTTATATAAGGAGAAAACTGCTTTCAATAGTTTTGTTGGTGTTTAAAAATTATTTTAAACCGAACTATGACAATTAATTTTAAACATAGTATCTAAAGAAACTAAAGTTTGTTAATCCTTATCACCTTTTGAAAAGAGACATAATGAAGGGTTCTATTGAAGGTTATTTGGGAAACCCCTAGAATTTTGTCTAAAAGCACTCAAAAATGCAATCGATTTATGGAGTTAGAAATTTAGCTTTTGTTACCTTTAATTAAATACGGTTAATTGAACCAGGTTCACAAAATCTGGCCATGCAGACCCTTTAAGAAACCTGTTTTAATGAGCGGATAAGAAGGATTTTCTGTTTGTGTATAAGCCAATGGTCTCGAAAAATACTTTGTTTCTTAATATTTCCTATAAAGCTCAGTTTAAAAATTTGCCCTTTAAACTCTAATCTGACAATGAAGCTTCCTTAAAAAGAAATTACTTCAGTAATTTTATTTGTAGGTTATACCAAGCTATGACTAGTTGCTTCTCCACTGCCCCCGCCCCCAGTTCTTTTACAGTTGTTTTCATTTTCCCTTTGTGTAGTTCCTGTATCTCAAACATAAGATGCTCAAGTTCACTGAGAGCATTGGGTATTACTATATCTCATTATGGTAACACTTAATCCATGACTGGGTTGGAGCATAATGGCTGGAACTTGATAAAACTTGTTGAATTAAAGTAGGTTATAGATCTTTCTTGTAATCTCACAATAATTCTATATTAAGTCTGTCCTTTTTTCCCCCAAAGGTTGTGCAAAGATGAGCATCAATTCATCCTTGATTAGAAATTCAGACTTAAAGTCCCAAAATAATGTGCTCAGTATTCATCTTTCAATATAACTCCCCATAACAATTTAACCAAGAGAAGAAATAAAATTAGTATATCTTTAGGTGATGTGTTGGATAGAATTAAAATACCAAAAACTTATTTCTTGTCAAATTTACAAACACTGATCAAACCTAAAGAAGTCTTCCTGGACACACCAGTAAGTGTATAATCTAAAAATTTTGTGTTTTAAATGAAAAGGTAGACATGATGTGGATAGTATAGCTTTATATCTGATATGCTCAGAGTTTTGATAAGGTTAAGGACTTTCTATGAAACGTTTATTTTAAAATCTGGCAGAATGTAATGTAGTTAAACTAAAAATTGATGACAGAAGATAGTAAATAGCTTCCTTTGTCATCAGTTTTTGATGAGAATATTAATATTACCAGTTATACCTCTAGTCCTGCTGAGAATCTGAAGCTCTCAGCATAGAAACATATACAGGTATTCAGACACAGTACAGTTTTGCCTGTAGGTTAAGGAAGGGCCCATTGAAGCGTGTCCATGGAACCAGGCTAAGGACTTGGTAGTAAGGACCTCCTTATACCCTTTTTTAGTAGTCTTGACGGGTATCTTAAAACTTGAAATTGCATTTGAAAATAGCATTTGGCTTTAGTGTTAGAATAACCAGTTTCAACAGTACTAACATATTTGAGTTTTCATATTTTTTTCAATGCTTGTTTTTAATAAGGAAGATGTTTTAAAATGTGGAATGTATTGAGTGAACTTTGCGCCTATCAGTTTGTGGGGTTGCATTCAGTTTAGGAAATAATTTTAAGTTTATATTCCTTTGCTTGTTCTGTTGACTTTGTATATTTGCTACTTTTATAGCTTCCTTTGTGAGCTAGTTTACTAAATCTAAAAGCATTTCTGGATCTTGAGAAGCTGGAGACCTGAAATTATGCTTTGGGCCATCAGCGTAGCTAGCTCAACTAGTAAATTGAGGTCACTGTTTGCCTTGGTGGGGTAAGTTTCTCAAGAGCAGAGTGAAAATGGCTTTAAATGTACATCCATCTTTTTTTTTTTTTTTTTTGATTTATTTATTTTTGGCTGTGTTGGGTGTTCGTTTCTGTGCGAGGGCTTTCTCCAGTTGCGGTGAGCGTGGGCCACTCACTGTCGCGGCCTCTCTTGTTGCGGAGCACAGGCTCCAGACGCGCAGGCTCAGTAATTGTGGCTCACGGGCCCAGTTGCTCCGTGGCATGTGGGATCTTCCCAGACCAGGGCTCAAACCCGTGTCCCCTGCATTGGCAGGCAGATTCTCAACCACTGCGCCACCAGGGAAGCCCTACATCTATCTTTTAAACCATTTGTCTGTTGTGGATTTTACTCTGTGTGTTTAGTGAATTAACACTTTACCAAATGTTTTAAATGGGCAATTCATTTGTCGTTCCTAACTATCCTTTGTGATAGGCAGGAGCAAGTATTAGTATCTCTCTTTTTTTTTTTTTTGGCCTTGCTGTGCAGCTTGCGGGATCTTAGTTCCCCCGCCAGGAATTGAACCTGGGCCAACCGCAGTGAAAGCGCAGGTTACTGGACCACCCGGAAATTCCCTAGTATCTCAGTTTTAAATGTGAAAACATTGAACCTCAGAAAGGCTAAGTGGTTTGCTAAAAATCACCTGTCACCTGCTTAGTTAGTAGTCAGATCTAAGCTAGAACTCAGGATACTCCATCAGTATTTGCATTTTTATTTTTAAAGTATACTTTATTGAGCCATTTGTGTTGGGAACTTTTTCCATTCTTTGAGGTAGGTACTTTATCACCTTTTTTAGATAAGAGAACCAAGGCTTACAGTTTACATAAGTTGCTTAGAGTCACATGACTTTATTTGGTGGAGTCAGGATTTGCATGGGACTTAATCTCACGTCTTCTAGAAGCCCATGCTCTTTAACCATTATGCTGTGCTGTATAAACTTTATGATTATCTATTCAAATGGAAGACATTATGAGTACACTGAATGGCAGAGTAAAAAATTACTGAATTTTTATGTGTTTTCACAAATTTGCTCATAATTCTGTGGTAATTGTAGAAAGAATTTAAAAGTGGTGGTAGAGACATTGCTTTGGGAAAGATGCCTGGTGTTCACCTTACTTGCTACAAGTAGTAAATTCTTCCTTCTCCTAAAAGAAAAATAAATAAATAAATAAAAGTGGTGGTAAATGTAGCTGAATGGGAATGTCTTAATATATCTTAATGTTGTTAGCAGTGAGCTCTTTAGTAAACTACACATTTCTGGGGTTTTTAAAAATATAAGTATATAGGCATGAAATAATCATTAGTAACATAACATTTTCTGATAGACATTTAATTCTGAAATTTGAACTGATTCTTAAAATTGGAAATTTGATTTTACTACAATGCAAAGTACCAAATTTTTAATTTGGTAAATTAATCTTGCTAAGAATATATACTCTTAAAACAGTTACTATTAGAAGTACTATTTTTCAAAGATCATAATACAATTTCAACTCATATCTTTATAAAGTAACTTATAAACCATAAAGCACTACAGTGTGTAGATTTTTTTTTTAGTTTTTTTTTCACACACACACACTGTATTTTATTTTTACAAGAGATAAATAGACTGACACCAAGCATTGTAGTAGATTTTTAATAGCAGACTGTTTGCATTGTCAGTGATAGCTATTGATAGCTAGGTTTAGCACTATATTCATGAAACGTGTTAATGTTTCTTATATGTTTAATAGTGGGGCTTTCCTGGTGGCGCAGTGGTTAAGAATCCGCCTGCTATTGCAGGGGACACGAGTTCGAGCCCTGGTCTGGGAATATCCCACGTGCTGCGGAGCAACTAAGCCCATGTGCCACAACTACTGAGCCTGTGCTCTAGAGCCCGTGAGCCACAATTACTGAAGCCTGTGCACCTAGAGCCTGTGCTCTGCAACAAGAGAAGCCACCGCAATGAGAAGCCCGCGCACAGCAACGAAGACCCACGGCAGCCAAACATTAATTAATTAATTAATTAAAAAAAATAATACATACTTAAGTTACAGACCATCCTTCCCCCCCCCCCTTTTTTTAAATAGACAACAGCCTCTCTTTCTGGATGCTGAATTCCTTAAAGTCAGGGGTCATATTTTGTTTCTTCTTTTCCCAGTACTAATATAGTGCCTCGTAGAGAGTAGGTGTCTAGTGAATATTTTAGTTAATGAAAAGTTTTTGTAGAAGAATATGAGTGCCTAGGCTCAGCGTTCTTGGGCCTATTGTCAATACTGATTTAGATATGAGAGTTTGTGGGTGAATTATGCTGAAGGTGCAGATTATATTACATATATTGCTAATTCATAAATCAGTAGGTATGTACTTATAAAAAGTATCCACCCTAACCAACTGTGTTCTAATTTTTTTTTTATGAATTTATTTATTTATTTATGGCTGTGTTGGGTCTTCGTTGCTGCACGTGGGCTTTCTCTAGTTGCGGTGAGCGGGGGGTGGCTCTTCGTTGTGCTGCGCAGGCTTCTCATTGCGGTGGCTTCTCTTGTTGCGGAGCACAGGCTCTAGGCGCCTGGGCTTCAGTAGTTGTGGCATGTGGGCTCATTAGTTGCGGCTCACTGGCTCTAGAGTGCAGGCTTAAGTAGTCGTGGCGCGTGGGCTTTGTTGCTCTGTGGCATGTGGGATCTTCCCGGATCAGGGCTCGAACCCGTGTCCCCTGCATTGGCAGGTGGATTCTTAACCACTGCACCACCAGGGAAGTCCATTATGTTCTAAATTAATAGATAATGCAAAAAGGCAAAAAATTTTCTATATAGGTGGTGAGATTTGAGTCTGTGGGATGAAATTTCACTAAATTATTTATTTATTTATTTATGGCTGTATTGGGTCTTCATTGTGGTGCGTGGGCTTCTCGTTGCGGTGGCTTCTCTTGTTGTGGAGCACGGGCTCTAGGCCTGCAGGCTTCAGTAGTTGTGGCACGTGGGCTCAGTAGTGTGGCTTGTGGGCTCTAGAGCACAGGCTCAGTAGTTGTGGTGCACAGGCTTAGTTGCTCCACGGCATGTGGGATCTCCCCGGACCAGGGCTTGAACCTGTGTCCCCTGCATTGGCAGGTGGGTTCTTAAGCACTGTGCCACCAGGGAATCCCACTAAATTACTTTTATTTAAGACTTTATATACCAGGAAAATAATTAGACTTTTAACCTTTTAATGTGATTAACAACTGTTAATGTTGTTTTTCTCTTAAATTCCATAGAAATTAAAAAGTGTCCAAACGTAGATTACTCAGTTAATTGAGAACTGATGTAGTATGCACCTTGCCTTCTCTTGCACCTTTTTAAAATAAATTTATGTATTTATTTTTGGCTGCGTTGGGTCTTCATTGCTGTGCATGGACTTTCTCTAGTTGTGGTGAGCAGGGGCTACTCTTCGTTGCAGTGGGCTGGCTTCTCATTGCGGTGGCTTCTGTTGCGGAGCACGGGCTCTAGGCACGCGAGCTGCAATAGTTGTGGCATGTGGGCTTAGTAGTTGTGGCTCGCGGGCTCTAGAGCGCAGGTTCAGTAGTTTGGGCACGCGGGCTTAGTTGCTCCATGGCATGTGGGATCTTCCTGGACCGGGGCTCGAACCCGTGTCCCCTGCATTGGCAGGTGGATTCTTAACCACTGCGCCACCAGGGAAGCCCATCCTCTTGCACTTTTTTTTTTTTTTTTTTTTTTTTTACTGTGGAAGAGACAGGTTTCTCTTTCTGCCCTGGCTATAACCTCTTCTAGGGACCTTATCTAGTTTACATCCCGTGAAAGGCTCTTCTCCCTAACCATCGCTGATTGGATTCCAAATAGACTCCTGACCTGGTGGATTGGTGGGACTGTTGTCCATCAATCAGATTTTTTCCTGTCAGAATGTTTGAACTAAAGAGCCAGGTAAGGCTTCCCTGGTGGCGCAGTGGTTAAGAATCCGCCTGCCAATGCAGGGGACACGGGTTTGAGCCCTGGTCCGGGAAGATCCCAGATGCTGTGGAGCAACTAAGCCCGTGTGCCACAACTATTGAGCCTGTGCTCTAGAGCCCGTGGGCCACAACTCCTGAAGCCTGCGCGCCTAGAGCCCGTGCTCCACAACAAGAGAAGCCACCACAATGAGAAGCCTGAGCACCTCAAGGAAGAGTAGCCCCCGCTGGGCGCAACTAGAGAAAGCCCTCGCACAGCAACGAAGACCCAACACAGCCAAAAATAAATAAACAAAATAAATAAATTAAAAAAAAAAAAGACTCCCCACAGACAAAAGCAGATGATTATAGGAACAAGGGAAAAAGAATGTAGACAGATGATGATAAAAAGGAAATAAATAAATAAAAATAAAGAGCCAGGTAACTATGAGTAGCTGAACTAGAGTGAGTGCTTTGGCAAGCTGATGTGAAGGAGCAGAAACACGGAGCAAGTGGAGGAGACTATTTGCAGCAGAGAATTGGGGCAAATTTTTGGAAATAGTTGATATTGAAGCTCTATAAAGAGACAGAAGTTAATATTCTCTTGGCTTTCTTTTTTTATTTATTTGGCTGCCCCAGGTCTTAGTTGTGGCAGGCTCCTTAGTTGCGGCTCCAGGGCTCCTTTAGTTGTGGCATGCATGTGGGATCTAGTTCCCTGACCAGGGATCACACCCGGGCCCCCTACATTGGGAGTGCGGAGTCTTATCCACTGTGCCACCAGGGAAGTTCCCCTAGTGGCTTTCTAATACTGAAGCTAGTGCTCCTATTTAGCTGTCTCCCCTGTACATACCATTTGAGTTAATGTGCAACCAAAAGAGTTTTGATTCCAGTATTGCCCCATGATGAGCTCTCCTGTATTGGAAATTAGGTGTAATCTTTAGCTGTGAGTGTTTCATTATAATCTGGCTTACTTTCTTGGAACATGTTGGGCAGGTGTCATCTGTAGTGTTTGGTGGCAGGAAAAAACTTAAGAACCTCTGTTGTTGCTTACTCATCTCTCTACCAGTGTGTTTAGTTTTTTTGAAGAGAATAAAAGCTTTGTTGTTTTTCATTCTAAAAAGGATACCTGCTTTTTTAGAAAAAAATCAAATAGTGCAGAAAATAATAAAGAAAATTAGGATAACCGAAACTCTGTTTACCAAAGAAATCGTTCATGTTTTGGTAAACATCTCTTAAGTCATTCTTTTCTCTCTTTCCTCAGATACACTATTTCGTGTAAATAAACTGATTACATGTTACTAATTATTATTTTTTAAAATAAATTTATTTATTTATTTATTTATTTTTGGCTGAGTTGGGTCTTCGCTGCTGCCCGCGGGTTTTCTCTAGTTGTGGCGAGCAGGGGCCACTCTTCGTTGCACTGCGCGGGCTTCTCATTGCGGCAGCTTCTCTTGTTGTGGAGCACAGGCTCTAGGTGTGCAGGCTTCAGTAGTTGTGGCTCGCTCTGGAGTGCAGGCTTAGTAGTTGGGGTGCATGGGCTTATTAGTTGCTCCATGTCACGTGGGATCTTCCTGGACCAGGGCTTGAACCTTGTGTCTCCTGCATTGGCAGGTGGATCCTTAACCACTGTGCCACCAGGGAAGTCCTTATATTATTTTTATTAATAAGATGTAGCTACCTTTCCATGTTAATATGCACTTACATTATCGTTTTTAATGGCTTTAGTGTAGTCTTCTATTACTTGGTCATACTGTAACTTAACCAGTCCTCTAATGATGGGCGTTTGGGTTATATGACTTTGTAATTGTCTGATTATCACCTTGAGT